>NW_027175909.1:3275000-3680000 GCF_023055335.1 Clinocottus analis
CACGAGTATAGAAAGAATGTCACAAACGCTGCCAACGTAACTTCAAAATAAGTCAGCACGTTTTTTTTTAACTCCGACATACCTGGTGTTTCTGGCTTTTTGGATTACTTCATTAAATGGCATAAAATGACACGCCAGATGCCCGAGCGACGTCGTGATGGCACTCCAAAGGAAATCGCAGCATCATTTATCCGTCATTTGGTGAAACCATGCTGATGCAGAATGCAAAGGCAGAGGCCCCCAAAGAGTCGCCGCCGGAGAGGGAGATCTAAAAGACGACGAGAGACGGCGTGAGAGGCCGTTCTGACAGCAAAGAGCCCAGAAAGGCCTCCGAAGGATAAACAGTTCAAAACATCCTCACAGTTTGTCCTCGGTCCAAAAGGATCCCTCGGCCAAACCCCGCAGCCGGGGCGAGCGCAGGCCTAACGTAATCACAGAGCACTCGTATAAATTAGTAAGCACTCACCCAAACTGTTAAACTCTGGTTGACATCTGCGAGCGTCGTTAAACGCCCTGCATATAGACAGAAGAGCTTGTCTCTCTTTATGTGTGTTTACGCAGGGTGTTGGCATGTGTGCATATGTAAACCGACGTGACTCCTTCAGTGTACGTTCAGTTCGGTCAAGAGGTTACAGCCAAATTCACTTGTCAACTGTGTTTTGTTTTTTGTTTTTTTCCCCCCCAGCGGTGTAAAATGGGGGCTGGCAAAGAGTCGACAAAAGAAACTGATCCGCGAGCACTCGAGTAATGAAGTATCTCTCGCCGCGGCCTTTGTGCGGACCCTCACAATGGTCCGTGTGATATGGATCCCTCTCAGACGGGCAAAGTGGCCACCTTATTGTGAGAGCCGAGCGCGCAGGATCCGAGGCTCCCCTCTCCCCTCAAAGCGGCCGGAGTAATTATGATATAATTTTTCTTCAGGATTTTAGCGGGTCTTCTCACTTTACTCTAAAGGCCTGCAATTGGGCTGGAGTTGGGTGGCGAAAGCTGCCGATGCTGGAGGGTGTCAGCCATGCCGAAATCCTGCTCTGGCCAATATTAATATCCACTTTTTAATTAAGTCATTTTCCACTAAAGGTTCAGGGCAGTACAAAGCAAAAAATAAACATTATGAAGGTGCAATTCCACCCACACAAAGGCCAAATTTAAAAATAATATTGAATTCAACAATTTATATTTGATTAACCTTTGTATGGTGTTCGGGTCTGTGGGACCCGTTTTCATTTTTCATCAAAGCAAAAATAATAATAATAATATTTTTTGTTTTCAAACTCAGACTTCTTGGCCTTCGCTCATTTTCTGCGAAGAACAAATATCAGACAAATTTTTTATCGACCGTACACCATAACCCCCCGCTCCCTACTACACATTAAATGAAAGTGAAAGGCTAATAAAAGTGTGAAAATCGTGTACCTGAATTAAATTATTAACCATATGTGCTGTTTATATTGCTTCTAATTGGGAGGAAGACATGATCTGTTGAGTATTTTAACATAAAATTGTTTGATTGTGTTAAATAAAAACCCAAAATACAGAGGGTCCAACAGACCCACAACATCTGCTGAGTAACAAAAAAATGAACACCATACGAGGGTTAATATATATTTATTCCTCTATGTTTAATGTTCCTTTAAATCAAGGGGATGATCCAAAGCATATATTTATAAAGCTGTTTTCTTTCAGAAAAGAAAAGTGACACAAAGTTCACCCCGACCTCCCAAACGCAACAACAATCTTCATACTGTCCGTAAATGAGAAACAAATTGCACAACAGTGAACCAAACCCTTGCAACATGTCCCAATCTTTTTCCGTTGTGTCAATATTGCATTGTGATTAAATAAACAGCACGAGAGGCGATGCCCACCGGAGAGACAGCAGTCACTTTGTCCTTCGTGCGCTGTTATCAGAGGCTCTCGCATGCAAACTGACATCATCCACAGTAAACCCAAATGATATCATCACTAACGTCCCGCAACGCGCCGACACGCGGCCAGCAGCCAACAGGTTGTTCCTGCTGTTTACACAATAGGTCGTCTCCGAGATGGACCGATAGCGGAGGCTCCGCGTCCCCCCCCCCGCCTCACCACACAAAGCCGACCACTGCACAACAACATTTCTTTGCAGAACACCGAGTCGCGTACAGCGTGAACAGAAAGGCCCCCCGGTCACCTCCCTGCGCGTACCGGAGGGGGGTGGGGAACTTGAGAGATGGCCCGTGTTTACCCAAAGCAGCCGGACGACAGTGCATACGATAGCCCGGGCCTCCGAGGTTCCACGTGAACGAGGAACGCGAGAGCGCCAGTCTATTGATCCCATCCGCAGGGAGAGATAAGCTGTCGCCACTCATGAAGTCATTTCATAGGTTCCATGCTGGGAGTTGGAGGAAAGAGCCCGTCGAGGTCGGACTGTATACATATCCACCGAGCTATTATGTTGACGCTGATAAAACAAAGACCATGGCGGCAGCAGGTGGTGTTCTGAGGTGTAGTTTTCTTGTTTACACAAGTCTGGTTATATTTCATATTTTATTGCCATGTTAAGAGTCAAAAAATCCAGCTATAAGACCCAAAACATTGATGTATGTGTCTGCTTAAATGTGTTTCTATCAAAGCCTTTTACAGTTTCTTCCTTTGTGCCGTGCAGATTCAGCATTGTCCAAAAACTATTACAAAGCCCATCAGTGAGCCACACTGTGGCCCTGGATGCTCCTTCATCACCAGGGACGTGGTATTTTGCCTCAATCTTGTTCTCAACATTCCCAAATTGTATTCATATCATGTAGCGCTCGAGGGCCTTTCTACAACTCATTTACAGAGATGTTGTCAGCTGGAAACGTGAAGAAAAAAACAGCTTGAGACAGACAACGGACTCATGGAGTTTTAGCGTTAGCATTAGCTTAAAGTAGCTAGTTGCGGCTGATACAATCTCCAAGCTCATACCATCAACATTTATGGTTGTTGGTTGGAAAGGAAAAGCTGGCTTTCGTTGACTTCCGTGTGAAATTGAGGACCCAATTGTTTGGAGAGAAATAAATGAGTGACCAAAGTTGTTCAACGACCCCCGATCTTCTTGCGACGCCGACCGGTTTGGTTGAAGACAATATTTTCAACCAACCAGCCTTCAAAGTGTGGGGGATCAATATGACAAATAAAATGATACAACCGGCATTAAAACAAATGTAAAGTGAAATATCGGCACATGATATGAAACACTAGCCAACATGATTGCAGCTAAATTCCTGTCGCGAAACAAACAATTAAGATGGTGGACCGCCTGCCCTCATTCTAGTCAAGAGCCTTTTAACACAAAAGATAGTCGACTATGACAAACGTTAACGTTACATCCTTATCCACAGCCCACAGATATTTAGCTTAACTTTCGAGAAAGGTAGGTGTGCTGTGCTGGCTTTTTGTAGTTCAAATATTGAACCTTTTAGAAAATATACATAGCGGTTTTAAAAGATGTATATCTTCAGCCATTTCTGCATGAAAGCAATGTTTTCAGCTCAAGAACGTACAGATTAAGTTTCTTTGCTGAAATGGGACTTGTATAGCGCAAGAAGAATGAAAGCGCTATTGAATTTCTTGAAACATTATTCCCGCAATACAAAATACATGAACATGACAAAGTGCTCAAAGCCTTCATCAACAGTAATTTAGCGGTCATGTTAGTTTTGGTTTCTGAGCAGACCACCATTCAGTTATTCCCCAAGATACTCCAACAATGTTTTCAGAGCTGTAAAAAGAGGTCGGGGCCATGTGTGAGGGGTGAGGAGGTGGTTTACGTGCGATGACTAACTTTCCCTTACCTTGATTCCCTCACTCGTCACTCTCATTGGGGGCCAGTTTCCGGTGCAATGATTACGGAGCGACTGGGAGAAAGAAATTCACTCTGGATCAGATGTCATTTTTACAATCAAGGAAAACTTCGTGGGCATATAGTAGAGCCTATAGGGTTATGTCGAACTGAAGGACGTTTCTTTGTCCTCATCCATATTTTTATTGCACAAAAAGCCAGATGTCCTACACAATCAGTATTTGATAGATAATGCTGTCTGCTCCGCCTCCAGTCCAGTCAGTACCCCCCCCCACCCCCACCCCCTCCTCTTCTGGTTTCTCAGCACACAAAAGAGAATGACTGACAACGCCGGCGACGGAGAGTCAAAAATCTATCTATGGATTTCAGAGTCCTGTTGCTCCCCCCTCCTGTCCCCACTTCCACTCTCTTCCCTTGCCAAATCAATTCTGTGCAGGGACTTTATTGACTCAGGTAGAGGGTTTGTGATCCAGCAGTCAATGTCTGTGTCTGCACAGCGCAGGGAGGGCTGGAGACGCGCAGGGATTGGGCAGCGTTAATGCAGCCCTCCCCCTGGGGGGTCAGGGGACCATTGTGTGTGTGTAGTGTGTAGGTGTGTGTGTGTCAGATGTACTTCTTCTATGTATACTCAAGCGCGCATAAAAACACACACACGTGCATACTTTATGACTGCGACTGCGCTCGTGTGTGTATCAGGCATCTTTATAGGAGCTGAGGAGGCAGGCCTGGGCCTCGGGGTACTCAGGGGCAGACATCGATTATCAGGCTCCGTGGAGCCACTGGTCTGTCTCCACTGGTGGGAGGAAGGCTGGGCTGGTTTGCTGAGGAGCTACTATGGCTGGGGGCTACAGAGACAGAGACGGGCCGGGTGAAAGGGGGGCGGGTAAATGGTAGTGGTAGTTGATAGGTGGGTCTTCCTGCTTCTTTAATGATTAAAGGAGGATGTGACACCGTCCCTGGAGTCACAAGGATCCACCCCGAGGCGCTTTACTGCTGCTGACCGTTGTCACAGCGCTGATATGCCGTTAAGACTTCTCCACTGGAGCTTTGATGAAAGTCTTGATCACACCCTGAGAGACACTTTATCACTTTAGTGCACATCGTCCCACTCGTCCCACAGCTCCTGGCTCTTGACTTGCTGGAGCTGCCGGAAACCTTTCATCCGTCTTCCTTAGAAAGAGTAATGTGGTCCCTGGGGTTAAGCCCAATCACGCCATGACTGTTGCAGTAGCAGATCAAGAGACGTGGCTCATTTTCTGATTTGTGCTATTTAACTTTTGGAAGTTACAGTTCCTGCCAACAGATCAGAAAACCTTAACATGGGTTGTTTTTTTTTAAGTATGCACAGAGCCAACTTTTTTCACTGTGTGCAAGTGATTTGGAGCTTTTTTTATCTGTGAGGAAACATCAGCTTTGATTTGAACATTGCTTTTCCTAACTTACAAAACAAACAGATGCGTGCATATAAATGTACTGAACTGCTATTTTATTAAAACAATGTTATTTGATATCCGATCGAGCTACTTGAGCCTGTTTAGCTGCACAATCAGTATCAATGAATTTATTTTTTAAAGGCTGGGGGAAAAAAAGACACATTTTTTATTTTGTTTTGAAAACTCATTGGAGGATTTTCTATGTATGAGAAATAAAAAAATGTGTCGTCTTTTTTAAAAATGTACTAGTCTAAACAAAGGAAGGGATCATGCAAAAAAATATGTTGAGCAAAGTAATGTTGTAGAGGCTGGATCATAAGATAAGATAAAATAATCCTTTATTAGTCACTCAATGGGGAAATTACAGGATTACAGCAGCATCGCATACAGATAAAACACAAATAAAGTAATATAAACAAACAGTAGAATGGTAATAAAGTAGAACGGTAATAAAACAAAATTAAAAAGTAACAGTAGAAGAATATTAAATATACAAATGGAATAAAAAATGTGTATAAAGTACTTAACTATACTTAAACATAATGGATATTGCACCAGGAGGTGAATGAAAGTGTTCAGAGTACTCAAGTGATTTGTGTTCACAAGTTATTATCAGTCAGGTATTATATCGTCTTCCAATGGGATTTTCTCTCAGAATCTGAAAATGCGAGTCGGGTTTTGTCTGTCTCTTGTTTGGATGATTCTTATCGGCTTTGGTCCGTAAAAGACTTATTCCTGAAACTGCTGCCGTGCCGCACCAGAGCGTAGTGTGCAGAGCATCATTCTAGTTTCCCTGTCTGCAGCCTCTGTACTGTACAGCAGTGCAGGTCACCCTGGTGCCAGCCTACCTCCAGCAGCCCTTTGATCAATAGTGGCCCGACTGCCCCCCCCCCTCTTCCCCACACCTCCCTCTCTCCCATCCCTCCATTCCCTGCTCTTCGGCTCAGCCTCTCTAACCCCTCCATGACTGGAGCCTCATTAAAAATAGATCACATCCAAATTACATTGATCTCTTTTACTCTTTTCATTTACTTTCACTGAATCGCTGCCCCCGCCTCCTTCCCTCCTTCTCCTATTCTGCTGTGTCATGATGAGGAATCGGAGAGCAGATCTCTCACTGCGAAACAGTGTATTCTTTTCTCATCCTTGTGCACATGCTGAATTGGATTTTGTTTTGTCTGCAGCTACTCCACTGAGAATAGATCCTTTTTTTTTGAAAATATGTCATTTACATTGGCCCCCACCGCTCCAACCTGATGGGATACCCTTGGACGCCCTCCACGTTTTGCCTATTTTCATACAATACACCTCACTTGTTTGGATGTTCCTTCTGCATTCTTGTTCAAATTGCAGTTCCTCCATCTGACTTGGGTGGCATTCCTCTGGGAGATAATAATGAGTATAGCTGAGGGCTGCCGGCTCACCTGGGGACCAGGGCGAGTCTGTACAGGCCGCTCGCCTCCATCACAGACCGACCTCACTGTGTGATGTGCTGATACCCAGCCTGCCAGCACGGCTCTCACTGCTGCACGCATACGCTCATTTTACTGTACGCTCCACCTCACTTATTCTGCAGCCACACTACGTCTAACCGCCTGGACACACCAGCATTCAAAATGGCCAAATTTCATGGAAAGAAATCTATTCATTCCAAGGAAATTGCCTCAAGCGGTGGATTTGCTGGTAAGGCTGAAGTAAATCCACATAAATTTCAAAGCGAGTTCAACTCCGGTGAACTTTGATACGCTAATTTGCCCAGGTAACACGTAGCAAGCCGTCCTGACACTGCGGGCCTTTGAGGGACAGTGGAGGCAGAGAGAATAGAGGATGTTATAGTAGCGTATTAGCTATGAGTCCGAGTTTAAAGTCACTCCTCAAAGCTTTTTGAGACAGAAGTCACATCTCTTCACACAAGTCTTTTGAATCAGTCTGCGTGTATTTAGCCTCCCTCTAAAAGCAAGCTAACAGTTACCAGCTATAACGGTTATCTGGCTAGCTGGCACTTAGCTAGCTTGTTAGCTACAATCTTAAATTACTTTTTATTGAATGAAATGAAGTGGTAACAAAATGCCAGTCGGCGAGAAAAGGGCAGTACACCGTAAATAAGAAAAAGCTTGGAAAGCCGCTGTGATTGACTAGCGCAAGTATGTTAGCAATTAGCTCAGCCGGTGCAGTAACATTGTGAGTAGTCTCAAACTTCAACTTCAAACTCCGAGCTCCTTCTCTGGTTGTTGTTTTTTTTCAGTTTCGCATCAGGTAGCCATTTTAAGGTTTCCAACAAAAAGTTGATCTTTTCTGTTCCCTCTCAGATACTTGAGGTGAAAAGCTTTGTCTACCATTAGTAGAATATTTTTGCAGTATTTAAAAAATTGGTTAATGTGCGTTGTGCAGTAACTGCTGTCTGATTGAGTGAACTAAAATTGAAAAAGTATACCAGCCTGAAGGAATACAGCAAGCCTGGAGGAACTGCGCTCTTATTGCATAAGTTTGAAAGTAGGAACCTGAGCTCTTCCCTAATCCCACTTTTATCCCCGGTGCTCCAGGTAAGCCTGACCCCAGGTTATCTCTCAGACAAAAATGTGGGGATATGTTTCTTAAATCAACATCAAACTATTAACAACATTTAAGAATCCAGATGCCAGATAGATCCATATATATATATATACATACATATATATATATATATATATATATATATATATATATATATATATATTATTGTAGAGTGAAAATGTTAGAATTATGGATGTTCTTAAATAAAAAACCTAAACATTACGGGAACTTACTCCCATATACTAGACAATATTAAAACGTAACAACTTTTAAAGAAATCAAAATGATCCTCGCAATGCGTTGAAGCAGCATTAAAATGTTCAATTGACTTCTGTTTTCTCCCCATCTTGGTCATTTGGAGCAATTTTGGGTTTAGTATCTTCCTCAGGGAATGTTTGACCCAAAGGAGGACTTAAAGAGACGAGAAATTAAAATATGTATGCACATGTTTAAAAATACAAAGACAACTTAAAAGTTGTATTGTACATATTAAAGATGAGCCATAATCAAATAATACATGATTCATTTTTATCGTGCAGTGCCTACAGATGAAACTTTTAACATGTTCTCTTCCAGTAATCTATCATTTTAAAACATTTGCGTTTAGTGCTTAAAAGGGAACGCATTTTATCTGCCGATTGTGAATGCTGCGAGAAGAACAAAGCGGCGGAAATGACTGAATGGAGGAGACGGACTTCAGGTGAGCGAGGACTAACAGTGAGGCAGACGAGAGGAGAGGGCTGGAGGGAGCTATGGACTTTGAGCTCAGCAGAGGGAGCTCTTTTCTCCGCGTGTATGTATGTGTGTGTGTGTGTGTGTGTGTGTGTGTGTGTAGGTGTGTGTGTATGGTACAGTAGTATGTACAGACAAGTGATGAGTTTCTTAAAGGGAACCTGGATCTCTGAGCGGCAGATCCATCATCTTCTTGCATATTTTCACTACTTTAAATCTTCCAACTTCGTTCAAATCAAGCTGTAGAAAGTTTTTCTGTCCGTAGTGGGACAGAAAAAAAGAAGGAAAGAAATGTCAGCTTTTAGGGGACACGGCTCTATGTCTGCACAGTCCCCTGTTCGAAACCCCCTTGACCACAGTGACGCCTGAGAAAGAAAAACATCTCTCGCAGACTCTACAAAGACCGAACCTTTGGCAAACCCCGTGCTTAATATGTAAAACATACACACTCTTTGACATGGCAAATACCAGTGGCCAGATTAATCAAAAATAATGGACCACTGATCCACTGAGTGGGCCTTTTGCTGCCTTCGTAGAGATCATAAAGATATTTTTCTCCAGGTTTTGCTGCCTGGAGCTGTTCCAGAGTCAAGAAACCTGATCCACACCCTCGCGGTTCTGCGTCCGCCAGAAATGACCTGCTCCCAAAGGTTCATAGAGGGAAAAGGTCTCCGAACGTTACACTTAATATCACACACACACACACACACACACACACACACACACACACACACACAAAGGCGGCTGCTCGCCACAGACACGAGAGCAATCGTGTCACACAGTAGTTGTAGTTATCATAAGATTCAGACAACACACACACAGACACACACTTTGTTATCGGTCCCATCACTTCAAAACTGTAAAAAAAAATTCCACTCATCCAAACACGGTGGGAGGGGTCGCCTAGAGGTGATGAGGGGAGTGAGTTTCTATGGCGACAGTAATGAGCGAATGAGGTCGAGTGCAGGGACCCGGGGCTGCGATGCGCTTTGTGCCTCCCTTTTGTCCCCATAACAGTGGAAATTAAGGGACGCAGGAACAACAGGATTGAGTACACATGACCTAATGAGGGTCCAGCGTGAGCCAGGCCTCCGGGAGGGGTTGGGGGTCTGGAAGCTCAGGGAAATGTGGGCGGGATTATGAGCGTTTATGTCACTTTGGTGTTGGTTTTAGCTTGTGAAGACAATATATTTTGTACAGTCTCCTAAAAGAATAGCTATACTATTCACATTCTCCTGGCTTGTTCTCCCAAACTTTCCATTCAAGTATTTCCCGCTCCTCTTTCTTCCCTCTCTCTCTCGCTCTCTCTCTCTCTCTCTCTCTCTCTCTCTCTCTCTCTCTCTCTCTCTCTCTCTCTCTCTCTCTCTGCTGACTGCCCTGACTCGAAGTGACAGCGGCTCTCATTAAATACGAAACACCGGTCACATGCAAAATTGACCCCGCAAGTGTTCGAGCTCACCCTGTCCGTCCACCGGGCTTGACTCCCATCAGCCTCCTCCCCCCCGGTGGGGGGTGACCGAAGCCCCAGAGGTGTCAGGTATGGAGAGGGGAGGGGGTCGGAACGGATTGTTTTGCTTTGTTTTTAGCAGCAGATTTATTGGATTTCAATGGGCCGCCTATTATCTCCAGTTTAAACCAGCTTTTCCCCCCTAAAAAATATCCTCTTTACCAGAAAAGCCATGTTTGCGTTGACTTGCATGAACTCCGGTCAGTAAGTCCTGACCAACTCCAGTTCCCCCCTCAGGTAAACACCGTCAGCTCCATCAGCACTTTAGTTGGCGCTGTTAGCGCCGCTGCTAGCTGCGAGCCGCCGGCTTAGCTGGTGTGGGTAGGCAGTAGATCCTAATGCAGCATATTGCACCTTTTAAATGATAAATGATGTGACCTCATCAAGTATAGGTGTTCATGGGAAATCTCCACTGTCTGATCTGAAATGTTCTTTTTGGGAAAGGGCCTGATGAGCCAAGCTTAATATTGATTAAGCTGTTTTAGGAAGTTGACCAAGCCTGGTTTATGAACAGATACTCTGAACTGAGAGGAACCTTCAGGGACGAAACTTTGGGGGAAACACTGTAACCTGACCAGGGTGCCGGGTTGATCCAGAGGGACACGTTTCCATGGTTAGGTCACACTCACTTAAACATGCTTCATAAAAACTGAATTTCCTGAAAATAAGTCTGGCTTAACTGGTATTATTTGGCGGCGGTACTTGTTTCAGGATTTGAGCAAATACACACTGTGTCTGTCTGTCTGCCTGTCTGTGTGTCTATCTGCCCGTGACCCAGCTGCGGTGTTATTGCACTTGGCTGCTTCTGACAACTTAATAGGATGTTTGATTTCCATGTTAGACTTCCTGCACCCTCTGATGCTCAACATTTAGCCCTTTGATATTTTGGCTTCCTACTCACTACTCAAAATAAACAAACACACTCACGTATAAATACACAAACACAACGCTGACCTCACGTCACCTGCAACCCACATTGCTAACTTCATTTGCGCAACTTTAAGCGAAGAGACGACCAAGCCAAAACACCCGCGGAGGCCGTCAGCTCTTCTATTCCCATATTTTCCCCCTGGAAGTGCGTGAAATACCTCTGGGTGGGGGGAAAAGGTCTCATTCCAAGATGGCCAGACATCTTGTTTGTCATCACTTCCAGGCCATGAGGATGACCCGCTCCTCGCACAGCAGTATCACTTACACCCAGAGATGGCTATCGTGCAGCCGTCCACGTCTGCTCTCTATCTCTCTGGCATGAGATGATAAAAAAAAAGACGTCTCCGAATTCCTCATGAAATGACCACTCAAGAGTTGTGGCCCCGTGCAACCTTTACCGCTGTATCAAAGTCTGTTTTGTGTACATGGTACATAATGTTGCCACTATTTATGTCTCTGTTAGAATGGGCCTCTAACACTTAGGTATAAGTATAAATAGTGGCAGCGGCAACAAAATGCCAGCATGAGGCGAGGGGGGTTCGCTGGTGTCTTCACTCATGAAAGCAGGAAAGGTTGGATCGCGGATATAAAATGCTTTTTAAATCAGCTTTTAATCCCCCGCATGTAGTAGCGAGAATATGCACTCATGTAGGCACACCCAAACCTGCTGCACCGCCTTCACACTCATCCACCTTCGCACCTCCGACGCCTCCTCGCAGTTAATCTGTCTGTACGTTCAATGACTTTGGCGGTAATGACATCATCCATAAAGCGAGCATGTCTCAGTCACACCTTTTTAATAGTGTCAAAACCCATGTAAAGTGTGGCATAATCAACACATCTTTTGTGTCGCCTACGCTTAGTGTGACATTTCAGAAATGTCTCATCTTAAACCTGTCCTTAAACAACAGGCTGCCGTCGCTCATATCTGGAGACATGTTTTGACAACAGAAGCAGAAACAAACGTGTGACCGGCGACATTACAAGTGGCAGAGAGCAGGTGGGGACATATGTGGCAGAGATGCACAGTTTGCTAATGAAGAAGAGGATTAAAACATTGTATTTATTTATTTTTTACCAAAAATGCTTTGAAAACACTCACTGAAGGTATTCAGCTCAGCGTCAATCCATGTGCAGCCCAAATATTAAGTAGAGAAAGGACTTGTCTGGTCCAACATGCTGCATGTCGCCTGTAAAGCCCAAAACCAACACTCAGTGTCTGTGTGTGTGTGTAATCAGAGGCCATGCTGAAGATTATGCACATGTACGCAAACAGAAGAAGCAGACAATTAACAATCTAAGTGGAAGACAAACATTCCCTGACGCTGCGTATGTTTGAGTAGACGCGAAGCAAGTGTAAAAAGAAGTTCACCCATATGTGTGTGTGGCTGTGTGAAAAGACAGTATGTAAAGAAGGAGGAGCAGACAGAGGGAGGTCCTGATGCTCTGGCTCTGTGGACACGTTCCCTCTGCCCTCATTAGATGGTTAACCAGTGTCCAGTCAGGCACACACCAAGGGAAAAAAAAACCCCAGGCCCCTCCAACTGGTCATGCATCTCATCTCCAGAGACAGCAAACAAACCTCCCTGCTGCATCGATCCAGCGCTGAGAAGGGAAGGTGGTGGGGGCGGGCCATCCGATCGATTCGCTACATATAACTGCATCCGACATGCATGTCGGTAGCTGCTTGCTAATTACGGGCCGAATCCGCACTAGGAGGGTTTGTTGTGTCCCCGGGTCCCAGGAACAAGCTGCCGATTGTTGTGTGAGTAGATTGGTCAGACAAGGGCCGGCCACTTTCCCTCAACCCAATTATCCCCATTTAGTGGTTCTGCTTCAAGCTGCCTGGACGGGGAAGAGGGGGAAAAAGGAGGAAGCGCAGAGGAAAGTGTAGGACGTCAAAACGAAAGACAGGAAGGAGACAGAGGAGAGAGAGTTGACCACTGGGTCATTTTGTCAACGCAAAAACTGTGAGGACTGAAATACACCGAGGTTGTAGCTTTGCAGCGGCGGTTATTTTTAAAGAGCGATGGTTTTTGGCCTAATGAGCTCAGCCACCACCACCCCTCCCACCTCTACCTACCTAGCCAGTAGGGCCGAGGGGAGGGAGGAGTGAGGGCCAAAAGGGACGATTATGAATTGAGATAATGAGCCTGGATTGGGGTGAGGGCGGATGGGTTAGAGGGCAGCCTGAGAATTCAAACTTTCCTTCCTCCCTTCCTTCCCTGGTGAAAAAAAGCATATCTCCAGCAGGTGTTTTCAAAGTGTGCTGATTCCCAATGATGGACTTCTGTTGTAAAGAGTAGAAAGTGTCAGATCCTCCAGACCTGACTGTAAAAGGATGTACTTGCCGCTTCTCTCAGATCCCCGACTGCTTAATGTAACTGTTCCTGACCTCGGACCTCTTTCAGTGACACAGGAATCAGCTTTAACAACACAGCAGCCGGTGCGCTTGGTGTTTCCGTTCCATTTTATTTTAGCTTTGTGATAAATTTGTGGACACATCGACAATTTAAGTCTAGCTTTATTTCTGTAAGTTACATTTTGACAGCATGCAATGTAATTGTGGAATGCTGATACTGTCACGTCATAAAGCTATGCGGTATGTTATACGCTGTCAACTCTGCTACTGACTTAACGCCGTCATCGGCCACGTAGCATAAAAGCAATGTAAGACCATTTGTCTTTCAGAAGGACCCGATCTGCAGTTGACTTTCACTCGGAATGTGGACGCTAGCGAGCTACGCTAAACCGTTTCCATTCAAAGAGAGCAGCTAGTTAGCCTAGCTTGATTATGTTAGCATTTAGGCAGCAAGTCGAGGGGCTGGGCTAGTTTGGACATTTCTGTGAAATCTGCAGGACTGAGAAAATGGAGAGTAAACCTCACGAACAAACTTCATGTTTTAACTGGCTAAAGAGAGGCTAGCCCAAATTTGATGTGAGGAATATATTCATACTTATTTTGTCCTACAAATTGGAGCACTGTGTGATTTATTTTCCATCCCTTTCTCGGTAGATCCATACACACACACACACACTGGTGTGGGAGTGGAGAGGTGAGTCTGTGGACACAGTGAACCCTATGGCCGAGCCGAGCCAGGATTGAGGTGGAAGGACAGAGGGAGGGGAGATGGGGGGGGAGTGTTTGTGTTTCGGCCCGGCCTACTTAGACTGATTTCAGCCCCAGCAGCGACCCGCCGGAGCTCCTGCGCTTCACCCACTGAGCTCGCCTCAACACCCCGACTTGATCAGTCAACCATGTGACTCAGGCCTGGAGCCAAGAGGGCTAGAGGCAGACAGAACGGGAGGGGAGAGGCAGACAGAGAGAGGCTTGATCTCATGAGCTTGCAAACATTGCTCGCATTTATCAATTTCATTTTCAATCTAATAGAGCCAAATTCAGTGGCTGGAGATTTGCATCCAACCACTTATCCAGACAATTTATCAAGCGTCCTCAAAGGCTCCGCCCGTTAGCCGAGGCCCACGGGGATGACATAGGGTCAGAGCGGCGGACAAAAAGCCTCTTTCTGCGTCTGCCCTCCTTAAAAGCGGGCTGAACTTTTTTCCGCCACAGATGATAGCATACTGCTGATCTTCTAGCTCCGTATCAAAAGATGGGCGTTTCCCACACTGGGGCCCGTCTCTTTCCCACGGACGACCTCCAAAATGCTGAGAGGAGATAGCCGCGCTCTGTCTCGATGGGTTCAATACGAGCCATGCCAAGCTTATCATCAGCGCATACTGACACAACTCTCCAGAGCCTTCGCCCCCAATCATTCATTCGCTATTTCTCCTTTCCTTCACCCCAAAAGTGCGTATTGTTTGTTGCAAAAAAAAAGAGAGGACTCAAACAAGAGGGCTTTTTGTGTGACATTCAGGCGCCGACTTCAATAATAAAAGGGCTCAGTTACATTACTTTTTTTATTTGCTCCAGTCACCGTTTGCAGAGTCACGACAATCGCAAATGCCCTCACATGGTACAACGCATGACACTACACTGCAGTTGCATTGTCCGGGAAAAGTCCGTTTCTGTCTGTAACACGTTTGATGTTTCGATTTCCATTCACCTCAAGACTGTAGCCTATTGTTCAGGGAGACTTACCATGAGAGACAGACGGCTGGACCGAAGCAGAAGCGTCCGGGTGACATTTAACTGGCGACAGCGGCAACAGACTGTGACCTTTCAGCTAGGGGACGCACGCTGCAGGGCCAGCACTGATAGTAGAGATAGGACTCTGTGTGTGTTTACGTAGGATACGAAAGAGCAAACACTGATGGCAGCGACGTCTCCCTGTCTGTCTGTCTGTCTCCATGGCTGCAGTGATCCATAGCCACTGCACTCAGGGCCGGTGGTCAGAGTGGTAAAAGTTACAAACGTGTTTACGCCTTTTAATTAAAACTATACGATGTGTGAAGTGTTTGTCTTTGCACAACCTGGGAAAAATAAGTTGTAATTTACTCAACAGAACCGCAACGCTAAGGAGTTTTCTTTTTTTTTCTGATTGGTTTTTGGAGGCTTTTTGGGGCAAAACTATTTAACAATGGGATCAGATGTTTCCTGATTAGAAAATGTCTTCAGTTTGATACAGACAAAGTTATTTCATTGTTTATTTGGTAAGATTTGTTTGAGATGATTTCAATTAAAATACAGTTGCTGGATGTGCTAATATTGATTGAACTAAAGTCAAATTTAAGCACATTGCTGGTTGTAAACGTTGACCAACTCTGATCACTGGGGGTGCTGCAACTTCTGTCCAAAGGGTGTGTCCACAAAAGTTATTTAGGAAATACTTGTTTTGTAACAAACATAAGAGCTGTTTGGCAGAGGCCATGTATATGAAAAACAAACTGTATGGTCAGCTGTAAAGAAAATTGACCCTCTGTCAATTAACTCGTGCACACCGGTATGTCCAATGTGATTTGTAGGTTTTTCTGCAAAGTGGAGTTGTGACGTCCAAACTGCTTTCACGCTGTAAATAAAGGCATCATTTGAGTTGCGCATATATTTATATTTATGAAACAACAACACGAGAGGCGCCAGATCCAAATCAGCACTTCATTGCCTCTTTTAACCTCGACAAAGATCACGCACCTTCTGTTCTTACCTTTCACAATAAAAGCCCAGGACATATAACACTTGCAGGAGAGTATTTTTCTCTTTTTGGTGTTGTTTAGTAGTCATGACCTTGTCTGTGAAAGCTTTACGAACATTACAAGGTTAAGTATGAAAGGTAAGTTTGTTATAAATAATAGTTAGTAGTTAGTTCATTCATTCATTGTACCAATGTCACAGGAATTCATCGTCTCCAGCCGGTTCCATCAGCAGTGATGGAAACTTGTCACCAGCGAGAACACGCTGACTTACGGCTCTTCTCCGGTGCGATGCAATGCGACTCATGTTAAATTGAATATATAAAAAAAACAAAAAAACAGGGATTTGGACGGTTATTATAATGAGTTATTGTAGAAAACACAACTAATATGCTCTCCTCAAAGCCACCAGACTCCAGTCAGACGACAGCGTTTCTTTTAGTCACAGCTAAACTCTTTAAAGATGTCTTTGTGAGTCTTTCTGCAGTTCCAACTGTGATTTGACAGTTTAAAAGAGAGACCGAATCAGTAACAGATATAAAAAAAGTAACCACCTGAAAATTTCCACTTAATAATATCCCAGATTTTGATGCTGTGAACACTGGGAATAAAAAAGATTGGCATACTCGTCAACTGTCAATGGGAAGGGCGTCTTCAGCCTATTTTAAAATGTCCTTGTGTTTATAGAAAGCGCATACACACGCAAATTTTGGTGGAAAAAGGGTAATATGGAGAAAGTCTACAAGTGGTCGCTAGCTGGTACAAACAGCCAGGGGTCTGTTAAAGAGGCTCCATGATGTCCTGCTAGCTCTTTAGCACCCAGGTGCCACATGAGCCTGCTTTAGCATGTAGGCGTTAGCACAGTAATGGTGCTGGTCAGGGCTATTTTTCTGGCTTCCACTCACTCTTTGGTTCTGTCTGTCTGACAAGTCTTTCATTCTCAGTGTGAAACCGCTGCCAGGGAGAAGTCAATTTCATTTGCTCAATGTTTTTTTTCAGAAGGTATTTTGTCTTTTCATGTCACAGCGGGGTGGAGGGGGGGGGGGGTTCCCTCCGGCAAACAAGCCTTCAAACTTTGTGAAAACTTTCAAACTATTTCTGCCTTTATTTTCTTTGATTAAAAGAAATGCTTCTCTGGGGCGAGTCGAGGAGGAAAAATTCTGGAGGAAAAAAAATCAGCCTGTCCTGGCTCTAGATGTGATGTTGATGTGTGCCGAACAGGGTTCCACAAAAAGGTTATTGTGCGGCTTAATTGCGCCCAGTGGATCGTGACGGTGGCGGGGTAGTGAGGTAAGGGTGCTGCCCGGATCGCGGGTTTGGCCGAGACTTTGCCCTTATGTTGCGGCGGTTCCACAGCTGTCATCGCCTTATTGTCCTGCCAATTACCCATAATTACTCCTGGCAGCAGCATTCAGCGGCACTTACAAAAGAAGCTACCTTCCTGCTCGTTTGATAAAAGAAAGCTGAGGATGTTCATAGTCACAGAGAGGAAGGATATGCAAATAACCTGCAGTAAAGGTCAGAGCTGTCGTAAGCTGAGGCACCTTTTCTAATAAAAAAGTGCCCGAAGGTTTCTCACTTTCTAACTTTCAATGCCAACAGCAGCATTTAGCATTAACACAACCCAAACCCAGCAGCTGTTTCCCCAGAAGTTAACAGTCCATATTGTTCTTAAAGGATAAAAAAGCTAAAAATAATAGATTAATTGATTAGAACTCAACAGAAAAAAATTTGCAAGTATTGTGATCATTTAAGCAGCAATAACTACAACATAGCCAGAATTGTAGTAACACTTTTAGTAACAAAATTAACCAACCTCATCAACTTCCTGTGAAGATGTTACAATTGGCTATGGGTTGTGTATTAAATCTACTGAGATGAGCATGCTAACCAGCTAGCCCAGGCATTTCCCGTGATACCACTTGCACTTTAGGAGCCAATAGTGAGTCACTTTAGCATCCAGTCTGTCCTCAGTAAGACGTCCGTGTACGTTTTGATAGTTTGCTTATTGGATTGTTGGAGCGGCCGGCAGCTCCGGGAGACAGTTGGCGGCTGAAGCAAGGTTTTGTTGTGTTTCAGCCGTCTGTTCGAATTGTGAGTTTTCTTCCTTGCAGGTAGTAGTTAGCTTTTCTATTAGCTTGTAGTAGAGGTATTTAGGAGCATGTTGAATTACAAGTTCCACCTTTTTAAATACATTTAAAAAAGCCACACATTGTCCGCTGGTCATTTGAGGGGATGTAATTGGAGAGGATGTCCAGCTGTTTTTTGTTCTTAGGCAATTTGAATATAGAATCATGTTGGGCTTTAAGAATGAAACAAATATTTGGTGTATAATTTTCTGGCATTTTATTGACAAAACATTCTATTAATTAAAAAAATGATCAACAGATTAACCCCAAAAAAATGAAAATAATCTGCAGTTGCAGCTCCAAAAAGGAAAGCAAGTGTCATGCTGGAGGAGAGTTGTTCTCATGAATGGTTTATGGTAGAAAAATGGAGCCTTAATAAATGTCTCAGTCGGGTAATGGGGTCACAAACAAACACAGTCGATGACAGTTGTGTGGTTTTTTGATTTCTTAGTCCTGGCAACCCAATGCAACCAAGCAAAACTGATCAAACCAATGCTCGAAGTTTTCCAGACATTAATAAATGTTTTAATGTGATAGACATTGCGAAACCCTGCGAGAGATGAGATATTCAGATCCCTTCCTGTTCCTGCTGCATTGATTATCAAGGTAAATGTGACGGCATGTCACCACGAGGATTCTTCTAACCCCAGCTTCTTGTGTTGTGATGTTATGTTAGTGCAGTGTAGCAGTGTCAATAATTGGCATATAAGTCACACAGTGCTCCATGCTACATACTCTAAATCATCCACAGCCTATTATATGATACGGAGTACACTGCAGATGTTTCTGCGCGCCTATTTACCGCGGCCCTGCAGATGTGTATCTGTCTGCTACTGGTTACCCGAACCAGGGGCTTAATCATTACAGAGGGCCCAGACATGTTCCCATGCTGCGGCCGATTTCACTGTCATTTTTCATCCGCGAGCGGCTGGAACGAAGTTTATGGCCGCGGCTCCTTCACTTAATCATGTTTTATTGCTCCTCTGACCCTCGCTGCCGAGAGGAGATGGCAGAACACGGCGGGCCGGGGCCTTAAACCAATAATTATAAACCAGCCCGCTCTGTCCGTTTACCAGACAGCCACTTCCTCGGATAATACACAAAGCTGGAACAGTGGCTCTTATAGAATACATAGGGGGCAGACAAAATAATAAATAAGACTTAATTGAACTCGCACAGCAAACACTGACGAGAAGGCGCGTCGGCATTCGGCTGAGATTCATATTACTTGTGCACAATATGCAAAATAGTGGGAAAAGTGGAATGCAAAGTATTGTTTTAATATTTTTAAGTTACAGCTTTGCAAACGCTGGAAAATCGAATTAAACAGGAGCAAGAGTTGTCAAAGAGTCAGCAAAGCAACCCAGCAATGTCGCTAAGACGGCAATATCCATCCAAAGTTAGCTACCGTGCGCCAAACGCCACCGTGCGCTGCTGGTCATGCCAGAAGAAGTGAGGCTGTAACGGTAAAATATCTTCAGAGTGTATGACTCGAGCAAGGCTGCACTTTATTGCTCGTAAATTCAACTTTTCATATGCAAGTCGGACACTGTGTTATTTCTTCTCTCAAAAGCTACATAGTCGCACTTCAAACTCTCTTTTCAGTGTTCATGATATTTTTGCCTCCCCCCCCCCCCCCCCTCGGAATTCCCATAAGTACAGTCATCGTTGCCAAAAGGCCGTACTTCTCGACACACAAGCTCAGAAAACGATGGCCCGTGAAACAAGGAAGTTCTATGAGAGTCACAAGTGAATACGAGTCCGTGGCGTGACTCCACAGGTTTCACACCTCGCCGTGCCAGCGTCAACAGTCGAGCCCTCCAAACCGCATCGCGCGTTCCCATCCAGGGACGCGCGCCCGCACACTCAACAGCAGCGGTCCAGGAGAATCGGTTTATTAAGAAGACGTGATCCTTTCCGCGCGGCCGAGGTCAGTCGGAGACCCGTCGCCGAGCGGCTGCCAACGCCTCCGCCATGTTGGGGCCAACATTTCTGACTCCACATGTAAGACTTGAACACAGAGAGAGCCTCGACTCTCCGAGCTGATGTCATACGTCCCTGGAAGGCATTGGTCCTGCAGTGCCCGGTTACATTTCCCTTGTCGATTAACGAGTGCACACCGGTACGTCCAATGTGATGTGTGGTTTTTTTGCTGTGACGTCCAAACAGACTTCTTGGATGTGACCCAAATCGGGGAGGACACAGCGATGGCTGCCGGCCGCTACGGAGCTCAACTGGACTCCCACAGTCAGACCGAAGAGCTTTTTAAATCCTTTTTTTTTTAATCTGTTTATGTTTCAGCTTGGGTCTCCTGTACACCGTCCCATCGGAGAGATCAGGAAATTCTGGATCCAGCAGCGTGGGAACATACCAGCTGACAAAAATCCTGACTTTGGACACAGACCATGCATGGGTGCACCACCGCTCTCCAGTCCAGCGTCGCCCTCCCCCCTCAGCGCTGTCCTCACCTGCGGCAATAACATTGTCACGTCGTAAAAAAAAAAAGAACAGTGGCTAAAATGAACACGGCTTCCACAATGACCTCGGCCTGAAGTGTTTCACTCAGACTGCAGCTTTCGCCTGTGTCTATAGCACTTGACTCCGGGGGAACGGGCACAAACAGCTTCTTTGTGTACGCTTTGTGTATTTCTGGCCTATTTGAGCGGTGAAAGAGGGCTGCGATTTACACAATGTTTTTTTCCACGTGTTCACGTTACGCTTTTTCCTGCCAGCGTCAGGGTTGCCAGCAGGAAGAGGAGGGACTGGTACCTCAACACGGGTTAATCTGGGCTGAAAAAGAGCGGCGGCTCTTTACAACGCAAGCTAGTCCCATCTCTGCGCAGAGCTTTCCGTTCTTTCACATCTCGATTTATTGTGGGGGTTGAACGCTGAACTTTCAATGTTCGCCGGATGTGCGTCAGCTTCCTGTTTTATCACTTCACTCAGATCTGACGGCGCTTGCGTCTTGCTTGATTGCCACTTTTTTTTTTTTTTGCCGGTCTGGCACACAGCGTGCCCCTATAGCTCCAGAATGGCATTATTAAAGCGGTAGCTGAGCAGGGTTCGAGACTTAATTCAAACGGCTCCAGCTGCTTTTTACGCCTGTAATTATGACATTTACAGCTACCTATTCCGTTTATTGTTTTTTTCTTCTTTTTTTTTTTGCATTTTCTTAAAATATTTCCACCTCAATTTCCAGCTACATCCTTAAGACGGGCAAAGGAGCTCAAATTAAGCGGCCACAGTGGCAATCTGGTTCCTATTTTTGGGAAGTAAAAGATCGAAAATGAAAAAAGGGAGGAAGAACAGAGAGCGGGGCCGCCGCCTGCCACCACAGAGACGCTAACCATTGCCATGTGTCTAGTGTGTCTTTGCTCAATCCCCCGCCTCTTTTCCTTTACTTTTTTTTCATTCCGGCTGCGTCCCGCTGCTCCTTCCCCTCGCTAAACAGACTATAAAGAGCACGCATGGTAGTTGGGAGGGACTCGACAAGGTGCAAGCACTCGAGGCAGCCAACCACAGCCTCCGTCCCGGGGCTCTGCTCCCCCTGATTGGCTGCGGCAGGCGCACAGATGTTTCTTCTTTAATGATTTTTGTAACCATTAAGTTAATAGTTGTTTATGGCAGTGAAATGCAGGAATGCAAAGGGGGTTGGGGGGGCTGGCTGATGGATAGGGAAGTGAGAGGCGAGGGGAAAGGGGGGGGGGAGGGGGATAAATATGAGGGGGGCTGGCAGACTTTGGGCCAACTGCGGTGGAGACTGTGGGTTGACGTTACAAGGGGGATGGAGACAGGCGCTTCACACGTACTCTGTCAGTGTGGGACGCTCACGGCCACACCAATGCAAGCACTTCCCCTCTGTGGACCATCAAAGTCATGAATTAGGAGACCCAGACAGAGAGGCAGTTACATCATGCAGGAGAGGGGTCTCCTCACACAATTCGGAAAATCAAGATGTACACGATCTGCCACAAGAACAACAGCCTCTGGGTAGCTCCTGCCTGTAACTTTAACATCACTTTCAACAGTGTCAAGCAAGTTGCTCATGCTACCATGCAAGGTGTCACACACATCAGGATTATCTAACATTTATACATCACAGGCGCAGCCACGGGAGCAATTTAGGGTTAAGTGTCTTGCTCTAGGACACATCGGCATGGGCTAGCTGGAGTCCGGGATAGAACCGACGATCCTCTGATTGAAGATAAAATGGACATCGGTTCCCATAATTATAAATCGCTTCCCACATATTTTCATATAGTATGTGGACCACAAGAAGACAAGCAACTTCTGCGGATGCTAATGGGCTAATAAATAATAAAGAGCATGTATTGCATGGACAGATGTCTGAATTGGATCACGTACCCACACAATATATTCTGCAAATACGCCCCATGCCGTGAGGCCGCTCAAAGGAGGAACATTTAATTATCTGAGATGGGAGGAGATGAACTTTTCTCTTTCTGCGTGTGTGTGTCCGTACATGCGTGTTTGTGCGCGAAGGCTTTCACATCGTCACCGCATTGGCACACATGTGGTACATTACGCATCCGTTTCCCTTTGCGGCGTTTGAACTTTCCCTCAGACTTCATTCCCACTTCCTCCCCCTCCTTTATTTTTGTATGTTTCTCTCTTTGAAAAGCATCCATCTCAATCCCAATCAAGGCGCGGTGTCCGTCCTGCCGGAGCCGCCGCGAGTCCGCATTGAAACACAAACGGTTACCGCCTGTATTCACACCTCATTCATGGAGCCTGAGGAGGAGGAGGGGGGGGGGGGGGTCCTTTGCCAGGTAGGACCCCAGCGAGGGCTTGGCCGGCTGGGTCAGAATGAGTCCCAGGTGTCCCTCAGGAGGAGGGGGCCGCTGCTATCGCTAACGATGCTAACACAAACCTTCTGGTCCCGGCCATATAAAAACGCCGCCTCTTATTAAGAGGGGAAAATGAGGGATGGGTTTCCTCCAGAGGACTCTGTGGAGCGTGACTGAGGTGGGGGCGAGGATGAGGGGGGGGGGGGCCTGGAGGAAGGCCCTGCTATGTAACGTGTGCTTGTACTCTGTGTGTCTATCAAGCGGCCCCTCCCTCCCGCTCTGCCTCGAGCATGAACGATGTTCAGAGGCGGAACCGCAGGCACACGTGTGTCGTCTCCGTGTTTGCTTGCCGATTTGGCGGTTGTTTGCTTTAGAATCAGCCTCCGAGCGCGGCCCGCATCCATTACACGAGGCCGGGTTATTCCAGGAGGGAGACAGGGAGCCCAGATGGGCCGACCTCAGTTTAAAGTCAGTGCAAATCAGTGTTTTGGAAAAAAGTCAAAGCTGACCACAGGCCCAGAAGTCAGAGGAACTCATTTTGGCAAGAATGTAAAAGCAGCAAATCCATGCTCGATACATGACTGAAACAATAATCATGAAATCCAAATTGCTTCTTCATTTTCTATGAAAAGATTTATTGAGTTATCAGCTAGTCTGCTGAATAGGCGAAACTCTGAGATCTCTTTTTTTCGACCCTTTCATCGGAGCAAAATCTAATAAGTAAGAGTTTGGAAATTTGTTTTTTACGTACAGCTCCAAACACTGAGTAACTGGCTAACTGGCTAACTGGGTAACTGGTTTTAATTACCAAGTTACGAAACCCAGTTGAGATGCTTTGCTTTCCACTAACCTGGCTCTTTGCAACTGAAACAATACATTGCTCTCTCCGCACTACCTGTACGCCTCTAATACCTCAAATTTAATGCTACACTTCACCCACTAGTCTCACCTCCTAAACAGCTGATTGCTGCCTAATCCCCCGCCCCCAACCTCCCCAAACCTGTTGCTATCTGCAAGCCGACCGCATCTATCAACAGGAAATTAACCCCAGCTTCCCTGTAATGTGAAACAGCATCAGGCTCCATAACAGCAGTTATCATTCACAAGTCTTACACACACACACACACACACATGCGCACGTAGTTAAAAATATGCCTTGACGCCTGGGACCGAGGGGTGAGGATGAAGTCATCAACACACACACACACACACACACACACACACACACGTGGAGAATTTCACCCAGCCACACAGGGGGGCAGCGTTCCAACCCCGCTAACTGGCCACGGAGACGGCGATGTTATGGCTTCATCGCGGGCGGACGTACAGCTGGGAATGTGGGACGTGCCGGCCGAGGACGAGGGCCTGGGAGAGGAACGCTGCACGGACAGGAAGGTAGGGAGAGGGACGACTCGTTATGAGCGTGGAGCGGGAGAAAAAAAAGAAAACAAAGGCCGTTTTATCATTTGTGGCTAAAGGTAAGAATGTGTTTTGTGTGTGCTGAGGGGGAGGAAGGAGAGGGGGAGATAAGGGAGAAAACAGAAGGCTTTACAGAGAGAGATATGTTGGTTTGATCTAATCAAGAAAAACAAAAACCGAGGGCCGCTGATGCATGTCCACCTCTATTAGAGCAGCGGGAGGGAGCGTCACCGGCGCTGATAAGGCCTCGCTAATCACACAACGCGGACATGGGAACTACCTACGCGCTCTTTGTTGTTGTTGTTGTTGTTGTTGTCGCTGCAGCTGCCTCCAAAAAAAAAAAAAGGAACTCAAACCCATCACTTCCTGAGCTGGAAGAGATATCTTTTTCTCTCCAGGAAATCCTTCCAGGTGTTAAAGAGTTTAGAAGCTCAAGTGTGTGTCTCAAAAACATATATATATATATATATATATATATATATATATATATATATATATATTAAACCAGGTCATTGTGTAATGCTGCGTCTAAAAATAAAAATGTTATTAAAACTTTTAAAAAGTGGCTGATGTCCAACTCCTCCAGCGTGGGCTGATTGGGACAGGATACGACACGTAATTAAAAGCGAGGGGTTGTAATTTTCAAACAATCTGCAGAGAGATTTCGCAGCAGGACGACGTCTTAAAGTCTGACAACCTCGAGTGGTAGTCGACTGCCACACAAATGTATAAACACACACTCACACAACATCTGAAAGTGATCTACTTTTCAGCTTCCGACTTCAGTCTGACACCGAGCGACACACATTCACCCCCAAAACATTAACATCCTCTGGATTCAGTAAGCCACCGTCAACCTCAATGTGCGTTGTGAGTTCTTAAAACACAAAACACATAATCCTCATCTCCTGACACCAAGACAGACAGACTGACAGACATAGATAGATAGATAGATAGATAGATAGATAGATAGATAGATAGATAGATAGATAGATAGATAGATAGATAGATAGATAGATAGATAGATAGATAGATAGATAGATAGATAGATAGATAGATAGATAGATAGATAGATAGATGGACAGTTTATTAATCCAGCAAGGGAAAATTGTTTCTCTACAGCAACATTTCTACATACAGGTAAAGTAATATTAAATGTTAAAATGCACAATATAAACAAATGTATGTGGATGGGGCTGCGGCGGCTGCTTCAAACAAAGCTCACGGAGAGACGGAGCCGATCTATTAACGCGACAAGGGAGCAGCTAATGGCATCTGCGCTTTATTTGTTTTGGCTAATTACACGGGGAGCAAAGTCCTCTGAATTGACAAGCGTGATAATGCTGAGAAATCTGTCTGGTTCTCTCTCTCTCTCTCTCTCTCTCTCTCTCTCTCTCTCTCTCTCTCTCTCTCTCTCTCTCTCTCTCTCTCTGTCTGTGTGCAGAGTGGATGAGGTTTTTTTGGCTCACAGTCTGCCGCGCCACAGCTTCAGGTCACAGTGGTCAGTGCAGCCCCATACAGTCCTCCATACAGTGCCATTGTCTGTGGACAATACATACACACGGGGCTGCGCCGCGGTCACTGGGGCAAATACATGTCACACACACACACACACACACACACACACACACACTGTCGACTAAAACGTGGACTCCTAACAGAAAACTATTCTGCATGACAGTGACAGGAAGTAAAACATCTCGGCCTCCGCAGGATCACTTTCAAAGTATTCCTTTTGATCGTCTCCCTCAAGTCATCTTTATGGAAGTTCAACAATAAAATGCTGGACGGGCTTGAACTGCAGGCCACATGACACCATCTTGATATTATGATTGTGTCTTTACTTTTTATTAGTGACTTGTATTTCTAGTCTAAACTACAAATATCCCTTCAACATTTCTCGTCATCCCTCCCTTCCAACATCTTCTACTCGGTGCAGGGAGCTGAAAGAACAATCTCCCATCCTCTTTTCTTTACCACAATTATTATAAGTGTTCCTTCAAAGGTGTTCTCCTGGGTTCTTCATCTATAAGCCACC
Source organism: Clinocottus analis (assembly GCF_023055335.1). Lineage (NCBI taxonomy): Eukaryota > Metazoa > Chordata > Actinopteri > Perciformes > Cottidae > Clinocottus > Clinocottus analis. The sequence continues at coordinate 3,301,458 of NW_027175909.1, forward strand.
AGACAGCGAGTCAAAGAAGTGTTAGCCGCATGCTAACCGTTAGTGCCACTGGTTCCGCTGCTGAAGATCATTTGGTGGAGAAACTCTTTCTGGCTCCTTGCGTAATGAAGGGGATGTTTCCCATTAATGAGAGGAGTACGAGGGAGCGCTCACTGGCAGACGTTAACGAGCCGAGAGGCCTCTGTTTGTGTGTGTGTGTGTGTGTGTGTGTGTGTGTGTGTGTGTGTGTGTGGGAGCAACAGTGGGAAGCGACATGTTCCGCACCAATGGGTACATACATGTATGCACAGCGGGTACATGTATATATGAGTTGACACAATGGGAGTAACTCTGTAAAAATACAGTAGTGTGTGAGTGTGTGTGTGTGTGTGTGTGTTTTCAGCCCTAGGACATGTCATTCACATGCATTTATTGCACAAAGGTAAATTAGAAATGTCAAGGGTGATATTTCCTTTATCCACCCTCATAAAAGCTTCACCATCTATCTCGTGGTTTTCTTTCTTTCTTTTAAAGGGTGGGGGTTAAAATCATATGCCGTACATAAGACGCGGACGTAGTCATGATGACGTCACCCATTGGTTTGTAAACTTTTTTTTACAATTTTACCATCGCCATCTTGGAATACGGCCATCGAGCATGTTGTTGTTTTTGCAAACGATAAACGGAAATGACCATAACTGAAACGTGGAGGAGCGACCTTGAGTAGCAGCAGTGACCTGTCAATCACAGTAGCCCCGCCCTAAAGCATACCCTGCTTTATGGTGTATGAAACATCATGCTGTATTGAAGAAGACTAGAAACTAGGGATTGAGACCTGAACTCATGTTTACTAAGCGGATAAATGAAGAGAGAAGTAGAGTCTTTTTATAGACTTCTATACAACCAGAGGAGTCGCCCCCTGATGGCCATTAGAGAGAATTTAAGTTTGAGACATTTTCACATCGTTGGTAGCAATATATCACAAAATTGTGTAATAATTCTACTTCAACTATGAAGGAAAAGGGCAATACAGTGGTGTGTGTGTGTGTGTGTGTGTGTGTGTGTGTGTGTGTGTGTGTGTGTGTGTGTGTGTGTGTGTGTGCTTCATAACTAGTAATTTAGTAATTAGCATACGTTAGGGCCCGTCCTAACTACCTTATGCCACTGCTACTGTGCCCCACCCTGTGTGTGTGTGTGTGTGTGTGTGTGTGTGTGTGTGTGTGTGTGTGTCTGAAAGAAAGGGGATGAGCCCCATTTGGAAGCCTAGAGGGGGTATCATGGGATAGTGGGGGTAATTTTCATACCTGTCCCATTGGTAATGGTTCATGGATTTCACAGGGGCCCCAAATAAGACTGAGGGGATTAGATGAGCCCGGTCTACTGTAGAGAGAGAGTTTGTGAGCATTAGCATTCTGAAAAACAGGGGGGAAAAGACAAGAATGTACACAAATGTAGACTTTTTTGTGCCCGCAAAGCACTCTGGACCAACTGAAAAGTCTTCACGACGCGACTTTTGCAGAAAATATGATTGAATGCACCTGAATTCTCTTTCTCTGTGTGAGCTATGACATCAAATATGATGAGCAAATAAATAAATACACCATGTATTTCATTCTTTAGCTAAAAACTAAGAGAAGATTCAAGCGTCCCAAACTAAAGACAATTATAATAAAGACTTTTTATATACCTCATTTTAAACATTTGGAGGTGAGGTTAGCTTGACTCAAAAACATCTAAATTGCACAACCATTTCCATTGTCACAATATTTTTATTTGATGAGTCGAGTTTGATGAAAAATGATCTGATCATCTCACTTCAGACTAAAGTAAAGGCTCTTTGTCTTTTCTTTTCTTTTTAAAGGCTATAAAGAGACACACGCAGAGTAAAACGGCAGGTCAGGAAGGAAGCAGCAAAGGAGAAGATGGGTTGCAGAGCTGGAGGGTGAAAATTGCAGGAGTGGGATTATGAAGGATTACCACGCAGGAGCAGGAGCATGATGTGGGGAAGCCAGAGAGAGTTAACTTTCATCAGGTCGCAGAAGACAAAGGAGCTGCCTGACGGGCCCGGGTCCGCTCTAACAGCCATGCTTGATGGTAGATGGGGTGTTAGGGAATGGAAGTGTGTGTGTGTGTGTGTGTGTGTGTGTGTGTGTGTGTGTGTGTGTTTGTGTGTGTGTGGGTGTGTGTGTGTGTGGGGGGGGTGGTGAAGCAATGCGAGGTGACCACGAAAATTGACAGCAAACCGGGGACACAACCTTAGGAATAAAAGAAAAAAAAAGGACCAGATTTATAATAAAAAAAACACATTAAATTCAGAGTTTTTGTCGTATCTTAACTCCTTTCATGAAGCAAAGCAAGTGTTTTTAACTAAATTACATGTGTAAGCACAAAATGTCAGTGTTGCCTACACAAACACACACACACACACACACACACACACACACACACACACACAGCCATAATGATGGAGTCAGAGGGGAGGTCTCCGGATGAGTGTTTGTAGTTGAACAGAAGTCTTTCTTTCTGGTGGCGGAGTGCAGGCAGACGGTCTAATTACACCTCTGCACCAACCACGCTACTGTCTTACTGTAGGGTTAGCACAGATGAAGGGCTTCTTTGTGTGTGTGTGTGTGTGTGTGTGTGTGTGTGTGTGTGTGTGTGTGTGTGTGTGTGTGTGTGTGTGTGTGTGTGTGTGTGTGTGTGTGTGTAAAAAAAGAGAAGAGTTTTTTTTATCACATGCATGTTTGTATACCAGTCACTATCTTTTACCCTCTCTCTCTCTCTCTCTCTCTCTCTCTCTCTCTCTCTCTCTCTCTCTCTCTCTCTCTCTCTCTCTCTCTCTCAATTCAATTAGCTTTATTGGCATGAACGTTGCGACAACAATATTGCCAAAGCATCAAAAGCATCAAAACACATCAGAAAAATAGAATAGAAATATACAACAATAATAATAAAACAGATTGTGTGTGTGTGTGTTTGTGCGTGTGTAACTAGTAATTGCTCATATATAACCATCATCTCTCTCTCTCTCTTAATAACTCACTCAACCAGGTCTGAGAGAGAGAGAGAGAGAGAGAGAGAGAGAGAGAGAGAGAGAGAGAGAGAGAGAGAGAGAGAGAGAGAGACAGAGAGAGAGAGAGAGAGAGAGAGAGAGAGAGAGAGAGAGCGGCTCATCTATTGACCACTGCCAGGCCATCTGGACTACCTCAACGTACAGACCTTCACACCCATCTCACCGGTGTGAGCACCAGCAATGTATCACCGGCGGGCTCCGCCTGCCCAAAAACTGTCGCTCGCTGTCTGCATCACATCACATGAAAAATAAATTCCATTCCTCTCATTGAAAGAGGAACATTCATATTTACCGAGTATAATCATGAATGATAGGAAAATAATGGCCATGAATGTACAGTACACACAGAATATGACGCTTCAGGACATGTGGAACGAAGCCGCCACGGAAACTACAAAATATCTGACACCAAACTGTCGGGAAGAGCGTTTACCTAGCAGGACACGCCCCCCCCCCCCGGCTGCCTCCTGCGGGCCCATTCCCCTCCGTGCTGTGATGGCGCTCTGTCTTGGGAGAGCTTAGAGCTGTCTCTCAGGTATCCCTTGGCTAAGACTTTAATCTCAGCCAGAAACTAGAGCCACACACGGCACTAATGGGCCGTAATGGCCGACAAAAAAAACACACGGAACAACCTGCGGGGGCTCTGTGGCTTTTCACAAATCTGCTAATTCCACTGTCTCGGCCTCGCTCGACCCCCGCACCTATTCCGGCCCTCTATAACTCTCTCTCGGTCTTTCTTCCTCCCCTTTCCTTTATTTTCTCCCCCATATTGTTTCTTTCTCCCGTCCCGCCCGGTCATATATTCTCTCTACGCTCTGATCTGGCTCTGTCTCTGCTGGCGTTGGACAGGTCTGTCAGCAGCAGTTGATTCCATGGTCGGCTGCATACTTGTGTCTGACTGAGGCTTTGTTGTGGGACCTGCTAACACCCCCCCCGCTCCGCCCCCCCCCACCCCCCACACACACACACACAAGCGCACACACACACACACTTAACAGATTCTTAGTGTGTGTTAGTTTACCTGTGCACATACGGGAGGCTATGAATGTGGGGTGGATGCACCTCCGCAGGAGTGTAAGTGTGTGAATACCCCCCCAACACTCTGACGTAAAACCCAGCAGCTCCAGCAGCCGCGGGGTGGGAGTGGGCTTTTCGACAACAACTCCCATTCTCTTGACTTAAGAGCTTTTCTCCTTCAGTAACCCGAACAGTTTATTATCCGTGGCGGGCCGTTCAGCGGCTCAATGCGGGCGCGGCGAGGGCTGCACAAGTAGCAAGAGAGGCTTTGCGAGGTGTGTTTGTTTGCTGTCGACGCTGGCTTGACCTCCCTTGAAAAAAGCAACCGCAGTAATAATCTCAACAATACATGTTTGATTTGCATCCGTGACGACCGCGTGGTCAAAGTTAAGCACATTGTGTCGGTCAGGGCTTGTGCTCTGTCAGGTGTCTCTTCAATGACATTAAATGATGGTGTTGATGAGATGTTCTCGTGGACTTACTGGACCAGCGCCCCACGCCCTCACGACGGCCTTCAACAACAAAAATACACTGCCACAGCTCTCTCTCTCTCTAAAAGGCACCAATGTCTAAAAAATAAACTAAACTCTCCCAAGAAGAGAAGGGATAGATCCTCATTTGGGGAAACAGTAACTGCCAAATAAAATATAAAACAAACAATGGTCCTCAAATAGTCCTTTATGTGGAAAAGTCCTGATACTCATCGAGCACACAAACACTATAAATACATATTTTTGTATACATTGTATCCCTGTCCGTTCGGTACCTGATCATCAGTGACACAGCAACACAGGATGACACATCCGGTATCATTTCTAGATAATTCACTGCTTCTTCCGTCTTCTTTTCCAAACAAGTATGGACTTGGTCACGACAGCCACCAGAAAACTGCCGCCCTCCCAAGTGATAGAGCCGCTGGAGCCGAGCAGCATGGGAGTCGGAGCGGCAGGCCGGGGGAGAAACATTAGCCGCCATTGTGTTCGCGGTTTGGAGTAAACAATGCCAGCGACGCGACCGTAGACAAACAGGCGTCAAGCTGTCATTCAGATGAGGTTTCACTCAGACGCCTGCCGGCCTCCGCTGCTGGGTGATGCAACATATGTGGGCGTGTGTGTGTGTGTGTGTGTGTGTGTGTGTGTGTGTGTGTAGGTGTCTGTGTTTGGATTGCGCTTACATCACCTTTTTCCAATTGTAATGCTTGACGTTCACCTCGATTTACATTGATTTATGTTATTGCAATTTAAGTGAACTTCTTTTTATTTTTTTTTATTTGGAAAAATATGCTTTTTGGGAGCACTTTGACTTCGGGTCGGATTCAAGGTTTTTTTTTTTTTTAATGGATTCGACTCTGAAAAGAAGTTGAATAGTGCATGTGAATAAAATAAATGTGACAAAGTTACACATGACCCCAAATATGCATTTTGCGTGGACTCTGGAAGGAAGTGCATTATCTGAGGATGATCTTTCGAGAAACTTCTCTCACATCCATCAAAGTCTCCCCCTCAGCTTGCTGGTGCATGCCCTCGCTGGATCCTTTCCCCCGACGTTTGACCGCTGGATAAGTTCAATTAGTCACTGTCTTCCAGCAAAACCAAGCCTAAACAACGCCGGACCCCGAAGAGTCAAGTGGCCTCTCTGGCTTTCATCAAAGTCACTGAGAATCTCCCTTTTTCCTCCCAGTTGCGGGAAACTGGGAAGTCAGGGACAGTTCTCTGGTTTCATAAATAATGTTTGCCCTCCTTGAGAAAAAAAAGTGTGTGTATAAGTGTGTGTGTGTGCTTGTATCCGTTCCCTGTGTGTTCTAGGACTCATTAGGAAGCCATATCACAGTGTAGTTTCCCCCCACGGCCAAAAGAAACCCCTGCACTCCGCCCGACCAATCACAACATGACCCTGGAAAGAACTGGTTTTAATCAGCACGGGTGTTTATGTAGGTTCTACTTTTGGAGTATTTATAATGTGGCCACGAATCTTTCCCTGACATTCATTCATTCAACATATTTCTTTTTAATTGATGTAACATAACAGGGATAAACTGAACATAATTTTAGAGCAAGAATGTGCAGCGAGAGAGACAGAGTGCCCTCAGAAAGCTAACATCCTTCCAACATTCCCTGACATTTTTGGCTTGGCACACTATACCATTTCATTTCAATCCAATATGGAGAAATCATTTGCGGGGGGAGTCGCTCTCACGCCGCAGCTTGATGTTTTGAGGCTATTTCGGACAGGGTTCATTGGTGAAAAAAAGAAAGAAAGAAAAGTTCCCTTCCTGCCCGCTGTGCCTCCCTCGCTGGAGGATCTGGATGTGTGGTGGGACCTTGATGGATGTCCCTTACAGGGGGAGGGCAGAGAGCCAAATACGTACGATATGCCGCACAGAGCTCAGACTCAAGGCTATTATTTAAATCCTACTTTCTTTTTTTGTTCTTATGTTGCTGGAATCCTAGTTATTTAGTTTGCTTCTGCTCATTTCTTGCTTAAACTACTTTCCTGACAGAGCGTTAGCTTGTTTCTTGCTAACACTCTCTTTATTTTCTTTTGTTCTTGCTCATACTTTCTTGCTAATGTGCTGCGAGTGTTCGTGCAAACAACCTCAGTCAGTGCGTTTACATGCTGGTAATAATTCGAATCTTGCTTTAGTCGGACTATGCTCTCTTTCGGGGCAACTGCTGTTATCCGAATATACATGGCAGTGAATAAATCGAATCATTGGCCGAATGCATGTCATATCCGATACGACAGGTGGCGCTGTTTTCATTACATGTAGTGGTGATACAGCCATCTCCGCTTGACCTCTTCACTCTTCATAATGGAGAGAACCCCGCTAGCTTCGGTGGTTGTCGGGGAGCTAGCGGAGAGCAAACGGGGAACTAGCAGCAGCGCTAGCTGGCTACATCAGGGAGCTAGTGGAGACACCCACCGTAGGTACTATCGGCTCGTAACCCGACTTTTACGTTTGTTTGTTTCTGCCGGCCGTGACAACTTATCGTCTCTTTCGACTTCCGGGTCACGACCTGGGAGGGCGGGAGGGAGGAGGCGGCGGGATCTTGAGCATGCGCACAAACGCATTGTCCAGTTCCGATCCGATTCAGCGTATACATGCAGCGTTATTCGAATTATCAATCGAATCGAATCGAGTTATCCAGGGGTGTTAATCGGATCGTAGTCGGACCACAGTTATTCGAATAAAGGTGTTTACATGAACTGGATAATTCGATTTTAGTCGGACTAAGCCAGTTATTCGAATCCATGTAACCGCACTGACTGCTGATAAACTATTTCTTGTTGTTGCACACACACTCTTGCTAACAGAGTGTTAGCTTGTTTCTTACTCATTCTTGCTAGCAGGGTTTTCTCATTTCTTGCCAACACATTGCTCTCTTTTCTCTCGTTTCTCTTCAACTTATTACTTTCCCGCTTTCTCAAATTCTTTCTTTTCTTTTTCTTGAAACCTTTGTTCCCCCTTTGTCTGTCTTCCTTTCAACTCCACTCTTGCTCACTCTTGCTCTTCTCGCCTCTCTTTACAGACTATAATCTTAGCTTGGGCTCCAGCATCTCCTCCTACCCTTCAATCTCGCACAGCCATAATTATGGCCACACCAAGCAGGGAGACTTCTAAATCATTCAGAGATGGTTTGGCTTCCTGACTCCTTTATGTTTTTTTTTCTCCCTCCTCTCCTTTTTAAATAAAGTGGTCGAGAAGCTCCATTTGGGCTCGTTCTGTGCAGACGTTCCTCTTTCCCTGAGTCGCCTTTTGATATTTTATCTTGCACTATTTCAGGCACGTTATAAAAAAGATGGGTTGACATTTTAGGGGGAAATGTGGGTTCCAGCTTTAAGCGGCCTTTTCTAAGATCCAGTGAATCTGTCATACAGTCTGAACTTCTCGATATGTTAAAGAAAGTGTAACTTTTTAGCAATGACTTTTAAGACTGCGCTTATTGACAATGAATCTTTAAAGCTTCCTTGACCACTTAACAACTGCTTGCCACACCATTTTTTCCAGCTAGAGTGTCCAGCTCTTGAAATCCTTAACCCTTTGAGATCAAAGTGGTTTTGGATATATGTCCATTCCCTTTACATGCTTCAGGCATAGTCACACATGAGAACAATTTTAATGCTTTGAATTAATGTTACTTTGCCTGTAAACACAGAAGACATCTGTATATGTAGGGATATAGTGGATTGTCTGGGTTTTAAGAACATCAAAAGTCAGTGCTGGGGTTCCCATAATGCTTTGGGGGATGTAAACAGGAAGTGTAATGTTGCCATGAAGTGGGTGAGGTTTAGTTGTGTGGTACACCTGAGATGAAATTTTGAATAGAAGTTTTAGCGATCTGCAGCATGAAAATAAATGATCCACGTGATTCAGCATCGTTTAAGAAATTTTGAAAAGGACAGTGGAAAATGAAAGGGGATTAGTTGTTTAGAAAATATGACTTTTATGAGTATTATCATAATGTTTAATCATAAAAGGTCGGGCTTGATACTCTCTCTCTCACTCTATAGTCTTCCCCTAAATACTAAAAATGTAGGGACAAGACTTCAGGTCTTGGTCTATCTTTTTATCACCAAAAATCTCCTTTAAAATGAACACTTACAAGTCAAAGTTTTTAGATTATGGGTCAAGCAATTTGGTCAACAGACGTCTTTCACTAATTTTCTCAATTTCATGGCCGTCTGCTCTCACACTGGACTGAGAAGTGGAAACAAGAAGTGGAAACAAGTGTTACTTCATCGTATATTTCCCCGTTCTCTTCCCGTATTCGGAGAGAAGGATCCTCCACTGTTGTTCTCCTGAAGGTTTCTTCCCTTTTTTTCCTATGAAAGGGTTTTTACTATCGTTATTCACAGTTTTTCTTGATTTGATGTGAGGTTGTTGTCAGGATGTTATGTGTACAGATTGTAAAGCACTCCGAGGCAAAGTTTGTATTTGTGATTTTGGGCTATACAAATGAAACTGAATTGAATTGAAAAGACAAAGTTACAAAGAAAGAAATAGGCAAATAAGTATAGTCTGTGTCTTCCATTTCTCATGAGAGGAACTGAAAGGCCAGTGTACTCATTGGCATGTGCTTCACTTTGACCTGATAACCTGTGGAGAGGACAGACGGGGAGGAGGGAGGAGAGACAGCAAAGCGAGGAAAGATAGAGGATGATAGGACTGTGGCGGAGGGACGTGAAGAATAAAAACTAACATGAAAGAGTCAGGAAAGACAAAGGGGGTGATGGGTGGGGGTGGACATGAAACACATCTTCCATGTTTTCTATCCGCTGTCCATCAGTTTGTGATCCTCTGTAAATACATTTTTATATAAGTTTATTTGTCCAGAGCGAATCCCCTTTGAGGTGAAGGAAAACAAAGTTCAAACAGCACTAATGTGATTACGGTGAGATCAGAGCGCTGATGCTATCACTCCCCTCGCTTGAAAAAACACAGGGTCGCACCACAAGCCTCACATGTGACAGCGGAGCGGTAGACGCCAGGGTGTAAGGAATCCTAAAAGCAAAGAACAAGGGAGCCAGTGTCCAATCATTGGATCAAAAAGGAGGCGGCGTGGATGTGATGTGTGACTAAATGTAAAAGAATACGGATGGCTGGGATATTTCTTAACTTCTAGTGTTAATCCCCTTTCGGGAGGATGTTGGGATCGTATGTTCAGCAAAACCGCGGAGATGTTGAATGTTGAGCATTTTTGCATGCGGTCAGAGCGAGTGATGTTAGTGCAACGGGCAACAGTTTGGTACGCCACGTTAGGCTACGTTGATGCACTACGTTATTGCGCTCCGTTGTTGCGCTAGGTTGTTGCGCTACGTTGTTGGGCTACGTTGTTGGGCTACGTTGTTGGGCTACGTTGTTGGGCTACGTTGTTGCGCTACGTTGTTGTATATATCTGGAAATAATCTGCAATCCGCGGTTGCCGCAGAAGTGTGATAAACCTGATCAATCTAGCGTACTCTTGCTAGTTTCTCAAGATTACCATCGCTGCCGAACCAAGTGTTTTACAATATCAACCACTCGGCACAGTGGTCATTTCTACAAGCTCGATACGAGGCTGAGATGAAACATCTACATTCGATGTGTCCCTTGGTTAGCAGAACTTTTTTAGGATCCGTAACGCTGCTGGCTTTGACGAACTAATGGACTGATGGAAGTTCAAACAGCGAGGTTTCTCCTCAAACACAAAGAGGAGGGTCCATCCTCTCACAGACTTCATTAGCGATTTAAAAACTTATTTCTGTGGTTGTAGGTTAATGAATGACCATGGTGAGAGCTGGTGACCTTCACCCCCCTCCTCATTTGTCCAATCTTCACAGCCAATGAAAAAAGGCATAGCTTAATCACCACAATGACTAATAACGATTTGTACGTACATACATGAGTTTTTAGACAATAATAAAAATAAAGCTGATCCATTTAATATTTCTCTGCGTTGTATGAGCGTGTACGTGGTGAACACGCTCACACATGGTGCCACAAGTGGCATTTCATTCAGAGATGACTGTGTTGTAAGTGTTACAGAAATGTTGATTTCCTGTCATGACTTTTATGGAAAAGTAACTGGGTCACTTATTAAGACATGTAAACTTGCCAGCGCATTTACGTAATGAAGTGCGTGTTTTATGGTCTGCAGTTAGCATATATAACGTGGATGTACAGTCGATCCATCCATACTCTTACTCCCCCCGTGTTGCTCGTATTCCCCATCCGCACGGCAAACGCAATGTGTTAAGAATTTCCCCGCCGATGTTTTATGGCCGTGTATCATTTAATCTTGCATGTTAACCACAGGGACACGCTGCCGGCCGTATACCTCCTTCCTGCATTACACCACACACGGCCGCAGTATCCCCCCGCACAATGACTCCCATTTACAGAGCCCCGCCTGCTCACCGCGCTCAGAGCAGACCGGGCTCCAGCGTCGAAAAACGGCATCAAAGACTCGGAGGGATCTCCAAGGGGACGAGGGCGGGGGGGCTTTAGGTTTACGGTCCGACTGCAGCCGCCGGCTCCCTCGCACCTCCGCGTGTCAAACAGGCTCCAGGGCCGAGTTTTGCACGAGGAATGACGGAGGAGGGGGCGGGGAGCAGCGGGATGATGGGTGTTACGCTGCCTTTATACTATATTAGTGTTCATTCATGAGTCGGACGGGAGGAACATGCCAGGAGTTGGCAGGAAACTGTTCCACTAGCTTCCCCTCCCCTCCTCTGGATGGGAGGAAGGCATGCAGGGCCTCTGTTAGTGATTTAACAGGGTACACGACCTTGGGGGAACCTGGAGTTCGGAAACAATGTGGGGCAATATGAGGAAAGTCAAAACACAGCTCCGGTAGAGCAACCGTGCAGGTTATGTAAACACATCCTGCTCACACTGTTGGCGTAATTTATCGACGGACGGTTAATGGCTATGTGTTGTAGGTGAGCGCCTGGCGGAGCTGCAGGAGGTGATCGCAGTCTCGTTCCACGAGTTGTGAAGTTACCATGGCGTGAAATCGGAGCACAGTGTCACGAATGAAGCCCTTCTTTTATTGCAATGTAAGATGAATACTGTTCAGAAAAAAAAGTATCCAAACTGACAGAAAAAGAAAGAAAATGTACTAAACCCGATGTATCCTGAGCGGATGCTTCCCCATCCAGTCACATCTGGATCCATTCACCAAAACATTTTCAATGGTCTTACTGTTCTGTTCACACAGCACATCAAATGCCCCCCTCCCCCTTTCTGGAACCAACCAGGGCTTTAATGAATGAGCAAATACAAGCAAGGTCACGTCTATCTCTGCGGGTGTATCCTCGGCAGTACAGGTGCACCAGGGTGAAACCGTCTGGATCTGGCCGGGGCTGGTGATGATAGAACAGTTATTGAGGGACTAGTGTGTGCGTGTGTGTGTGTGTGTGTGTGTGTGTGTGTGTGTGTGTGTGTGGACAGAGACAGTAGCCTAACAGCTGAGTGTGTGTGCAGCCATGGCACCACCTGCAGCCCGCAGCCGCTTATCGTCTCCCATCTGGCCCCCAGAGGACAGACGGAGGAGACACCTGACTCACCCCAGACAGCTGAGCCGGGGCAAGGGGAGCCTCTCACTATAGGGCGCAATGACCAGGCGGTGGGAGGGGGAGGAGTTGAGGGGGGGTCAGGGGATGGAGGCTGGAGAGAGAGGAGACAGCGGGACTGACTCTGGACACATGGAGCCAGTTTGCCTCACTAAAAGCTTGTGTCATGTCTGCAGTGACTCTGCCTTGTCATTATCTGTCCCTGCATGCCCTAATTTCAGCCCCCGTGGCTCCCCGGGACACCTATAATGATGGCAGTGCAGAGGGGAGGGCGGGTGCCAGTGGAACAGGCCCCGGGGCCAGGGCCGGTGGTGACTCACGCTACAGCAAGGAGTGATTTGCACGCAACTCGGCCGGACTTTCAGACGCAAAACGCGCGAGGGGGAGATGCGCGAACGCGCACGTAAACGCGTCAAGCCACTTCCAATCCCCGCAAGCTGCCGCTCTGCAGATCCATTATTGGCCGAGGAGAGTTCCCCCATGGCCCTTGGGGACGCGCATGCCACTCGAAAAGAGTGGGGGGGGGGGGGGGCTCTATGGAAAATGGTGGGTGGAATATGTGCCAGAGCCGGTGCAAGTGCTGCATCCAGGGTGAATTCAAAGCTCTGGCGAGCCCAGCGCCCCTGCCAGGCGCTGCACTTTAATGTCAAGGGGGCATGGGCGGAGCTTACGGTGCGCCGCGCAATTATCAAGCATGATGGGACACGGAGAGAGCGGAACATCTGGCACTGGTGGACGCGCCTCCTTCCCTCCCTCCCTCCCCTCTTCTTCTGCTGCAGAGGAGAGGCTTCCCTTTGATCTCCAGCTGGAGCTGTCTGCCGTGCCTCTCCGGATCAATCCCACCGACGGGAGATTAGCCGTCGCCACACCGTTCGCCAACTCAACCTTCAGGTTTTCCAGTCTCAAGGTTGTGCGTTCACCTATCAAGCCCCGCCTGTGCTCTGCACATAGCCCAGCACGACGCCCCCTTCTACTTGGACCCGTTTTCCCCTACCGCAGTGTGCAGTCAGCGGTCCTACCGTCTGTCTGTGTTTGTCATTACTCCCTACTGGCAGACAGACAGGCGGACTCCTAGATACTAACAACACGGTTACAGTTTAACTTCAAAGTGCCCTGTCTGTCACTAATATCGGACATTTCTTACTGGGGGATAATTTGGCGTTCCAAGCGGCAACAAACCGCCCTTAAAACAAAGGGATGTTCGTGCTTCACAGGGCTCTTACTGTAATTAATTCCGATCTTATAACACAACACATGGCGCGAGGTGAGTCACGGAGAGCGCAGCATTTACACAACACAGCGCTGTCTGCTTACACGGCTGATCTCGAACGTCTTCTAACGATTAGAGCTGTGAAAACAAGGCCGAGAGACATAACAAAACAAGATGGGAGGCCCTGGCGGACATGTGTTCGCCAGCTCGGAGCGCCACCGTGTCATGTGCGAGGACGTTTCTCAGCCATGTGACATCATATTCCTGACTCGCGGGCACGCCGTCGCTTTGTCCAATTAGGGATGTTGTGGAGCAAGGTAATGAAAAGCGGATGTGTCCTCTGAGAAAGAAGAAAGGAAAGAGGAACAACAAAAAGGATTGGCTTAATTGGAAAGTTAAACAAAATAGTTGAGAAAGTCTCTGTGGCCTCTTTGAAAAAGGAGGTTAAAGTCAAGACAAAGACATGCGAAAACCAAAAAGGGGAGTGTTTTGGCTTCCAACAAAGTTGTCGTACGGAAAGCCGTACCATCAGCATGTCACTGACATCACCCTGATGGAAATGCAATTTATGGATATTTGAAAGAAGAAATCCCACAATGTCAAGAAATGAGGATTTATATGCTCTCGCTTTGTTGTGTGCAAATCAAATTGCGTCCGTTGACAAAAAAGCCCCGTCCTTCTTTTTCCCTGCTCTCGGTTTGCCCGGTGCCCAGATTTGAAAGGCATTACAAACAGATGTTGCAGGATGGAGCCCATTTGTTCACATGAATCCCTCTGGTAAGAAAGAAAAAAAAATGAATTGAATTATATTACATTTCTTTTAATAGGATTCACTGGCAGCTTTTCAAAGCCTCTGTCTCGAGGAGACATTTTCATTGGAGGAGAAGGAAATTATATGCCTTTGAAATACCAACCAACATTGTGAAGGAAAAGAGGAACATCTTGGGTATTTTTCTTTTGACTCTCCCAGCAGACAACGAAATCATAATGAGATGCTGAATGACCTTTTGCGACTTAAGTACCGTGCCCCTGCGGAAACGCCAAACTTTTGATTTAAATCTCTTAAAAGCCCCACACTATGGTTACTGTGTTCTAACCGCCACAAATAACGTCTTTCACTTCTTTTTCTTTCTTCTCTAAATATAGGTTTGGGAGTTTCTCAGCTTTCAACAACTGGCTTGAGGCACGTTGAAAGGCCATTTCTCGTTTGCCACTCCCCACCTGGAAATACACCTCCGAATAACATGCACAGCAGCTCACGTCATCTCCTCCCCCCCCCCCAGTGATGGAGAGGGGGAGAGGCTTGCAGGTAAAGGCTTGGGCAGTGGACTTGCTTGGGAGTCTCATTTCATGGAGACACAATGAAGAAGACATTGCATACTTGTACATGTCTGTGAGGCCTCAAAGTGATGAAAATTAGAACGCAAATCAATAATCATATGACAGAGAGCATAAAACTCATTTTTAATTACTGATGGACCACAAATGTATTCGTTTGGACAAATTGGATGTTTTTTTAATTGAAAAAAAAAAAAACATTTTTAAAAGCTATTTTTCTGCTAGTTAGTTAGCTTGAAATCTGCTCCCAAATTTCGCTAGCTAGCGCTCATTAGCTGTCGCGAAAACTATGCGAAAGTGATTCTGAATCAGGCAAGCTGGTGTTATAGATAAACACAGAAGGCCACATAGTGAACACAGTAGCTAACCTTCCCATTTAGCCAATGAAAGTGAGTAAAAAGTAAAGAGTGTGTTAGCAGTGTTAGCTAGCTCCTCGCGGCTGGAATTAATACACAGAAAGGTTGTCTGCGTTTCTGCTCTTCACAAAGTTGTGTCCCTTTAATCGATAAATATTCTTGAGAATCAAAACACTAGTTAACCGTGAACTAGCCCGATAAATGCTAGCAAGCTCATAACCCAAGCTAGCTGGGTTTCTACGTTTAAAACTTAATGTTTCATGAAGATAGTTCCCTTATACTGTAATTTTCTTTCCCCACAATTTATTCCTGAGGTTAGTTGTTTTGTAATTTACTTATTTATTTGCTATGGGATGTTACCACAAATTTCCCAGAAACGCGGCGTCCACGTGACTTCCGCGTTCGCTGGGCCTCTGCCGAACGTGTAAATCATGTCATTACACTGTTTGAACAGGAGAGGTTAGGCCTAATTACACGCCTGCAGGGCGGCTCGGGGAGAAGAGGCGCCAAGGTGAGCTCCTCGTCTGTTTATGTAACGGAGGAGAATGTGCGGAATGACACAAGACCTGCGACATTAACGGGCCGACAGAAGCCTTTCCACGGGGGGTTAAGAGGCGGGTAGGAGGACTCCTCGCCATTCTGCGCATTGCTCTCTCCGACCGGGCCGCCGGGAACAGGTTGTGTGAAATGACAGGCATTAAAGTTTGTGTCGTTTGCTGCTGTCACCGTGGCCACTAATCAAACAGTGTGGATCCTCCTTCGGGGCCACTGTTCCGCATTCCCCTATCACAGCATGTCACTTATAAGTGCAAACCCGTTTCGGCAGAGTTCGGCGCCTTTTATCGCATCACTCCCCCCCCCCCCCCCCCCTCCCTCCACTGCTCCGGTATCTTGACACTGACCTTCTGTTCGGTGAGTGAAAAGACAGAAAGAGGTTATGTTTGTGCGATATGAGTTGTAACATACCTCAACCCCTAATCTGAGGCTTGTGTAAACACGGTTTCAAGGCCTGGACCACTTCAAACAGACTGGTACAGTACGGTCTTTGATCAGGAGTCACTTCACTATTTGTCCAATAATAAAAGCACTGTTTCATCACAGCAACTTGTATGTTTTCTTCCTTCCAGTTTCTGAGGGATTATCTCCAAAGGCCTCTCTCTCTCGCTCTCTCTCGCTCTCTTTCTCTCCCTCTCTCTCTCTCTCTCTTTCTCGCAACAGATGGCGTCCTCTCAGGGTCACTCAGACGCGGCCTTCGCGATAGCAGAAGCGACACCGGACCAGGAGATATCCAGGATATGCTGGTCTTGCCTCTTCCAAGGTTGTCTCGGAGAATAACAACCAGCACACAGCAGATAACGAATGAGAGCCTCCGACATGTGGAACATGTGTCCCGCCTCCAACCAGTGCTATCATGAGAGAGAGAGAGAGAGACAGGGGGACGCATGCTGGGTGGGTGGTGTTTATTTTAAACATTATCACACAGAAAGTTATGTACATGCTGCTGGGTGTTATCAAGTGTTATCCAACAGCAATACAAAAAGAAAAAACTACTTAGTAAGAGAAAATCAAGCTGGTGTTTGGAGATTATCTTAATCCTTAAAATATTACAGTTTCATACAAGAATGACTTGTGGAAAAACCACATGACCACCTAAATTTGTACATTTAGCATCTGGCATAGGTGCAAAATCTACAAATTTTGGTGGCTTTTGTTGTTTGCTGCTAATTTGCACATTTCACCTTTGCACAACAGAAAAAAAGCCTTTAGTTTTGCATCAAATTTCTGCTATTTCCACGGAGTCCAACAATCTTAAGAGAGTGCTGCTCGAGTCTGAAACCCCAGACACGAGTCAGCACTTCTGCACTTTGTGTTCACCTCGAAGTCAACGTTGTTGTTTTTTTATGGGTTTTTGGTCAGATGCTTGAAATAACTCAAGCTTGAGAGATCTGAACGCTTTATTCTACAACAATTTAAAATATGTCAATAAGTATCCCTTTTGTGAATTTTGGAGCTTTCACAAGTCTTTAAAAAAGTAGCCTAACCAGACGACAAAACCGCCTTCACAGCCTCGTTGTGTAAAATCCTTTTCTGAAGATTGCTTTTACACTTCGAAAATCACAAAAGTGAAGTTCATTTAAGATTATTTTGCTGAACCGACTGAACTTAAACATAATGCAGAAATGCAGAATCCAATGAAAGAATCGAGTTGTTGAGGGAACCAGTGGATTGCTGACTTCTCAAGAAAAGCCTTTACCATTGGGAAATTGTCTCCATTCATTTTTCAGTAAAGACTTTTATTGTCACTTCTCATCATTTTTTGTCGTTGTAATAAAGCAGTGATAAAACTGCAGGAGACAAAGTCTAATCTATATGTTGTCGTAATAAAATAAAGTGCGGCCGAGCTTCGACTGAACTCTCTGCGCTCGATGCTGATCAGTTGTTGGTGGCAGCTCCTCTGCTCCTCGTGGTCGTGCCCACTCTCACCAGGCCTCTCGGTCCGTCCCCGGGCTCCGGTCCGCTGACGCTCGGCCCGGCTCGGGTCTGTCCCCCTGAACCCAGGGTGGGAAGAGGGGGGGGTCCGGACCGCGGCGCGCACACAAAGAATTCATTCAAAGGCAAAATGCGAGGGGAAGACAGTTTCTCAGGAAGAGGACAATGGGCGTTCTCCTCCATTTGGCTCACCCTTTCATCCTCGGACCTCCACAAGAGACGCAATTGTTTGGACACTGCGATATGGGGCAAAGCTTTAGAAGACGCATCGCTTTTAATTAACTGTTGGTAATGATCTCATTATTGGGGCCGAGTGGGTTCCCCGGGCCCGAGCGCTGTGCGCACTGGGGTGAGTCTGGGGTCACCGTTCTGAAGGCCGCCCCCACCTCTCGCCCTCCTCCACCACTCCTCCACCCACGCTAACCAACGGAGGAACATGGAGGAATTTGTCATGCCGCCACGGTGCATCAGCTCAGACACCGTCAAACTGGACCGACTCGTTCAGAACAGAGGGGGAATTATCTTTTTGATATCGGTTAAACAAACAGTTGGGGGTTGCATTCTCCACTGTGAGCTGTTTTTGGTGTTTTCTGGCTTTTAAAAGCAGAGAGAGGAGTAAACAGGTTGTCAGACTGCTGAAAGGCAAGAAGAACACAGCAAAAATAAGATGACTAAATGCAGTATGACCTTTTTTTTGCATGTATATAATTTTAGTCAAGTTACAATGAGTAATTAAAGAAAACTGAGGCTCTCGTGTAATTCATACCTTCGCCGTCCCAGGCAGCGAGGCCTGTATTTATCAATTGTCTCAGAGTAGGAAATCACTCCAACCGGCCTTGCTCCTCAGGACTAGACACATCAGCTTTGTTTTCGATGCTCAAACACAACGTACCACTAGAACAGCGGAGTGATGCTGGAAATAGGTCACGATACACCGATGGAGATATTCATTAAGAAGCAGACGTTTCCACCTAGAAAAGTCTTTTACCACATTAACAATGTACAGAGTGTATTTCTGATTAATTTAATGTTATCTTTATTGGAAAAAAACTGCTTTTCTTTGAAAAATAAGGACATTTTTAAGTGATCCCAAACTTTTGAACGGTAGTGTATGTAAAAGAAAACCTCTGCATCTCGGTTTGAATTTGTTTTCCTTGTTTACTTCCTGTCAGCTGATGTCGTTCACGTACACTGCAAACCGGACATAAACTGGGCCACATTCAGAAGGTTTGCGTGTGAAACTGTGAAATGATCTTTGTATTGCATACTTGAGACATTAATAACATACAGAGATTTTAAAGGCAGAGTTTCTAAATAGGGGCTTTGTGTATTTCTTCACTGATCGAGTGTTTAGATGCTTTCACAGCATCTATGTAGCATGTAGACCTGCTTTACAGTAAAACCCCCCCAAAAAAGAAATGTGGGACCTTTTTACATTTCTTTTTTGGGGTTGGGGGTCATTTAATCCTCCAAACTGCGGTGGGGAGAACTCTTAATGATGTCGTAAACCAGGCCAATCGCACAGGAAAAGCCATTGTCTTTGATATGGCTCTGCATCATAAATACTTATGAAGTCCCACTTTTGAGGAGGGCAGGTCTTAACTCTCAGGTCTTAGCCGAGGAGGGGAGGTAAAGGAGACATTGAGGGAGGAAAGGAGACGGCGAGGACAGATAGGAAAAGAACGAGGCTGAGACAGAGAGAAGGAGAAACGTGGGGATTTGTCTTTTCTTTTAGTTGGGAGTGTTCAAGGCCTTATCTCCAAACGGTCCCGAGGGACAGAATATCCTCAACCCTTCCTATCTGCACGCTGACCCCAAGATATCCCAGCACTCATATCTGTGTGTGCGTGTTTATGGGAATGTGTGCACTCACATGATGGCCTGAATAAGTATATTCACATGCATCCGTGTATTTTGAGAAAGAGCAAAAAGGGGGATTTTCTGCACTCGCTTGTGTTGTTTACGTGCTCTGTGCTTATCTGATGGTGCAATGTGTTCTGCGTGTCTTCCTCTGGGCGTTTTGTCCTCGCCTTGTACCAGCGTCTGTCTCTGCATCCTTATCTGCCATCGGGAGAGGTCACACTGGCTGCTCCGTGGGCCCTCGGCGTATCATTATCAGTTGCACAGAAGTAGCGTACCACTGAGGTCGTCTTTGTTTGTCTTGATGGGAAAATAATTAAAAAAAAGAGCCCAGTGCGAGAACGCCGCTCTGAGCAAAGGCTTTCTGCGTAGACGAAGACGACTTAATTATACCGTACACAAGGAAGACCCAGTGCACACACAACACCTGGAGGTTTGATTTGAAGGGTGTGGCTCCTCTTTATACCAGCTCTAATTATGGGATAATTGAGTGCAACGTTCGGGTGCTTTGAAAATAGAGCAGCTGGTCGATGTGTTTGGAAGCGAGCCCGCGCGCCTGCGTGTCGGCGAGCGCTCTGCGCCGGCGAAACACGCTTTTACGATCTCTCGAACCAGGAGCCGGAGATCGCGAGACACTTTCGACGCTTTGGTCCACTACTGAGCTTCGTACCTACTGCGTCCACACTGACAGGAACAGATGTTGGACCCCTGGATTACAGGAGCTGGTCCCAGGCCAGTTGGGGGTTTGGTTCTCGACCGCACGCCTGTATGAACATCCAACTAAAAACTGGTTTATGAAGTTGGGCATTAGGACCCCTTAACGTGCAATGAATGGTGAAATGGCAGGGCACGTAAGCGCTACCCGATTAATGTTTTCAAACGACATCATGTGGAAATGTTCCTTTTGAACATATCTGCAGTTCGCTGCCAACGAGAAATATTCGCCATTGACCACCAAAGCACAAACTATACTTTCCACTCGGTCCTCACAGCTCCGAGGGCCACCGTGTGCAGCCTGAAGCGGACGTGGCGAGAAACGCACACGGGACTCGTACGTGTACGTCTCCGAGCACATGGATGGTCCTTTAACGTGTCGAGGCCTCGTATCGGTCAGCAAGTGCTCCTCAGAGACAGGGACTTTTTTGAGGAACTATACGTCGTGGAACTCAACTCAGACTCTTGGTGCTGCTCCACACCCATCTTACTCTCCCGACATTTCCTCTCTGTTTCGACACTTTCAGTTATCAATTTATGGTACAAATGCTAACAAAAGAATCGCTACAAATCTTGGGTTCCCAGGATAGTGAGTGCAGGATTGCATTAGGAATCCTCAGGCGGGTTCAATTACAATTTATGGAGTTTAGTTTTCTTAGTTTTTAATTTATTGTCTTATTTTGAAAGCATGCATCGTACATTTTTCAAATTAACATAAAGATAATAGAGTGAAAATCAAAGAGCCAAAACTGAAACGCCAGAAGCATTCTTCATAGAACCAACACATATTATTTTTTTCTCTTCTTCTTTTCGGTCGACCAGGACATAAATACACATCAGTTAGATGTCTGGGATGTTTAAAAGCCAAATACGGAGCGTTCCTGTAGTTGTCATAGCAAAATAAATCTCTCCTCCTCGGAATCGAGGAGCGCACCAAACAAAAAACACATTGAAAAATGTTTTGTTAAGGCAAGAATGCTACTTTTGTATTCTCCTAAAAAAAATACACATCCAAGGGTGAAGTGGCCGAGGGAACCGGGGCAAAGTAAATGCACTTGACAAACCTCATGTTTTATGTGTTCTCTCTGCGCCGCTCGGGGCCACGCGGCTAATTCAATTCAAGACACTGAATTATTCTTAAATGGCTTTTTATCACCCGTGTCTCTGTGTTTCTCTGTGACGGGAACGAATAAGACACATTGTTTATTTGATTCATTATTTGGAGGTTTGCCAGAGAGCCTATTACGGCTAATAGACCGATCTGTGGTTCATTGTAATACAAACAGAATGTTTTACATGCCCATTAAAGACAAAATATGAACCTTTTCCTCCAGCGGGGCTCTAACTGGATCCATGTCCACAGCAGCTCTTAACCCGGAGCAGGGGAGGCGCTGGAAGGCATGCTCGGGCCTCTCAGGAGCTTCAAAGGAGGGGGCGTCCCCCGGACTTAACAAGACTAAACACAGGGAGAGCACGCAACCTGCCGTGTGTGTTTAGAGCACCTGAGGGCTGCACGTTGCGCACTTGGACATTCATTTTACGTGCGCGAGTGCGAGTGCGCCGTGGTCCGAGACCCTCTATCTAAACACAGTGCGGCGGGCGTCCCGCGTCACGAGTTCCCGATCAGATACTTCAAGGCTGAGCCGCGTGACTCTGAACGTCCTCGAGGGCGCGGCACGATCCGAGCAACAACAGAAACCACAACAAGCGGAGGAGCAGAGTCGTCAGCAAGGGCCCGATTAAGACCCGTCCTCCTATCGAATCTCATCACTTGAAACACTTTCCGACCTCCCCTTCGACGTCCGGTTTGCTTCTCCCCTCAACAGGTGCTGCGTGTGAGTCGGCAGCGTCACGCAACCAAGGGCGGTTGCCATCAGCGTACGCATCCACAGCGTGCATCTGTAAAGCCCGGCCGTGGCCCGGGCGTGGTTAAACGGGACAACATCAGCCATGAATTCCCTCAGGAGTCGTCACCCTATGAGGGAACGAGAGAGGCGGTTCTCTAACGGGAGGGATGGCCTTTCGTGACTTCATGTCACTGCTCTTGGTATCTACCAAATTGACGTGAAAAGTGCCTGGACCTTTTTTGGTCTTTGGAGGAAAGCAGACGTTTTAAAATGTTTCCACCCCAAATTTGCATAAACCGCACATTTCACTCAAAAGGAGTCATTTCCTGAGGATCAAGACAGTTTACGGTAAACAAGGCCGGGAAATGCTTCCAGTTAGAGAGGAACGGGAAAAAGAATGCAAATGAGCTGTAATTATGCATGAGTCACTCTAAAAGACGAGTGTATGTGGCGGCGCCCTAAATGACAATGAAATCAAGGTTTTTCTGTAACTCTAATTTCATCATAAATTGATAGAAAAATGCTGTCGGTGCAGTTGAATACTAAGTCGCCGGGAGCGGTGAAAGCGAACCAAACCCATAAAGTTGTGACTGTAAAAAACAAAACAATGACCTACAAGAGGCTAAAAAGCTCAATAGAGCAGAGACTGTGGAGTCAGGTGATCCTTTTCAGTGGGTTCTTCCCTTTCGGCGACGCCTCTCATTTGACATATTGTTTATCTGAATATATAGTAGCCTAAAATCCTGGTTGTTTGCCTTCAGGGGATCACAAATTATTTATTTATCAGATATTTTGATACCAGGCTAGCTATACTATATGAAAAGTGATGCACGGTGATAACTCACGTTGTCCCGCACACAGGGAGGACGGGCCAGACAACAGCGGGCCGTTATATTATACTTTTTCGTAACATATCGCACTCAGCGTTGTACGAGGACATGTTACAGAGGACACGTTACAGAGGACACGCTACAGAGGACACGTTACAGAGGACATTTTACAGAGGACACATTACAGAGGACACGCTACAGAGGACACATTACAGAGGACACGCTACAGAGGACACGTTACCAAAAATGATGTTCAAACAGATTCAAATGTTTTGTGTCTTCCACAGGGATCTCTTCTCTTGATATTGACTTTGCATTGTTTTTATTGCATCGGCACTTTTTTCTTCTGTAAGATCTCCAGCTGAAGCTCCAGCGCTGGCGTCCGCCTGTGCGTCAGAGAGACGCCTCGCTGGGTCCTGTGGATCTGCTCAGTGACGTCTGCTCTGACTGGGAGAGGCGCAGGCGCAGCTAAACGCACAAACAGTTACAAAACAAAAAGGAAACAACTGTCCTCTGATGTCTGAATGCTGGCCCGGGGCAATTACGTGCCTCTTCCAATCTCTTTTATTCCCCTTTTCTCTCTCCTGAAAACGCTGGCTCTCGCTCACACATTCGCTGCCAGTTCCAATTAGCCGCCGTTCACCCGCTGCACTCGTTTGATGACCATACATGCTACATGTTGTGTGAGTTGCGATGCCTGTGTGTTGAGCTTTGGGCGAGTATGATTTTGATTAAATTTAGGAAAATGAGAGCTGGCTGACAACGGCTTCTCTGTGACATAAAGAGAATGGTATTGTGTTTGTTGGATGGGAACCTCGCAAAGGCCGGCGGTTTGTTTTTAAAACGCCGCCGACTTGTTTTTTCAGACGCAATGCGGCTTTAACACCTCCCTCCTTCCCTCCAACACACACACAGATAGGAGGTTATCTTGAGTTGTCTAGTAGCGTGTGTGTGTGTGTGTGTGTGTGTCTGTGTGTGTGTGTGGTCAAGTAACTGTGGCCCCTTCCTTTATCTTCATGGTACTCCCTTTAACAGCTGAACAAAAAACCCCCAAGAGAAAGAAAGAATGAAAGTGTTTGTTCATATTCCTGTGTGGACTGTATGTATTGAATAACTATATGTGTGTGTGTGTGTGTGTGTGTGCGTGTGTGTGTGTGCGTGTGTATGTCTGCTGCTAATGGCTTCAGCGTTGAGTTGATGAAGGCCTCTGTCTAAACATCCCTCTGGGGTTTCTCAGTGGACAACATAAACACTGTTTACATAATGAAGAGCTGGAAAGACCTTCATCCCCCGCCCCCCCTTCCTCCTCCTCCTCCTCCCCCTCTTCAACACACACACACACACCTCCCCCCGACCCCACAGTGCCTACCACCACAACTCCCGCCACGAACAACACCAATCGAAGGATCTAAATTATGAACGTGCTTTAATTAACACACACAAACTGGAGGGATCACGTCCCAGGCACGCACGCACACACACACACACACACACACACACACACACACACACACACACACACACACACACACAGTAGCCGAGTGTGTGCAGGAGTTCGAGGAGCTGCCGGTGGGAGATGCTAATTGAACGCCGCGCCCTCCTCCAAACAGCCCTCGTCTTTCATTAAGCGTCCTCCTGGGGAGTCTGTCGGACAGCACAGTAAATATTTGCCGACTATCTGTCTGTACTCCTCTGCTGACATGAGCATTTGTTCCCCCGCCTCTCAATCCCTTCCCACTACCTTTCCTTCCCTTCCATCTCTTTTTTTTCTTCTTCTTTTTCTGCTTTTGCTTCTCTTCCCTTCTTCTTCTACAAACAGAGAATGAAAGCGAGGAGCCGACAGGACAAACAAAACACTCAGGGTAAACAGTCCCCGAGCTGCTTGTTAAGCTCAAACACATGTCATGCACACTGATGAACACACACACACACACACACACACACACACACAGGACACTGTCCACAGAGCAGCTGCACTAAAATGTTCACTACACTTATTTATCTCCGGACAAATGACTTACTTTCTGCAACAACGGTCTTTGAATGTTGTCATGCGAAGGCCTCCCGACATGAACCGCTGTTATACAATTACTTGTAATTTTTTGTTGAATTCTTTTGACTTTTGCTTCCCAAATTGAAACATGTAATCCAACTAGAGCTACAAAGATAAAAATCAACAAAATTGGAATCACAAGGATTTCCCCCGACAACAGCGATACCATCTGTTGGCTGCAGTGATGAAGTGCAATAAAGTAGACAACTGTTTAGAACGACTCACACTTTTTCCGTATCTTCATTTAAACTTGTACTACACTACATTTAACAGAAAGCTATGGCTACCCTAGCACTCTCAGACACATGGATATTTAGGGTGAGTAACAATAATTGGGATAAGAGTACTTCCTGAGAAGTTTCACCAAAATCTACACGGGAAAACCTGCATGCCTCAAACAATGTCGTAGTATAAACAGTGAGGCCATCCGGTTCTTCATCACTAATTTAAAAGGCGATATGTCATTCTTGTGTTTACAGGCTTGAGCACTATAGGCAACGTGATCGCACAGAAATATGTGAACTGACCACAACCTTTTAACAGCGCATTGCGTGGTGGTGACACGTAATGCGTTTGAACCACTTGTCTGCACCACGGAAACAATTACGCAAAAACAATTTAACATTAGGGTTGAGGCAACAAAACCACTTAAGTTAGATTTAGGAAAAACGTTGTTGGGCTGAAAATAAATTCGGAAACTTAAATCTAGGTAACCAAACTACTTAGTAAGGTTGAGGAAAAATGTCACAAATGTAACTACACAATAACTCAACAACACTTTGAGACACTAACAATGCGGTTGAAAGCCCTGAGTTGCTTCACTTATCCACCTTCCCTCATAGTAAGTAGTCTATCTCACTGTTTATGCTACGTCATTAGCTCTGATTTCACATATAACAAACTAACATTTGATACAGTGATAAAGTTACACAGAGACGTAACTTCAGTACTGGTTTGGTGCTCCATCGCGGCGCAACGACGTTAAAGTAAAGAGTTGTTCAGTTCTTCCCTGCTCAGCTCACAGTTACCTATTAACGTAGCATTTTTGCTAACTAGGGTTTTAGTTACTGAGTACCTTGTGCAGTCCAGTTCGCAGGGGTCTACTAGGCAACCGAACAACTGCTTCAGATTATAATAGATGTAAACCCTGTAAGGTTCCTGTTGAGCACCTCAGGCGTTGGCATTATTGTGCTCTGCTGGAATGGAAAAAGTGAGCTTATGAGCACCGCTACATGCTAAAGCTTCCTATGGGCTGAACAACTGGAATGTACAATATGGCATTCTTTAAAAGGCTATTAATGATTAGCGCATGCCGAACTGGTTAATAGCAAAAACTGAAGCTTGTGCAACTGTTATCTGTGCATGTGAGCTTGGAATGAACAGAGCCCTCTCTGTGGATCTTTGTCGACAAGAAGTCCCAAATCCCATAATGATTTCTAATGTCAAGTAATGACACTTCTTAAACCTTAAATAAGGCCTCAACAAATGTAATGGTCCAGGACATTTTCACCATTTAACATTGCAAAGAGTCGTCAGGCTTCTCTCACACTTGACCTCCTTATACCGTTCACTCTGCACCCCGTGCGAACATTCACCTCTGTCTCTGTCTATGTAAACGCCAGGGATCTATGTTTAGTGGCTCGGCCATTACGAGCTGGCGCTGGAACAGAGCCCTAAGGAGAAAATGAATGGAGAAACCGGGAGAAGATGAGAGGTTTCTCGAGGTTGGAGCGGCTCAAATGACAGGGTGATGGGACCTTCAAGAGCTGTCTCAGACACTTAAAAAGTCTGTGAGCTGAGGATAGAGGCCAGGCATGCAAACTAATCAATGAGGGGATGTTTTTTTAAATGCTGCAATTTTGTGCATTTTAGTGATTATTTAATCGCTTGCAATTCATAGAAAAGATCAAATATATATTTTTAATCTTTGATAAGTAAGCTGCTATGTGGGAAATGTATTAGTCTCCTTCCTGAACAAAAAAGTGTACTTATTTTATATATATATAATAAGTACACTGTTATTGTACCCTCAATACAAAACTGTATTTTGTATTGAGAATAATACACATATCTGTATTCATTATCTGTATCAACTTCAAAGGCAACCAGAATATACATCAATATAGGAAAAAAAAGTCAATATTGTTGTCTATATAACAATCAAAAACTTTAAACTGTGAGTTTTTTCAAAGGTCTGGTTGTTTGTATTCAGCACAACATAACGGCTAACGGAAGAAAAGAGCCAACGTTAGCTCGACTCCCTTAGAGGCAAACACAGCCCTGGAGGTGTGGGAGCTGCCAGTGACTCAGCAGGTGTTGAAATATCATAAACAAAACATGTTTTCCAGGTGAAATACACATTTTACAACACAATGGGTCCTCTTAAAAGTTGAATGGGGGGGGGGGGGGTCTGTTATAAAAAATATAATAACTCCTATTAAGGTTTGTGGGGTATGCAGTATGCTTTATCCTCTTTTGAAATAATACGCTCATAACTGTTTTGTCATTGTGTTTGCATTTTGTTTGTCTGCAAGGGCTTTTATCTCAATCCTCCTGATGTGGTCTAAAATAATCATAGACGTGTCCTATCGACAAATCAAATTCGAGTCCCAAACCTCAATGAAGCTGAAAAGGCAGCGCTTCTTCTTCAGCTCAACGTTTCTTCATTGTCCTTCAGGAGTCAGAAAGTCTCGTCGAGCTGGTTGGAACCAGTTTTAGGGCGTTAAATGACAGGTTTGGAGCTGCTGGAATTACACAGTTTGGTTGAAAGCTTCTGCTCCAGGAAAATGATGGCATAAATGCACCGTCATTGTTCAAATGCCTCTCTGTTTTGGAAGGCGGTGTGTAGCGCTAGTGCTTCCTCTGGTTTACTATCCTGAGCGAACGTCCCTAACGAGATAGCGGTCAATCAAATGTGTGTTCTCGTGGCTTTGTGTTTGTAAAAGGAGGGAAAGACCTTCAACTCAGCACCTAAAACCAGTTGTTCCTCCCTGGGCTTCACAGGTGTGCTTCAGTGAGTGTGTGAATGCAGATTTGTCACCAGGTGCTTCTTCTTATTCCTTCAGTGCTTCTTACAAACACTAATTATCGTGGTAAACCATTCCCAGGCCAGAGCGAGGTACACATTATCATGACAACAAGCGCCTCTGGCACTGTACCACGATAAACAACACCAGGGAGAGAAATGTGTCCAACAGAGGTGTCAGAAACTACAAGATGTTTGATTGGGACTTTAACAAGCTCATAATACAGCAGAGCGCCTTGTAATGTTTCCAGATAGTACGTGAGCCAACTCGGGAGAAAGAAGCTGGAGTAATAACATGAGGTAAACCGTGCGACCCGACAAGCACCAAGGACACTGATCTATAAATGACCCGGCGTTGACTTGATTCTAATGTGTTGCCATCGTAAACGAGCAAGTGGACCACAATTAAAGTCTGTTTCCTCCGTGCACGTTTTTCTAGAGGCCCGCGACCAGACAGCATATCAGCAACCGTCCCATTGTGAGGACTGGAGGAACTCAGGAGCTAACGTCAGATCCACCATAGAAGGTATTCATCTAGCGCCGCCGCTTGCGGCCGTGTTAGCTGCTGACTTACAGCCAAATGAGTCTGTGGTTTTTAAATGTTTGGCGTAGAAAAGAAACGCAGACGGGTACGTATATAATTGATGAAAATGAAATGAGAGGCTTTTACGAGGGCTACATGTTTTGTTCATGCTTCCAGCTGCACACATTCGACTGAGCCACCAGTTAAACACGGACCCCGTTGTAAGCTAGGTGCTATATTTACTTTGTGGTCGGTAGGTGTTCCAGCAACTAACGGTATATTTCACAATACTGCGGCAGTTAGTTGAATGAGTGGAAGAGATTTTGAAAAGGCTGACATGAAGTGGAGGAGAATGCCGTCTAAAATAAGTCTAAAATAAGAGGGCAATAGCCGGCTTTGAGAATGTAATCTAATACAATTACTAATTACCTGTTAAAACTATTTAAAATCACTTAATCCAAGTATGATGATAAAAAACGATACTTTTGCTGTACCTCAAAGGCACGTGTGCAAACAAAGACAGAAACATGCTGACACATCGACATTATTTTTGTATTAAAAGCAGGATAGAGGAACACCATCAAAGTACAACAGAAGTGATGCCCTCAAGCCATGAAAATGCCCACATGCTCCAAGAACTCAAATGATACATTAGTGTTTGATAACATCAGTGCCAATACATATTTAAGAGTAACGGCACACTTAAACACGTTTTTTAGCTAAATGATTTAACTGCACTTTTAGGAAACATATCAAAATTTGTGGTGCTATTTAATATAACATATCTTAACACATTTATAATAATCTCATCTATTTACACGTCTACGACTGAATAACCAGGAAACCACTCGCTGTCAAACGTTCCTCATCCGTCATAGTGTTCAGATTTTGATCTGTACTTTAACAATCCCAGTGAAATGGAAGTTATAACATCTTTACCTTCTTTCCTGTTTACAGGAGAAACCAAATATTTGAATTTCAATAGTGTATAGGGAGGATTTTAAAAGCTAATCATTTGCATTTGATTGGGACACTAAAGCTGTGTCAGTCTTACGCTGTGTTCACATTGAACATTAAGAGAATTACTAATGCGTATTTGTACACACTTCTTAGCCAACGTCAACAACAACATGGCAATAGTGCGATGCCCCGTAGGAGTCCTCCATGGGGTCGCGACCCCATCCTGATTCGCATAATGTCGCAGCATGACGCATCAGGCTCCGTCACCATCGTCACATCCAGTGCCGCCCGTCCTGTTAGCTCGTAGAGTTCATGCAAACATCCCAAATTTATTGACACAAACAGATTATATATTAGCACTGAATCCACGCACATTCCCCTGCTCGCTCCCTCCTGACTGTTGGATGGCATTTACTGACAAACCCAAATCATGACTGGACTCAATTAAGCCCTGAACTATTACACATCATTTGGTAGTAAAATGTGGGAAAACGCAGGCGGGGCAGACATAATCTCTCCCACCTGACCTTACTGAATCACCACGGTGAACTACAGACAACGCCAGCCTTCCACGTCTGATGTGTCGGTGGGTGGCTGTGCGTAGGCAAGAGTGGCGAAAAGGTCATACTGCAGACGCACACGTATTCACGTTGCCAAATAACGCACTATGCAAAATGGATCTCATAAACTCGCATGCAATTACACTTTTGTTTGGCGTCTGTGGTAACAAATCAGGGCCTGGAATTTATGGGAATTCACTAACAGAGCTGTGCCCAAGTGAGAAGAAAAACCTTCCAACTACCATCTCGGCATCTCGCTGTGTGGTACCTCTTCCCCCTGAGAACTCGTAAAGCTGCGGCTTCGTCGAAAAACTCGTTACATTTTCGAGCCTCGTCAGCACCTCTGCTAATGGCAGACATAAAATGTGCAACTGTTTCTGTTGGGGCGGACGGGGGCGGCCGATGGGGTCGTGAGTCCAGGGTTGAGGAAGAGGAGCGGTGTCTTGTCCAGGAGGACAGACACCTGGACCGCCGTCACGAAAAAAGCCATCGCGGTGCCGTCATTGGGCTTCGATCGGACTTTATATCAGACGCTTGAGCCGCTGCGAGTCAAGGTGATTGTTTATTGGCGATGACGTGAGGCCTGTTTTCACGGCCAGCATTCACCACACTGCGATGCATCTGTTTCAGACTTTTATCTTTTCATCATTCGGAAGAGGAAGAGAAAGAAAACAAAGAAAACATCCCTTCAGCTTTCCCCAGGCTCTCTTTCTCAGCAACAGGAAGCCAAGTGACGTTTGAAACTTTAACCAAGCCTGTGCCTGCCTCTCGTCCTCCTCCTCCACGCCCCATCTTTGATGAGCCTAATTGAGAGTTTGTTGCATTGAAATAAAAAAGGTAAGGCAGCCTCAATGATGTATAATCATCGTGTGCAATAAAAACTGAAAAGAAACAGAAGGAGTGGGCTGTTGCAGACAGGAGCAGTTTGAAAAAGGCAACAACAACAAAAAAAAAAGGTGGAAAAAGCAGTACTGGAAAAAAAAAAGTTAAGCTCCCCATTGACATCAGGACAGCAGAAAGTCTCACATCTTTTTCAACTATACCTTGAATAAAGAAAGTAGCACCTTAATAGCACTTTAGTAGCACTTAAATGCCACTTAGGACTTTTTAATTTGGCTTTCTTGAAGAAACTGTACTTTCCTGATTCTTGTTGTTCTGAGTTTGTACTCGCGTCAGAATGCACTTATTGTAAATCGCTTTGGATAAAAGTGTCAGCTAAATGTAACGTAACGTAATGTAAACCCGTTTGAATAAACAGAGGGAGACCTCGACACCTTCCTCAAGTTTGCATGACTGTTTGTGTTCCTGTTTGGTGTGGGGCCGAGACAGGAGAGGGAGTCCGTAGCATCTACTAAACTGTAGCTGTAGGCTGCTTCAGGCTGTAACAGGATACCATAATGAGCTGCCCCCCCCCTCCTCGCACTGGGAATTTCTTCCTGTCTCTGCTCTGCCTGAGACAGTCTACCTGGCCTTCATCTCATTTTCTTTACATGTGCTTGTTTTCTTTCTTTTTTCATTCCTCTCTTTACTTCACATTCAACGATGATATCCAATTGATGGTGATTTCATCCGGTTGCATTGCGCCTCGTTTCCCCGTTCTCACGACTTTGACAATGATCACCAGATTAGCACTGCACGGAGGTCACAGCAAAAAGTGCTTCATGGGGATCAGGAATACATCTTTTACAAAGAGCAAAAATAACTCACTTTGACAGTAGAAGGACAATCCTTCCATCGCGACAGAGTTGAAAGTGAATTGAAGTAGCTTCAAATGCTGGATCATACATGTCAGGGTGTGTAGTTTTTCAGAGGCCGCGTACTGTTGTCGTTTCTGTGACCTTTCCGCACAAGGCCCGACCACCCAACAGACTTTCCTTCTTGTCAACATGGACGACTCCCTCCTCCTCTTCCTCCTACAGTCCGACAGAACGAGGAAACCCGAGAATATACACTGTCGAGAAAAAGAAGGTGGGGGCATAAGTGCTCCTCTGCTTTACGAGAAGCAGGTAGGAGCTGATTGGAGCCGGGATGTGTGTGATGTAGCAGCACACATGGGGAGCTTGTTTGAGGAGGACGGGGGGGTTAAAGCTACCGTGGAGACAGACATGCAGGGGAAAGAGTTTCATTAGCAGAGCACTCAGCGGGCCGCTGTCACTCACTCTGCCGCTGCAGCAGAACCACACTGAACGGCTAAATATGTCAACAGCACGCAACACTGATGAGCAACAAGCATAAGATCGTAACTAAATATAGAGCATATAGAAGTCTTTGAGACCATGACTTTACTTCTCTCTTAAAGCAATTCCCTCAGTAAAGATTGTGAACATGAGTTTATGGTCCTAACCTCTGGTTTCACGTCTTCTTCAATACAGCGCGATGCTCATGTAGTAAATGATGCTCCATTTAGAGTCAAATAGACCATAAAGCAGGGGATGTTTTAGGGCAGGGGTACCTTGTGATTGGCAGGTCGCTACCAGAGACTTCTCTTCAGTCCAAATACGGCCACTTCCATTCACTTGTTTAAAAAAAAACAAGATGGCGACAGCCAGAATCCAAGATAGCTATGGCCAAAATGGTAAACACGAGGGTTCAAAATGGCCGCTTCCGCTTGTTATATATCGGCTAACGGGTGAGCGTACGCTACAACTTGGGTCCAATGTTTATGGTTTTCACCATGACGTTGTATGGGCATTGATCACCCTGAACTCAGCAAGTCCACCGTCCTGGCACACGGCGACATCGCTGTGACAAAGTCCCACCGGGCAACAGTTTCAACAACCGATTGGATCTGTGCAAAGAGTCGAATCCCATTTAAAGATCTCCTGTTGGCCGGTGTTGTAGCAGAGCAGCTTATCCCAACAAAAAGGCCACGCAGTTACTTTCCAGAACAAACTTCCACTGCTGTTGCTCCCTTACTCCTACTCTTCTTGAAAGGGTGGGGGGGTAATAAAAACCCCAAATGTGATTATACACCAGCAGATCGCGGGGGTCGTGAGAACCGTGGAATCCCAGTTGTGTCGGTGTCTGCACATCAAACCGCAGTAAGTAGCTGCGAGGGGGCCCTCGCTGTCGATCAGGGGCCCGGGGCGTCTCGGACCACACGGCGGAGAGCTCACCGCGGCGCAGCCATGGGAACCGGGAGAGAATGTGGAAACGGATCCAGAACTGTGGTCATGAATTTTGTATTTCTGGCCTGATCTGCTTTTTCAACGAACGGCGCAGAAGGAAAAGCTCTTTGGCCCGGAGGTGATGCCGCTCACGACGGAGTGAGGGATTGTTCCTACGAGCCGGGATCCAATGCAGTTTGGCTGTTGTTTTTACAAAAGCTGACCTGGTGGTATTTAATCCCATAATGACCTCCCCCCCCCCACTCTCTCCCTCCTCCCATACGATGCTCACTGGGGAGATGTGCTGTAAACTCCCCGTGTTTGGGTCTGTGGTCGGAGCAAACAGCGCCGCTCTCCTCGGCGGCGCGGCGAGGAGGGGAAGCCTGTCTGTCAGCGCGGAACGCGTCGCATCTGTTTCCCCTTTGCACTCTTTTTGATTTTTTTAAAACGCTGCTGCCATGTGCCACTCGGTTTGCTCATGGTTTCCCCACCGCCTCCGCTCGCCATTTGCCCGCACAGGCCCGCACGCGCTGGTCGACACGGGTTTTGCTCAAAGGCACTCCAGCAGCGACAGCGACAGCATGATCCTTTTCAAAGGAGCGAATCTTGAG
The DNA here is from genome assembly GCF_023055335.1 of Clinocottus analis. Classification (NCBI taxonomy): domain Eukaryota; kingdom Metazoa; phylum Chordata; class Actinopteri; order Perciformes; family Cottidae; genus Clinocottus; species Clinocottus analis. The sequence goes on from NW_027175909.1 coordinate 3,335,066, forward strand.
ATGGCTCTTTTTTTTTTTGTTATTTTGTTTCTTTTTACGGGACAGTAAAATGCAAAAAGCACCAGAGGGGGAAACCAGAGGACTGGCCAACACAGTGTTTGAAATTCATGGAGATGACATCACACCGCCTCGGTCACGAAAACAGGGAAACGGACGATGAAAAATTCCTGGACGCTGCTGTGAGAACGGAAAAGTCTTGCCAGCAGCGGATATGTCTCTCTCTTACACACACACACACACACACACGCGCGCGCGTGCGTACACACACACGCACTAATCCACTGGAAGGGGCACACTGCGTCTCTCTCACTACACATACACAACAGACCTACCCTGTGAGTGTTGAAACTGCTAAAACACACACACGCGCACACACACACACACACACACACACACACACACACACTACTCACTATTCTGACGTTACACAAGGGCAACAAAGGGACTAGAGGTTGGGACGTACATTCTTCTAAACTGAACTGATGTTTGGACAATACGTGTGTATACATACAATAAGCAAACGTCACCGTGGCGCTCTTTCATACACACTCAGGAAACGTATGCGATCTATGAGTCGTAAAGCCGACGCCACGTGACGTCTCTGAGGCTGCCAGACTCGGCTCAACTTTAAATGCAGCATTTGTATTTTTAATTAGGGGCAGATTCTCCTTGCAAACACCATATTAAAAGCAGAGACACTTAAATGGGCTTCATGTTTTTTTTTTTCCACTGTGCCAGACAGAGGCTCTAACACGGCACCAGTCTGTTAGTCACTTTATGGACTTATTAACGAGAACATCGCCGATATACGAAGCCTGCCCAGCATGTGTGTTTTTATACATATTTTAGATGTATGTTCATCTTCTTTCCCCCCGTGCGTCATCGTGAAACGTTTGTTTTCTCCGGTTCAGCTTGGCGTCCTTGTTTTCAGCTGTATTTCTCTCCCTCAGTGTTGCATCGAGAGGCACTGACACCAGACAGGATGTGGGTTTGATTATTAATGTAGATGCTAGATGACTGCTTAGCAAGAGACAGATAAAGCTCCCCATTAAACCCCAACTTGTCGTTGATGTTACGATTAAACAAACAAGAGGCAGTGCCTCACCGAGCTCAAGCATAGCTACGAACTACGGCGCATTACTTTTACGTAGGTTTTTGCCGCGAATGCTGGAATATATATATATATAAACCCATTAATACATAGAAAAGTACACATGTATTTTTTTTTAACAGTCCCGTTGTCTCTGCTAAGGCGAGTCCAGGTCCCATCAAAGCCGCAGCAGGCCGGGCCTCCTGTCATCTCAATGGGACAGGAGTTAAGCCAGGGCTTCCTGTCAGACTGCGGGGCTCTCAGGTTCCACCTCTGGTCTAAATTACCCCCGTCTGTCCCAGACTGCCACACTAACCCTCCCCACACCACCGTCATCCCCGTGCCCACATCCCTCTTCCCCGCCCCCCCTGTCACGACTCCCCCAGCGCGCGGCTGGGAAGAGTACCAGATACTCTGCTGAAACACTGGGGCAGTACTGACACGCCACCTCAGAGGAGGTACAATTACAGGGTTAAAAAATAGGCTCAAAGTATAGTCTATCCTCATACGACACTCACACAAAAGAGGGGAATGACAATGCAACTTTGGAAAATACCCACTTGAGTTGACAAAGCCTGACGGCTAAAGCAACATTTTAGTGTGCGTTACACTTTAGATTTATTTCAATGCGGCATGTGAGTATTGTATTACACGAAGCTTTTGGGAAGTGTGTTATTCTGCCGAGAGTCAGATAAGAAGATTGCAACACGGTCATATTTGCCCATTCAATATGAGGCAAAGGTCAGCGGGCGGTTAGCTTAGCTTAGCTTAGCACAAAGACTGGAAACACTGTGAAACAGCGAACCAGTAAACAATAAAACCTTCTAGATAGTGTTTTTTCTTCTTCTTGCTAATGCTTTCTAAACTTCCATCATATAGTGTTTAACATAAGCTTCAGTTAGCATGATCTGCTAACTGTAAAACCCTCCAGAGATGATGCAGAAAGTGTGTTTCCTCACAATATTTAAACATAAGCAATGCTTTCGTAATAAAGTTCCTATTGGAAACACTAAATTAGGAAACCAAAAGAATCTCAGTCCATTGAGTTAGCGGGTTGCCTCCACCATGCCCCCACCCCGCTCTCTGACTGCAGACGACAGAGGCCTGCCCAGTGTCCAGTGGGGGAGACAGCCCTAATCTACTTCTCACTCTTAATGCTCCACAGATGAGGGACGCCACCACCGGCTCCACCACACAGGACGCTGGCCCCTGCGCCGGGCCGGGTCGGCTTGGGTTAGGGTTACTGAGGTGGGGTGAGGCACAGTGCGGCGGGTGCCACTCTCCTCTCCTTTCAAGCCCAGCAACGGAGAGGCGAGCGGAGACGTAGGAAAAGCAGTAAAAGCATTTTCCTGTACGCCCCACAGGGGAGTGGAGTCAGAGGACCAAAGGGGGGGAAAGGAGTGGATTATCACAAAGATCTTTAAGGAGGGGGGACTTTAATGTTAAAAAAGGTTAGAGCGGTCACATAACCTCCCACACTGTCAAAAAAAAGAGAAAGAAAGAGAGCAAATGAAAGCCAGAGCTCTGCTTTCAGCTCGCAGGTTATGGAATTATAAGAAGTGGCCTCGGAGATATAACGTTATGTTTAATTCAGCGCGTCTCGAGGCAAATCAGAGGCGAGATAAGACGACATTAAGGTGGAGTCGAGATGTGGAGGACAAACGGATAACCAAGCGTGGATGAAAACTCCAAATGGGTTTTGAACATCCGTCTGTAGCTCGATCTTATAAATGTGTGGTTTTATTTTCTTTAAAGGGGCTCCGTTTGGACCCCGGGGCCAGAGAGGGGGGCCCCTTTTAGATATGATCTTCAGCGTGGCCTTTTTTTTTAGTTCTTCATGCACAGAGTGCACTTTTAAGAACAATGGCTCATCTAGAGAAAGAGCGAGACCGTAAACATGTGGCTGGGACCTTGACCCCGGCAGTAAACAGCCTTTTCCACCCGGTGATGAATAGCAGGGAGCAGAGAGAAGGCCCGCCGCTCGCCCTCCTTCACCCGCCGCGCTCCATTGCGACGGGAACTCGTTTATGAAAAGCTGAATACTGTATTTATCCTCCGACAGAATGTCTTTGAGGCTGTGCTAGCGGCGGGGAACCTCCTGACCCTGAGCTCAGTGAGGACAGAGGAAGCCCCCTGTTTGTTTTGCTTGACCTCTTCAAAGGCGATCCCCGGGGACAAGCCCACGTCTCGACATATTTACGCTCGGACCTTCCCCCTTTTGTCCTATCAGGCACCAGGAGCAGTTTTTTATTGTATTTACCGGAAGGGACTCCTCATTTTTCAAGTCAGCCAGCTAGTGTGTTTTTTTTTTAAAACGTTGGGGTGTGAAGGGTGCACGATGAGCGGTTGCCATTGTTTCCATAGCTTTACAGATTGTGTGTGTGTGTGTGTGTGTGTGTGTGTGTGTGTGTGTGAAAACTTCGGCGCTCGGCGGCTCCCCGCTGAGAGCCTCAAACACTGAGGTTAGCATGAGGTCACTTCACACTAAAAAACCACCGGCCACACCAAACCTGCCGAGAGAAAACACCACAAAGTAAAGAAACAACGTGTCCCGCCGCACCGGTTTCGCCCTCTGGATGCCACTTTGACCTCTGGAGGGAGCTGCACAAAAGACACAAAAGGACAGATAAGCAGAGGCTCTGCTGTTTATCTCTGCACGCTCCGGTTTCCAAACAGGACACAGACTCGGAGGAGCACAGACTGCTGCCCTCCGCCTCCCCGCCTCCCCGGGGCCGGTCTGGGATCGACTGATGGACGAAGGAAACTTTCTGGGGCGACAGACGTTCAATCGTGAAACGATCTGTGAAGCCGTCTCGCAATATCTGAACACCGCTGGAGATATTGACACCTGTTGCCAGACTGTTCTGGAGAAGCAGATTTTAGACGTCCGCGGTAAATGCGATCGAGTCGAGTGAAATTCCCTCGTGCAAAAGCTACAACGAGGCTCCATAATTACAATGCATGCTGGGAAGTGTTCTAGAAAGAAAACGATGTTCTCGAAAGAATTTAATGATGAGTCGTGCGAAGGAACATTACACACTAAAACTCTTGAATCGGACCCCGCCCCTGTGAAAACTATACAGAGAGGTAATTAACCTTTTAAAAACCCACCCCATCTTTAAGCCTCTGCTCGAAAACGTCATACCAAAACTAAAAAAGGGTGTATCTCTGCAACCACTAGTGCTATTATAATAATTTAAGTGTTATACTAAAAGAATATAATGTGAGTTGTGTGTTCAGATGTGCAAATATCCCTCTATGTTACTAGTTATGAGTAAATTAGGTGCATTATTCAGTTTTTATAGCAATATCTGCCTTATGGGCTGCACAGCTTTCAAAGGGTTAAAGAACGTAAATGTATGAAGTCTCTGGCAAGATAGAAACTATTGCATTGATTGGCATTTTTACAGTGTACCGATTGCAGTGAGGTCATTTGGACAATAACACAGGAAGTTCCAATATCCAACATGGCGGCGTTTCTGCACTTTCACATCAAAAATCACCAACAGCAGTTTACGTTCTCGCCCACACGTGACTTAAAAAAAAACAAGTGCAGCGGAGTTCCCCCGATCAGACCGCGACGCCGACTCTGGTCTAATCATGTGTGTTGTGCACACGCCTGTCTGCGGGCGTGTTTTGGGGGGAAAGCAGATGAGGACGTGACGGGGGAGGCGCTGACCCCTAAGTGTCTCTGTGCTACGGGGGGCGAAGGGTTAAGGGCCTCATGTGCTGGATCACTGGCTAATAAGTATCCGGTCGTTCCCCAGTGGGAGCGGGGCGGGGGGGACTGGTCTGGATCGAGAAAGAGAGGTGGTGGTGATGTTGGCGTCTGTCGCCCAGCGATCTGCCACAGAAGTGCTCAAGCAGGCCCCGCCTTTCCACCTTCTGTCTCCCCCGGACCTTCTGCACTCGGCGTGCACGCAGATACGTTCATCTTGTCAGGCGGAGAGCATTTCTAGCGCTCCACTTGCTTTTATCACTCACGGAGTCCTTTGGCGGCGTGAAGTGGTGGGTCTCCTCTGTCAAAACACTCGTCCGAGCGGTGCTTTTTTTTTCCTCTTGGATAAACACCAGATGAAGAGGGAGCAGTAAAATATGTATAGATACACAATCGGCCCACGGTATTTAGTCTGATAGGGTCTTGTGATCACATTCATCAAGGCGAGTGGGCGACAGCAAAAAGTTATCCATTTCCTTGAGGATAAAGTTCAATCCTAACATGAGGCAACAGAGTGGAGTTGTGTTTAATCTGTGATGTCAATGTGAACGTCAATTCTAAGAAACCCATTAAAACCCATTAAAGCTAAACTATCTAACTTGTATATGCATGTTATGTAACAAGCTATCAAACTTTGACCCAAGATGCGCTGACTTTTGTCACAAAAAGTCATTTCGAGAAATATATGGTGTGTGTACACAACTTCCTGTGTCGGTATGCAATTAGACTTTAAACCTTCAGGCGTGACACAAAGTCTGGAGGAATCTATCTCCCCGACCGCATGTTATTTTAGACCACTTCCTAAACTCGGATAGTGGCTTCGCCTCTCTCACACGGAGCCGTTTTTAGAGAGACGTCTCTGCTTTCAGCTTTAATCCCTGAGATCTACGCCACACAATGAACACACGTATATCAGAGCCAGCCAGCCAGCGTCGGGTCGCTACGCCCTCGGGCGGCCTTCCTGCTGCTACACATTCACGTTCATGAAAAAGTTACAATCTTTGAAATGAATCTCCATTTTGTCGACTTGTCGCGGCACCTGTGGCAACAAGCGGTAATAGCGGGCTTGTTTTTGTTGACGTGTTGTTTCTTTTTCTGTGGATTATAGGAGGTGAGGTGGGGCGGAGGGGTCAAACCTTTTGAGTTTACCCAAACTCCAATTGCCCGAACAGTATTTGAGGTTGTGTAGAAACTGTCCCGCCCACACCGGAGGGCAAGCCTTTGATACTGCTGTTTGTAGCTAGCTGCAGGCTAATTCCCGTCAGCGGTTCAGCCCATGTTAGCATGTTGTCGTTGGGAGTGGTTTTAACAGTATGACACGTCTCTATCGTAACTGTTTACTCTCAATGCAAGTAGAGGCCGCGATAAAACAACAGCAACGTACGCCTCTCTGACACGAGCGAGTTAAAGAGACAACCATGAGAATATACGTAGCAGTGCGAGGGAATTAATCCATCGCTAGCATCTCAAGCTAACTAGCTTTGCATCAATTCCTACCACTTTGGGGCTTTGTTTCCCAGTGGATGAGTGGTCGGAGGGACCGTCTGCCTCTTGGGGGGACGGGTGGTGGACATTGTTCTGCCATCTGTCCTTCAGGGACCATCGTGGCCCCCAGCTGACGGATAGAGGCCTCCTGAGAGCCCTTAGCTGCACGAGGAGGAGGAGAAGGAGGAGGAAGAAGAGGAGGAGGAGGTGGAGGAAAAGACCACGTCATCCATGAAGCTCCTGAGAAAAAGTGGGCCTGCACCTGACGGTTCAGTGACGACTCATCACCGAGGCCTAAAGCACTGTGTGTGTGTGTGTGTGTGTGTGTGTAAAATGAGCCATTCTGTTTGCACTTTGTTGCTCAAAAACCCTCTCCAAAGTTTCTTTTGCTGTTTACACAAGGTGACATTAAGCTTTAAGAAGCTCCGTCCGTCCCGTAAACATTCCCAACATATTTTTTTCTTCTTCTGAGGCAGATTTATATCTAAATGTTAACAACACACAGGGGTAAATGTTTAGATGGGGTGGCGGTGGCGGGGGGAAGAGGGAAGGTATACAAGGACCTCTACTCTACATCTACTGGAGCTTAATCCAGTGGAAGGAAATGAATTGGCTAAATATTTAGATCGCGTCTTATCCCAGCGGATGTCTGTCATCACAGAGGATGATTGTCTCGGCAGTCATGTCGATTCGTCAAGTCAATTAAAATAAAATTTGCTTTTTTTGTCTTTTGGAAGTTGTGTTTATTTTCCGGAATGTCTGTATTTGTTTGTGGTCGGGAACCGGTAAACAGCCTTCAAGTATCGGTGGTGTGATTTAGCTCAGGGTCGCTGCTGCAGCAGCTCCTGTCGGGTGAAGGAGCTTTAACCGATCGACTGATCCGTGCATTGTTTCAGCGTTGCATCATGTATATACAGATATAATATATCTATATAGATATAATATGTATCAGTATATATCTATATATAGATATATAAGTATATAACATCAATGTGGACTCCCCCAAGTGCGTTGCAGTGGTGGAAAATGTCAGGACTTGGAGGGGAAGGGAACCAAGAAAAACATAGGCGGGTTGAGAAGAGCCTGCTGTTACTCTGGAGGTGTGCATCCATTACTGCACTCAGGTGTTAACAGGTTCCACGTGTGTTTACACTTCCTATGTATTGTTCCACAGCGTGGGTACAAGGCCTGTTCCCGGGCCTGGGAGGGTTGCAGGAGGGGGGCGGCATGTACGTCACCCATGTGACGGCTTTAATCAAAATATGTTTTTTTTAAGTACAGTGCGAAATCAGCTCCAATACATAAAAGGACCCCCAAACTCGTGGTGGGGGAAAAGGGAGAGGGGTGGCATTGAAGTCGCTTCACAAACAAATTGGGGCCCTTTTGACGGAGGCCGGTGAGCCGCCTCGTTAAATTTGCATGTGAATGTGAACAGCTTGACCGCCTAGTGCTGCGCAAAATGGCCGGATTGCTAATGACCGCTGGGTGTCGGCGGGGCGGGAGGAGGCCCCGGCCACAGCAGCACGCTCCGGGGTGTGTGTGTCGGTCCAGGTGGTGTGTGCATGTAATTAAAGCACAAAAGCAGTCCCACAAAGGAGACAAAAAGTGTGTGTGTGTGTGTGTGTCTTACACAGAAGATGACTCTTAGATGTCTCCTCACGCAGCGGTTGAATTGAACTTTATTTTAGGGCTCGTGCGCAGCGATTTCTTCACCGTCTCCCGACACCCGCAGGGTGAGCGGGGAAAAGTGGAATCAGGCTAAAGCAAACAGCCGTCACATTAGGCGGGCCAGTCGGAGGACATTGTTGTTATTACAAGGGTAATAGTCCCGGGGGCTGGAGAGGGGGGGGGGGGGCGAGCGCAAGCCTCGCTAATGCGAGCTGCCGTTAAGTGGTTCGCTGCTAATAGCGTTTTCCTGTCCTCCTTAATGGAAAGACACGAGGGTCACCACTCGGCACAGAGACACACACACACACACACACACACACACACACTCTTCACCGACTCTACTTCAGACCACTTATAGGATGTCTCTGTGAACTTTTCAACCCGAATGTCCCGCCGCATCTTGCTCCGTGTGACGTTCAGCTCAAGGTTGTCGATTTTTTTCGTCAAAGTTTCTGCTGCTTGTTGCGTGCACGCACACGTTAAGCAAGAATTCAGCAGGAAAGTAACACGTCCCCTAAAGTCACGGTTCCTGTGGACTTCCTCAACAGTCCTTGATTACAGAAAGGGTCAAAATCCATAAGAAGCGGTTCACTCGGGACAATCCGCCCTTTGGGGTAATCCAGCATAATAGAAGAGGCATCTCAGGAAGCAGAACTATCAAACTATCTGCAGCTTTGAGATTTTGGTCAACCAGCCTTTAAGCGACATACAATGGCGGGTAAAGGGTTCATTCACCTTGGCGCTCAGCCTGAAGCTCACTGGCCAGAACTTAAGATTCAACTCTTTATGAAATGGGTCACAAATAAGTAGTTTTTAAGCAAACACCACTCAGACAGAAGGAATAGTGTATTGTGGATTAATGCCTACGTTTCCGGCGGTGTACGTTGGATTGAGTTCAAGTAAACCTGTGTAATGAAACACTGTGTCTCTTAAAAGGACAACAATGGAGCTCATTGGCACAGAGGAAGAAAGTTGTTTTAATATGTTGTAGTTTTGTCTTTCCAGTGGATTTTCTGAGCCATACGTTTCAAAATAAGAGCAAAATAATGATGAAATCCTTCCCGCTGACACCCTCTTCAGCACACAGGAGGACAGTGTCTCTCACTGACGTCCAGGAAGGCAGACTCTGGGAGGTGCTTTAGAGGCATTAGAGTGGAGGATAAAATAAATAGCACCATTACTTCCAGGATGAATCCAACCAGTGAGGAGGGGGGAGTTATTTGAAGCTCAAAACGTGACCTCTGCAGAGGGTTTAAGAACTGACAGATGTAGCAGCTCCACTGTATATACATATAATATCGTTTTCCCTCATTGTTGTTGAATATTATGTAAAAAAAACACAAGAATGAATCATGAAATAAATAAAAAGTCATTTTAATGGAAGTTTTGTCTTTCACGCTCACAATCAAGCTTATAGTCTGATCACAAAGAGGTGTTGGACATTCACCCAGAACAAGACGCACACCGGTCACTTTTATCAGACAAAAATATATATATACACATATATATATATATTTAAAATCTTTACAATAAGCTTGAATCATGAAAACGTACACAGGAGGAGTGTGCGCACCAACAGCCAAACACTTTTTTTAACTCCTCAAGTTCTTTTTTTGTACCCTGGCGTCAGTGTAAAAATCTGGTTTGAAGCAACGACTTGTTTCTGGGGTTTTTTTCTTTACAAATGTGCAAATAAGACAGATTTGGAATCCTTCAGCGCTCAGTGTAAAAGTCCAGGATCCTCCGGAGCAGTGACGGAGCTCTCGCTCCACCTCAGTTCTGCCCTTCTCCACTTTTAAATACAGCTCCTCGTTGCTTTGCCTTTCATTATTTCAAGTAAAGTGCTCCTCTAGCAAAAAAAAACAACAACATTTTTAAAAACACACGGCATGAGATCAGTCTCGTATTTTTTCCGCCAACTGGTTGAAAAGAACCGACGGACCAAAAACCAACATGGGAATGTCTTTTAAAGAACGGAGCAGAGACGCTCCTGACAGTCACGTGGCTCCCGGTGGGAGTCATACGAACTCCAGCTTGCCGTGGCCGCTGTACATCCCCCAGTGCACCAGAGACAGGATCTTGTCGTTGCCCAGGTCGGCCTGCCTCATCTTGTCGCAGGTCAGGCAGCAGTTCTCGTGGCCTGTGACGGGCACCATGCACTCCAGGTCCAGCTTGGCCACGTGGCCCTTCTTGGTGTGGTGGCCGTGGAAGCTGTAGTGAAGCCGCGACAGCATCTGCTGCCGCTGGTCCTGCAGCCGCTTGTTCTCGCTGCGCAGCATCCGCAGCGCCAGCATGATCAGCAGCACCAGGATGAGGCCGCCGGCGATGGGGACGGCGATCACCGCCGCCCGGAACCACACCTCTTTGGCCGAGGCCAGCTCCTGGACCCGGGTCACCAGGTTCCTGTTGCTGCTGTCCGGCTGGTACCGGCTGTGATCTGCACACACACACACAGAGAGAAAGATGTCTTTTTAACTGCACGCTCACATGTTTTCACTGCTCCACATCCTTTCATACAGTACCAGGGCGTCTTAGACTCAAGCAAATCTTTAAATACGTGTATGCGGCTCGGACTTTAGCGAGAGGCCTGGCTCCACAGGAGAGCCAGTAACCGCAGAGAGAGAAAAACAAGACGAGACGAGAGCGATGATGTGAGAAAGGGCCGCAAATGAGTCACCCTGCCCCGACTGAGAGCCAGGAATTAATTTGAGCTAATAAACTATCGTGCGCTCCGGTCGGGGTCACGGCAAGACGGTTCCCACGGGACAGCTCCCCTTCCTCTCTGTCTCTCTGTGCACCTTCTCATTACTCCCAGAGCTCCCACTTCTGCCCAACATGTAGGAGTTGTCAGGCAATATTCATTCTGAGAGGCACATTCCTACTCAGTGGGAAAATTACACGGTGCACACATAATAATAAAAAAAAGAAAGAATGAATACATCTGATCTCTTTCCAAGTGCTTAAGGTAAACTGGCTGCTCCCTGGCTTCCCAGGCGAAGAGCTGGAGCCCATTAAAAGTCAAATTGAAGTTCTGTAAAGCTGGGACATAGAGGGAGGAAAAAAAATATGGAGGAAGGGGGTGGCCCGCATGTCCATAAACAGCCGAGGGTTTGAAGAACCCAACGGCTCAACGTATTGCTTCTGGAACAGGAAAGGCGGAAATATTGAATATTTGCTGAGGAGGAATCGTAAAAATCCCCCCGCAGAGTGCTAAAGAGGATTTCAGTGAAAAAACAATCAAAACAAACAGCCCGTGAGAGCTCTGCAAGGCGTATTTTTTTTACCTGTCGAGTCCCTGGTGTGCCCCAGGTCGTGCAGGCCTCTGTAGTTGCACATGTCGTCGTGGCAACACTCCAGCGCGGAGGCCCCGGCGAGGACGTCGGCGGCCCCGGAGCTGCCGCTGCTGCAGACGTCCGCCGCGTTAGCGACGGGGTCCAAACAGCCGTGAGTGAGGGGGGAGTTCCCGCTGAGCGGGTCCAGCACCTTGGTGAAGCAGGCGTTCAGCTCCGACTTGCACATGTACCCGGTGGCCACGCAGTGCGGCGCGTCGCAGTAGCACCGGATTTCTCCTGGAAACACAAGACAAGACAGGGCAGGGTTAGTTTAAATGTATTTATAGCTTTAAAATAATACCGTGTTCCTGGAAAGTCCATCGGTTTTACGTTATACTCCACGGCATGAGCTATAGCTTCAGTTTGGTTTGGGTTCACCAATGATAAAAGTCAAGTTTATTCCAGCTGTGTTTTATCCCAAACTTTAGTATACTTATGTCAGTTTGTATATCTTACAACAAAACTACTTTACTGGCGTTTTGGGGACATAATCCTATCAAACTCAGTCTGCTCTGCTTTTATGATGAAAAAGTGTTTGAAAAGTGTCTTGCCAGTGTCCGGCCATAAAAACAGCCAGGTACCTTTCAAAGACCCCATGGGAATATTCCACTTTTGCATCAATTCGGCAAGTATGCCTTCATTTAGGAGCTCCTCTGAGAAAAATGGCCCTTTTTTCTGACTGTATTATAAAACAGGAACCGTGTAGCTTATAATTAGTGGTTTGTTTGCCAAAGTCAATTTCTTTCAACCCAAATGGAAACTCGTAAAGAGGAGGGGAGCCGGAGTCTCCTCTCTCTCCCCCCAGCTTTACTTGTGGTGATGACGGCCTGGAGGAGGGGAGGGGGTGCACCGAGGTCCCATCTAAAGAGCTCCAGCTACCTTATCATTACGGCTGCCTGCTTTTTCTTTTCTTTCTTTTTTTACACGGGCCCACTCATTACTTCAACCCGTGGCTTTTTATTTTCCCAGAGGAGACGTCTCAAAGCATAAATGTGGGCCGGGGATCGGCCCTAACACAACAAAAACATGACTTCAGATGTATTTAGAGAACTTCTATTTGTGAGCTCGTGCTGCCTTCATGTTCTCTGGCGCCATTATAACACTTCTGAGTGCCGTGGATACACATATAGTGGGATGTCAATGATCTGCATTGGGGACGGTGACTATGTTGCTTTATAACAAGTTAAAAAAAATAAAAATAAAGAATAGTATTGGAAATAGCTTCATAAACAAAGCAATACAACCTGTTTCCCATCTACTACTTTCATAAACTGGGCTACAAAGCATGAAAAGGGGTTTCAGAAGCTGCTCTCAGAGCTGCTGTGTGAACGCAGGAGCACATTCATCAGATCAGTGTTTCCCTGTGAATGATTGGAGCAGCAGGGCCCGGCAGGTCATTTGGAGAATATTTCATTAGAGGAGAGGCCCCTTTGTGGGCTGGGGGGAGACAGGCCGAGCACTGAAAGCCTTTGAGCCCCTGCGCTCAGTCTTCTATGAATGGCAGCTTCAAAACGTGAGCTAAACGAGAGGTCTCCGAGAAACCCTAAAGGAAACCGAGTGAGCATGTTACTACCACATAACGTGATAATAACAGACACTGTTTTTGTAAAGAATGTGAATATTTTAAGTCGCACTCGTGGGGGAGTCACTTTTTTCTTATTGTTACACAAAATACGTTTGGTTAAATTGACACAAAAAAAAGTAATTACACGGAAAGGTTTTGGTCTATGAATGTAATAGACACCGCGTTATGTTCGTAAAACACACACTAAACCTCTGCAATTAGTTAAATGGACACAGGTGAGGGTGTTTCTCCTCAGCAGGTCTTTCCTGTATTATCTGTGGTCTAAATTGGCTCAATTCTACGTTAGCTAGCGTCATCAATAAAACACCGGCGAGCCTGAAAGCAGCCGTGCCGCTGAGCAGTCACTTCAGTCCCGGTTCAGCTCTCTGAACCCCGCGCAACCTGCCGGAGGAGCCGGGGGGACAGAGCCGAGCCGTCCGGAGCAAAGCCTCTACCTTTGGTGAGAAGCACAGCCATGGCGCAGAGCTCCAGTTGTAGCCAAAGGGAAATGAAACTGGACTGGCGCTCCATTTACAGCGAAGTACTGCGCAGACGAGCTCGTATATCCAGTAGCAGCGGCGGAGAGTCCGCTGGGCGAAGAGCTGGACGACCAGGCGAAACCACACAAAAAAAGGATTTACATGGAGCTACGGCGAAAAGTGAGTCATTCCCGAACTGAAAGGCGACAGCTCACAATCCTTTCTGGAGCAAAACAAAGTACCAAAAAGTAGCAAAACCCAGTCGGAAAATGTTTCCTCCTCTCCCGCATTGGAGACAGAAAAGTTTGTGTTTTTTTGTTAAAAGCGGTCCGACATTACGGGAGGAAAAAAAAAAATCGCAAAACACCGCGTCTTCTTTTTCTTCAAGCCGAAAGGAGAAAAAGAGGTGGAGGAAAAAATAGAAATATACTCCTGGGAAGAGAGGGAAACGGGGTGTAAAGTTGTCACCGCTGGTCGTCCTCTGCCTCAGTGTGCAGCCGGTCACGGTGAAGCATCACTTTTTGTATTCCTGAACGGAGAAATGTTGAGGAGGGAAAGAAGACGGACAACTTCGATGTACCACAGACTGCACGCAGACTCCGGACACCCAAGATCTAGCAGGAGAAATAGTTGTGGTTTGTCGAAGCTCCGCCCCCTGCGAGCTGATTGGTCCGCCCAGCGAGAGAGAAGTCAGTGTGAATGCGTGACAACATTGTATCCGGTCATAGTCGAGTTTTTTTTCCTCTTCAAAATAAGACAGGACCCCATTAAATAAAGAATGCAAAATGCATTATAAAAAAACATAGAGGATAAAAATTATAGGAGGGAGCAGCGATAGAAATAGAAAAAATAGAACAAAACTGCAAGTTTCCAGAGCAAGTTAATTTGCCTTTAAAACGTTGTATTGGGGGAAAATACTTACAGACGAATTACTGGATAATATGTTGCATTTTGGGGTTGCCGACTTTTTGTTTACGTTTTCAACATCCCATTGTTCTCTGCATTCAAATGTCTTCATTGTTAATTTTCCCCCGTGATACTTTTATTTTTCAAGTCCTCTCATCCACAATCCGGTTTTATTGATTTCTGTGTCTCTCAGTCTGCAGCTTGACGACCGAGGTCAAGCCAATCTCTTCATTCATCGTCCTTCATTTCCATAATACCATCTTCCACATGTCGTTATTGGATTCCTTTGGTCGGGGCCACTAATACTGTCACCTGACTGTACTGCTGCATTGTTTGGACATTTTTGTTTTGATATTGGAATATTTCATATGTATGCATGTTAACTTATTTGTAAAACAAACTTAAAAATATTTTCGATATATGAAACTAGCAGAACTACCCAAAAGCATAAAGACACGTCACGGACGTATTTCATGGCATTGTAAATGAAAGCTCGGGGTGTTGCGCAAGTGAAGGCAGACCGGTCAGCACCCCGCTGGCGGCCGGGTGGACGCCGCGTCGGGCCGCGTCCCTTCAGGCTACCAGACTGCTGCTGCGGGGAGGAGCGGACAGACGTTTAGAGAAATTAGCAATCCAAAAGGACACATGGCGCCAGTGAGACGGACACGCGCGCGCACAGACACAATTGCCCCTTTTAACAATCGTCACACACACATGCACGCGCGCGATATGTATCAGCAACGAGTCTCTTTCCCACCCAAACGAGAAAAAATCAAACAAAACAAAAGGAACTTAGTCACTTTAAAAAATATATTTTTGCACGTTTTAAACAGCCTGTTTTTGAATGAGACAAATAAAAATAACAATTGTCGTCCTGCAGAGAATCTTAAGTATGCTGCTTATATTTCATCCCGGGAGAAGAGGGGGGGTCATGAGGAGGAAAGACGAAGTCTGTCTGTCTGTCTGTCTGTCTGTCTGTCTGTCTGTCTGAGCTCCATGGTCGTGGAAGTAAAGCATCTCCAGGCCGTAATTGTGCCCAACAGACAACAGGATGCGGACACCGCTTTAGGGAACACAGAAAACGACTCACTGCAATTACCGTAATTATCTGCAATTCCGAGGAGGCGCCAGCATGTATCTCTGCTGAGAGCTGCGTGGAAAGGGTGGAGGTCAGCAGAAATACTAGTTTCATGCTGGACAGCCGCTCGGTTTCTGTGATAGTGGCTGTAATTGTCCCTCTTGAAGCGCCCCGTGACATGAAGCTGGTCTTCGATGGCGCCTGTTAAGATATGAAGATTTTTTTAAAGTACATGATATGTTTGAGAATATTTATTTATTTAGTTAGTTCCATTAAAAGTGATCATAAATGCCTCCTCCACTAGACTTCTAGAGGCTGCTCCATCTCCATCAGCCTGGCATTACCAAGCGGTGGATGGTTAAACATCACCACCTGGTGGTAAAGACTGGTATAAGCTTTTTATTTTATAGAATGACCAAAACAATCTGACTCTTTGCCCTATACTGGATCCTCCGTTACCCATAGTGCATCGTGTCTTTTGTGAGACACACCTACACTTTTTTACATAAAAAAACGTGCATGACTATGACATCATCACAACTATTTATTTAGTCCCTCCAGAGACACAGAAGACGTTATCAAATTATTTCCACTGGCTAAAGGAGGACCCTGTGACAAGTAAACTAACCCAATGTTTAAAATCAGCAGTGCACCTTTTTTTTCTGACACTAAATATTAAAGAAATACAACAATGTCTAAAGAAGCCTTGACACAAAGTGGGGTACGTGCTTCCAACCATAAGACTGGGATGGACGATGCCCACCAGCTAGAAAACAAAACTGTGTGTCTTGTCATGCTGAGAGGATGAGCGTCAACAAGCCATCAGCACATATTGAGTCTGTGTGTGTTTGGGAGGTGAGGAGGGGGTCATGTAAGTGGTCTTTTAGGGAGCAATTACTCCCCACAGGTTGCGTCTGCTTTCACACATTAGGAGACACTTGTAGGTGTGACCCGGCTCAGACTGCAGGGCTTTGCTTCACAAAAGCGTCTCCCCTCCTGCCGGGGGCAACGACGCTTAACTGTGGAGATGGTGGGAGAGGAAGAGGGCGGTCAAGTCTACCTGAGAGAGCGGTCAAACCATGGGTTTTCAAATTCAGCCCTCTGAACACAAGCACCAGCTCTAAACCAACCCCCTCTTGAAGGAGTCCTAACAGGCCAAAATTACCTTATTTGGCCCAAATATTCCCACTTTGAAGATTCAAACCTTCAACTCTCTCTCTCTCCATGATACACCACGGCGGGCAGACAGACAGACTTCCTCCGACACCTCCAAGGCTTCCTCCCCTCTCTTTGATGTGAGCCATATCATGGTCTCCAAAGAGTCGAAGACGGGCAGACCGTCTCCTTCCTAGTGCAATCTATTTTGTTCTCCCTTGAGATAATTGAGTGAAGCTTGAGAGGGAGAGCGGAGGGCCCAGTGGTGATGTGGATCTGGGTTCAGTGGTGATGTGGATCTGGGCTCAGTGGTGATGTAGATCTGGGCCCAGTGGTGATGTGGATCTGGGCTCAGTGGTGATGTGGATCTGGGCTCAGTGGTGATGTGGATCTGGGTTCAGTGGTGATGTGGATCTGGGCCCAGTGGTGATGTGGATCTGGGCCCAGTGGTGATATGGATCTGGGTTCAGCGGTGATATGGATCTGGGCTCAGTGATGATGTAGATACGGGCTCAGTGGTGATGTGGATCTGGGCTCAGTGGTGATGTGGATCTGGGCTCAGTGGTGATGTAGATAAGGGTTCAGTGGTGATATGGATCTGGGTTCAGTGGTGATATGGATCTGGGCTCAGTGATGATGTAGATCTGGGCTCAGTGGTGGTGTGGATCTGGGCTCAGTGGTGATGTGGATCTGGGTTCAGTGGTGATGTGGATCTGGGTTCAGTGGTGATGTGGATCTGGGCTCAGTGGTGATGTGGATCTGGGTTCAGTGGTGATGTGGATCTGGGCTCAGTGGTGATGTGGATCTGGGCTCAGTGGTGATGTGGATCTGGGCCCAGCGGTGATGCGGGGTCCGCACTCTGGACACATTTGAGTTTTTGGGCTCAGACTTTATCTCAAAGGCCTCCAGAGGCAGGGGAACCGACGGCGCTCCCCCTGCCTGTTTTTCACTTGTTTTTACATCGAGAGGGTATTCAGCAGCACTCTTGTCCTCTTATCACGCGGGGGAGGGGAGGACCTTGTAGGCAACCTGCGTTTGATCATGAAGCGGCGTTGTACCGCTACTCATCGGGCTCTGCGCTGCTACTTTGTAACACAGGTGACCTGACAATAACACAGTTCCACAGGAAGGAAGGGTTTTGTCATTGAAGTATTTTTATAAAGGAAAATTGGTGAAAAAATAAAAAAGTTTGTAATGTATAGAAGTGTTAGTAAAGTGCAAAATATGAAGCAAAAACCAATAATGTATAGTTAACAGTGTGGTGCTCTCAGAAACCCCAAAACATGTCAAGTCACTGTTGCTCAAGTTGTCGCCTTGTTCATTGAAAGTCTACATATGCTGCTGTAAATCACTAAAACAACATGAACATGTTGTCAGTCTGCTCACAAAGCTTTCAACCGACACATGCTGCTGAAAGCTTTGTGTGAACAGGAATTTGTGTCGTCAGGGAGAAAGAAACCGAGCAGCTGCCGCCCCCTGCAGGCAGACGATGGTACGACACGTGACCTGGAGCCCGAGAGAGGAAATGCAAAGTATCTGACTAGCTCAGTGTCACTGTAGAAAATAATCGCAATAGAATATCACGACACAAAAACATCTGCATCCAATTAGATTATACACCACATTATTATGATTCATTTAATATAATTCTATAAGTGATTACATACGTTTAAGGTTATGTGTGTGACATTTAGAGCTGTAATATATTATCTATGTAAATGTGAGCGTGCACCGACGAACAGCACTGTTTTGACCTCTTGAGCTAGTTAGCAAGTTGTTTCCAGTAGTTTATATAAAGGGCTTGACATTTTTCTTTCTTTCACAATTACACATCCAAGGCTAAGTGTGACTTTAAAGTTAAATCTGACTTCATACGCAAGGTCAAATGTTAACATTACTGCATGAATTAAAATGTTGCATCTACCACACTTTGCTAATGTTCAAGACACCATGTACATTACAGACTCACATTAAACTATGTAAACTTAAAGTAGAGGTGAAGTAATTAGCAGGAGTGGGCGACTACTAAAGTTTCAACACTGTCCACCTTCAGATATTCACATAATCATAACCAACCATTAAACCTCTGACCAGAGGAAGGTCTCACCGTCATGTGTAAAGTGCCTCAGGTGGACTAGACGCCACTTCTGATACAACATGAACATGAACAGAAAGGAGCGCATTGGTGCCTCCAGTGTGCAGTGCCAGCCAGGAGACCACCAGCAGGGGGCAGTGGAGATCACAGGTTAAACTGTTGCACTTCATGTTTATTATTTCACCCCCACTTAGGAACTGAATACGGTTGATCATTTATGAATTCACAAGTACTCAAAAACTTTTTGAAATGTTTAAAGTCCCCTTCGGATAACTACCAGGCCTTTCCTGCCATAAACTGCCAAATAGCATCCTGTCCCTGGTTCAAAGCAAGAAGCAACTTTTCTATTTTTCTATTCACAAGAAACAGAAGCTAAACATTGACCATCAAAAACCCAAATACAACATGGCCCAGGAGAGGCATATTTTATTTTCATTTGTCAATATACTTCAGGAAACAATATACAAAGCAATAATGTGGTCACCTTTACCGAATGTGTGGTGCGGTTCAGTTATAGACTAGATAGTACGGTGGAGAACAAAACTATTTAAAAAAAAAAAAAACACAGGCCGTTGCAGCTTAGGACCCTGCTCTTCAACAGTGGGGAACAAAACAACAGTGTGGGGGAAAACAACCCCCGTGCACGACATGCTCGTCCGACATCTGTTCTCACCAGTTGAACGGGATGAAATTAAGTGTGTGTGTGTGTGTGTGTGTTTGTGTGTGTGGGGTTGCAGACGAGTGAAGACTTTCAACAAGGCACTAGCATATGAACCAAACCTCAACACTCCCAAGAAAATAACCAGCGCTTGCTTTAGTTGAACATCTTTATTACAATACATACAATTCACATTTGACCTTGTGACCTCTTGTTGCCCTGCTCTGACACGAGACTCCCCTCCCCCTCTCCCACCTGCCTCTAAACCCAGAGTGCTACTCCTGAACTGCAAATGGTGATTTAACGCTCTCCACTACGACTCTTTATAAATAAAAACCTTATCATTCCATGTCTTCTTTTGGAAGAAAAAAAAAAACAACTCCACTGTATGTTAGCGACTGTACAAAAGGAATGAACCTGTGGTGGCCTCCTCATCTCGAAAAGTACAATGGCGGAGGAGGGGGGAGAACCAAAAAGAAAACACTACAAAGGAGGGTGTAAAGTGTTGATGCCTTAGGAGAAGGGAGGGGGGGGGGTCCAGGGCTGAGGCCAGGGGAATAGTCCGAAGCAGCACGCCATATCACTTCTCTTTTTGTTGTGTTTTTTGTGTTTTCTTTAAATCACTCACTCCATCACATCACCAGGCACTGTTTTTTTTTTCTCAGACTGGGACATGCAGGGCCACCAGAAGCTGCAAGTAGATCACTGAACCGTTGCTAGCAATCATGATAGACCTGCAGAGAGAGGGGGGGGCGGGGTGGAGGTTACAGTTCACCCAGAGAGGGGCACAGGAAGAGAGTCTAGACAAGAGTAAATCAGCTTTATATTTGATGAGGAAAGAAACTACACTGGAGCCAGCGAGTTCCACTTTCTATGCTCTGCTCCTGTGTGTGTGTGTGTGTGTGTGTGTGTGTTTGTGTTTTAATGGCTTTGGAACATCCTCCTCCGCTGACGTGCAGGTCGCGCATGCTCAATGGTTCAATGATCCATGAATTGACCAAAAAAGAAAAAAAAGAAGCTGTAAGTCTGCAGACAAGTTACTGTGAAGGAGAGGCTAGCTAAAGAATGTAGCCGCCGAGGCGTTGATTAGTTTGGATGTCAAAAGCTGAGAGGCATGGCTGTCCATGGCTTCAATCTACAAAACGTATGTACAACATAGATAATAACATCTACAAGAAATCTACATTTTTTTTAATCCACCGCCGTGGGTCTTTTACAAAACAAGAGTCTCGTAACGCCCACCCCTCCTCCTCGCCTGCTGCTCATCTTGGTTCTCCCAGTCCAGCGGTCCAAAGCCGGACTGCAGCGGCTCCTGCGTGTGTTTAGACGGGGCTCAAGAGGAACCCAAACAACCGCTCTCCTTCCAGCTTCCACCTATGTGCAATGGGTCTCCCCTGCCCCCTCCCCTTTTTACTTTTTTTTTTTTTTAAAAACACCTAACCAACTGAACTCTCGCAACCAGAAGTTCTCAGACCATGAAGGAATTCTGATTCTTCAACTTTTCAAGTTCTTTGATTTGCTGTCTCAGAAACAATATTCTGCGGGGAAAAGACAAAGAAAACAATTGTTATTTTACCGTTTTGCACAATGAGACGACAGGTGCGGCACCATGGGGGCTAAAAATGGATTCTCACCTTTGCTCACGCAATGTCGCTTGTATTTCACAGACTCTGACCAAGGACCGCAGGTTTTTCAGCTCGGTGCAGTTCTCAGACATAGAGATGCTCCCCATGGTGTGAGCCTCTTCCCGTAGTCTCGACGCCTACACACAAACACACACTTTTTAGAAAGGGTGTTGCTGTGAATAACCACAATCGGCCGATAAATAAAGCATGCATCGGTGGTACAAACCTGCTTCTCCGCGTGTTCGGCGGGCCAGCCCTGCACGTGTTTGATGAGATGCTCATCGAAGTGGGCGGCGAGGGAGGGGGTGAAGGAGCAGGAGGGTCGCGATGCTGACGGGGGAGCGGAGGCAGAGTTGGGCGCGTTGCCGCTGCTGCTGCTGCTGCTACTGCTGCTGGAGGAGATGTGGTTGGCACACGGGGAGGGACTCCTGTGGCTGCTGTGACTGCTGCAATTAACACAGGAGGAGGAAGTGTGTGAGTGTGGAGACTGAACAGAGCTCCGTGTTCTCAGCAGCAGTACGAAAAACCCAACCTCCCAGTGTCCAGTGCTGCCGTCACTTTACACAGGGCTCGGTTAACAGCCACCTGCAGGGGGCTAACTATTCGATCAAGGCGCTCGGCACGGCAGATCAGCGCAAACAACGTCTTGTGTGGAAAAACAACATCTTGTGTGGAAAAACAACGCCACAATCAAACCAACTGCATTGTGTAGAACATCTGCTTTCTGCATGCCCTGGGTACGCGACTGGTCGTGTGATACGAGTTTTCAAAGGTTGTCATATGGACGGATCGTTTCCATCTTTAATTTCATCTAACACCTGCAGAGTTTTGTGTCTGCATCTTTTGACGCCATGACAAAAACTGTCCACAGATAGACACTAAAAAAATGTGCATTAGGAAGGAGGAAGTTGCTTCGACAGTTGGCGTCACCAGCAGCAAAATTTGCCACAAAGACTCACAAGGTGAGAACAGTACCGTGCGTCACTGCTACAGCTGGTGAACAGGTGGGGACTTGAAACCTTCTCTACATACTGGTTCTGTTCAGTCACAGTTGGGTGCTTTCAGGGTACATTGTGACATATTTCAAGGAGGAGGACTAGAAAAGGGTTCTGGTGTCGACGCGTAGGCGTCTGACTACAACGTAATGAGTGGAAAACACGAAAAATGTATAACTTTCTAATTTAAATGTGGCAGAAAGACTGACGCACTAAACTGACGCGAGTGCGTGCTCATTGTCAGTTTTTGCTTTTTCACTTGTGAAACCTGCAAACTTTGATACAATAAGCAACAATGGACTCTTCCTTTGGAAATGTAATATTTGTGTCAACAGCTGTGTGTGTGTGTGTGTGTGTGTTTGAGTGCCTCAAACCAAAGCCAAGCACAGAGAAAAGAAACAAATGACTTCAATGAATGAAGATGACTAAGACTCCTGCATGAAGCTGCCCCTCATAGTTCCACGGATGCACAGCAGATGGCGCCATAGCACTACGCATTAAAAGATAATCTAGTCGGGAGCTCCCCGTTCTTGTGCGGCGGTAAAAACACCACAGCTCATGAGCGGGCGTTCACTTCTCATGCGGCGCTCCTTCTGTACCTACCTTTGGCGCTGGTGCGTGCGCGGGGAGGCCGTGGTGACGTCGTGACTGTGCTGCTTATCGCTGTGGAGGGACTGTTGGGACGTGGGCTGGGGGTGAGAGGCCTGCTTCCCTGCTGGCGTGCCCACCTAGACGCAGCCAGTAAGACACACGGCACATGAAGACCAAGCACTCTCCACGGGATCAAGACACAAGCTTGTAGATGGTACGAATAGGAAGCATGTTCTGTCTAGCCGCTCATCATAGCCTCCATCATTCATTTGGCGTCTTACTTTGGTGTGCGAGATGGCCGGCTGCGTGCTGAGGAGGGGTTTGAGGGGGCCGGCGTTGGTCTGGGGTGTGCTGATCCTTGGGGAAACATACGACCGGGGCGACGAGGCCTCCGATGTTAGCGACATGGGTGACTGGTTCGATGGCTGAGCTGTTGGGACAGACGCAAACAAATAGACGATCTGAGCGATCGATACAATCAACTGCAATCTACATTTCATTTGCACAGCAGGAAAAACATCGGAACAGGTCATCGGGGAAATCTTCAAAAGACGGCAGGGAATGGATTTAATGCTGACATCGTCGTCTTCGTCGTAAGCATTCAACTTGCAGGAAACGCACAGATAGTTTCCCAAAGTACACAGCGCACTCACAGATCCCGTCTATCTGCACAGTGGGGCAGCAGACATTTTACCTTGGTTGGAGAGCTGAGCGGCTTGAGAGAGGATCGTAGTGATGTTGAAAGCTGACGGTCCAGCGGTGAGGATCTTATGGAGCATCGACTGTAATGAAGCTTGCGTGACAGCAGCGGTGAGAACTGTAGAGAGACAAACGCACAGGTTAAGTGTGTGAACCCGACAGTAATGTTGTCCCATGGGAATATGTTTGGTCATTTAGTAGATCCCATGAATTTTGCTACATTGTTTTTTTTCGGTGATTAACAGTATATGGAAGAAAACATTCATCAGCATCAGAAAAGGAAGCGTGGGAATCTAATTGCAGTGGAATTGGAGACAATCATCGCTCACAACCGAACGACCAGCTGGACCAAGTGGCACCGAACCCCCCGGGGAGGAGAGGTGCCACTGAAGCTAAGCCAGCCTGGACCTGAGGCTGCTCCACTACCCAGCATGCTCGGTAGAAGGTTTTTCCTCTTGTGGCAAATGGGCTACAACTCCGTGTCATTGCGTAACGACAATAAATGATCCCTGAATCCGTAAACGTTTTTCATTCATTAGGATTATTATGCAACATGCATTATGCTCTCAATAACCCAGACTGCAGAGGTGTACAGTGACGTGCTCCTCGGTTGGATAATATCATTAAATCTCCGACTGTTGGATGCTCGAGGGCCCCCCGGCAATGTCAGCCAAGTTTTCCAATCAGCAGCCCCCTCCTCAGACGCCGCCTTTTCGGACAGACTATCAAAAAGTGTATGTTTTTCTCTGCATAATTACCACCAATGTGACTCGCCACTCTCTGATGAACAGCTTTTCCAGTGTGACTGTTTGGAAGAAGGATGCACTCTTTTGCCCGGTGACGTCCCGACCATGAGACATTCAACGACCGAGTTCTAGTACTGTGGGGATGTTAAGTTAGGACTAGATAATACTAATTTCATTTGTAGGGTGACTATATACAGTATATGTGTGTTTGCCTTATTGTCTTTGTCCATTTTGAGTCTAAAAAAATCAATGCAACGTTTCAACACCGTCTTCATCAGACTGTGTGTGTAAAGAGCAGCGCAGCACGCAATTACAAAGTGTTGTCCGGCAATTGTCGCTGCTCAGAAACGCAGCCATCGTCGTTGGCTCTGCGGAGACACCGGTCGAATGTACAACGCTTCGCCTGCGCTTCTCCCACCTTCGTTAATTTTTGCCATATCCACACTGGCGTTGTTGAGCTGCAGGGCGGTCTGAAGTGCTGGGAGGAGCTGGCGGAGCAGAGTGGGGTCCTGGAGGAGCGGCGGCGCGGGGGACTGCAGGACCGGGGACACGGGCACCGTGGAGGCGGATGACCCCGCCGGCCCCGATGAGGGGTTCAAGCTCCCCGAGCCAGAGGACGATGACTGGGAGGCAAGGGTCGCTGCAGGCTTCTCCGCCTGGGCCGACTCTGCAGAGAGGAGTCATTTCATCAAAAAAGGCAGTCTCACAGCTCAACTAACAGTCTCACGCAAACATCCGCTACAGTATGGACGGCAATAATAATAGGAATAGTACTACATTTAAAAACGGTTGTGGTGCCGTTCTGGCATAACCAAGTTAAGATGCATCCAACATTTACCTGGAACATCTGGCTGACCAACAAGCATTCTCAAAGGTTTATGGTCCCACATGAGATAAAGCCTTCATCACACTCCAGGACAGATGTGGACAGCTGCAGGCTTGCAGTGCATTGCGTATGCACTATACATCCTGCAATCAGGAGTCAGTCATGAGAACTACAAACCATGGTGGCGGCCGCTGACAGCGAGAAGTGCTCCTTTGCTCGCCCGCTGAACAATATGAAAAATATATAAAAGATAAAACTACGTGTGCAACCACAGAACAAGAACAGGCCAACGGACGGGAATCAAGTCCACGAGTGTCCAGCTTACTTATCCAGCGTGTGTGTGGGAGCTGCGCTTGTAAAGTGGTAAAATTGTGGCCTACATGGTCTGACGAATGACATAATTTACATCACAGCAACCATGAACGGCGCCTTAAGGCTGCATTCATACGGGCTAGAACCAGAGTGAAATCACACCCTGCTCATTTATTTGAATTAGGTCAGGTCAGTGACAGAGCACAGGGCCAGCACAGGGTCAACAACCCAGTGGCTTTTGTTTTTGCAACCTCATTTGACCAAATGCTGCGTGGGCCAATCGCATACATGAAACCGTGCACATTCTTGGTAACTTTCAACAGAGTATTAACAGTGAACCTTGTGATCGGCCATGGGGAGATAAAACAGCTGGCGCTGCGACAGCGTTCCAGAGTTGTAATCCTAAATTTACAAACGGTTACACCGTGCTCTGGTGTCAGATAAGCCTTGAACGCAACCATTTACTCCAACTGGACTTCCACGATCGCATTTCATCGGCTCACCTGGACCTTAAAACTACGTGCGGACACCTTTAGCACGTCTCCGGATTACGGATGCACAAAATATCGGAGGAACTCTGTCCACAAGTAAATATGAAACTTTGATTATTGTTGCTACCACAGTTTAGTCTAATACGTTTAAAACTACTAACATGGGGGCTTTCCGTCAGCATCTTTCAATGAAGCATGTGCCAACGTACATAAAGCAGTTAAAATGGTGGAAGATGCTAAATTATTCTAAAACTAACAATCATTATTTAACCCCCTTGAACCTTATCACATTTCTAAATGATGCATTATGGTCAATTTATTTGTTTTAGTCAAACATGACATCCAAAACCGACACGTTTATGCTGTTTGTTTTGATACATTTGCAGGTAAAAACACTTAAAAGAACCAGAGAGAAGTGAACCATTTAAAAAAGCAACTCAGGTAACAACTGGTACAGCGTTTCAACGGGAGTAATAAAAAGAACAATGTAATCTGTAATTCATCCAACAATAAGTCCTTGGCACATTGTATGATATAAAAACTCCATGTGAACAGAGTCCACCGTAAACAAACACTGTGGAGCTTCACGTCAGCTTCAGTTAGCTCCCCCATACACATCTAGACCCGAAGGAAGGAACTCTCCGTACATCTCGTCCGACGTGCAGCAAACGGGGCCCTGCTGCTGTTTCACTGGTGATGTGTGCAGCTGCAGACCTGACGAAGAGCCGAGCGGCTATGTGGTCAGAGCGGTCGGGCCAGCTCCCCGTCCACGTGTCCAGAAGACCCGTCTTCATTACACGCGAGTTAAAGGTTTAAAAAAAACAACAACATCCCCCTGCCTTAATATTGTTACACATGTATTATGAAGTGTTTGCAGCTAATGCTGCTGCTCCGTGCTACGTAGCAATAACATTAGCTTTACCACCGCAGATCAACAGGGGCCCTTCCTCGCTGTGACAGTGTTTGATTGACAGAATGACAAGGAGTGATAAGGAAGGCGGCGGAAGGAGCTGAAATGAAATACGGGCGAAGAGACGATAAGACGACGCTTACGGGCAGGTGATATAACACATTGTGGTGTGGAGGTTTCTACAAATCTATCAACAACAAAAAACAGACCTCAAAGGTACTTTTTTCTTTGTATGTTGTCCTTCCGTGTATCAAATGTTTCAAAGCATTTATTCAAAAACACAATTGTGTCAGGTCTATTGAAGAGAAAGTGGCTGCGGGAGCGGTGAATAGCCGTTCACAAACAGGTCATTCAATTCAAGCGTAGCTCGAGGAGCTTGGGAATAGCTTAAGAGGAGCGCCGCTGTGTAGTAAAACATACTCTAATTGCCTTGTAGCAGCCTCAGAGGATTTCCTTCCAAACAGCAACAGAAGACAGCTGGACCTGTACCTCCAGGTGAACGCTAGTACGTACGCCGCGACAACGTGAACAGACTTTAGGATTGTTGAACATAAAAAGACCAGACATCTCGCACATCAGCTAAAAGCACCTCCCGAAAACTCTGGACCACATGC
This sequence comes from Clinocottus analis, assembly GCF_023055335.1. Lineage (NCBI taxonomy): Eukaryota > Metazoa > Chordata > Actinopteri > Perciformes > Cottidae > Clinocottus > Clinocottus analis. The sequence continues at coordinate 3,362,103 of NW_027175909.1, forward strand.
AGATTACAATTACACACTAGGCGTCCCCTGAACCCAAACAGAATCAGAGACCATTTGCCGCGCTAAGTTGCGATGCCGTTTGCATGAGAAAAGGCAAAGAAACTTCGCCTGGGAACTAGACGAACCTAGAAGCTCATGTTTTATTCACTCTGGCAGATGCATTTAACCCGCCTCCGCTTAGGACAGATTTCCAGCAACTAGAGACCCAACGGGCCGATAAAACCGTTCATCTAATATGGGGCGTGTTTGAGACGATGACTATTAAGACAGAGATAGCTGCAGCTGATTCAACTTTCCCTTGAAGCCTCTATCGCGTAGCCCCGATGTCTCCAGATGAAATGGCAGATGAAACACGAGCTCAGGCAAAGTACAAACACCTTGGATTCACATTCTGATGGTAAAGACGGCAACTCTCGTTCACAGACTGATGGCCCCAACTGGACCCTGGACATAAAATCGATAGATAATTGGGAATTATTTAATTTTGACGGAGCGCCGATATTTTAATCTGTGCCGGTTTTCTAACCTTCACGGCTGTCGTTCAGCGGTCCACACACGACCAATTCCAAGTCACGTGATGCGACTCGCCAGAAGTTATTTCACATGGTGGTCTCCAAACAGAGAAAAGTGGAAACCAGAGCCTTTAAACAAGAATGGAGATATATGTTCATTCTTTCCAAAGGCAGTTCAAAGCCAGCATGGCTCATGTGTTCAGGGACCGTGACAATTATTAAAGGCGGCGATGTGAAACGCCGCCACGAGACAGAGCTCACATCTTTCAGCAAACGTACAGACTCGAATGCGAAATGAAGTCACAGGAAAGTAACCCAAAGTGCCAAATGTAATCAGAATCACTGTCCAACAATGATGTTACCAGAGAGGAGACCAGAGCTGAGGTTTCATTAACCACAAATAAAGTCCCTGCACACAAAACTATTTTAATAGAAGATTGAGATAATTCACACCTGAATAAACTGAAGATGCATTTTGAAAAAAAAACTTGAAATGAGGTCATTTATTATGAGTATGTATTATTTATAATTCATTCAGTTCAAATGTGACAAATATTGTTGAGTGTGTTCAATTGGACTTTCTATATTTGAAATGACAAACATTAATACAACTGCTAGGTTTCTTCCCTGTATTGTATATGGGACTAAATCCTAGTGCTAAGTTGGACATTACGGGGACGTTCTGAACTCTTGCACGAGGACAATCTCTCTCACTGGACCTCGCTGAATGTTAATTGAATCTCCCTCTGCCAAAGACCGTTTGGATGTTTTCATCGTTCAGTCCAACTCGTATCTTTCGGTGCCCTAATTGGTTGCACGTCCATCCAATTGTGTTCAGAGGCCTTTTGGCCTTCGCATGTCGATGACGCCACTTGGAAATTGAAAGAGAGATTCCAGACTTAACTGCATTTGTGATTCGGTCTGGCCATGTCAGGCTAAAAGAATAAAAAAATAAGCTCAATGTGGTCAAAGAGTCATGGGCAGCCAGAACTTTATGCATTAGCATTGAAACTTCATGAACTGGGTTTCAGAATCCCAACCATTACTCGGTGCATTAAAATAATCTGTTTCTCATTTCTGCTGCTGTCACTGACTGTCCTGATTCTAGCTACAAAAAAATAACACCAACAACACTAACTGGCCAAGAAAGTAATCATTTCGGTCCACCCTGGCTCTATTGACGGCATCCCCTGATGTGTGAGGGTACAGCCACAGTACGTCGCTTAAGAGCCACGTCGGCACGCCTCGTTCAGCCGTTCATAGTCTCAGTCTTTTGGTAAGCAGTTCTAAGCATTCATCAGCCGGAGATCAGCTCAACAACAGTCGACTAACCCGGGACAGCGCCGCCTCAGCTCGGCTTTCAGGCACGAGATGGAGACAAAGACGACAACACTCCTCTTTGATATTTGGAGCCCTCCAAGCAACAAGATATAAAAGAGACATTCCTTCATTCAAACCAGTCGAGGCAGACCGGTGAGAGTGTGTGTGTTGAACACTTACTTGCTCCAGTAAAGCCAGGGGCTGCCGATGCTTGCATGGTCTCCCTTCTGTAGTCTCTGTCTTTGGGGAAACTGTTGACGACTGCAGTCTTTGTTGCCTCTTTTTGCCTCTGTTCTCTGGGAGACACAAGATACGAGTGTGCATGCGAAGAGATATTAGCCGTGTATCCAACCTTAAGGCGAACCTCATAAACAAGATAAAATTAATAAAGAGCATGTACAATCCAGCGGTTTGAGTATAGGGGGCGCAGCTACCTCTCCAACCATTCTTTGGGCTTCTCCCACTGGGACACCTCCGTCCTGCAGTTGTAATAGTACTTCTTTCCAGATGAGCTGATGTGCTCCGACCAGTCGTCACCGGGTTCGTAAGGCTGAGAAAAAACAATTGAGAGTGTGAGTGTGCTGAGGGGATGTGATGCAAGAGCTTGTAAAGGAATCTAAACTGTACAAAAGCGATCCGCAGGAGCGCCATCGGTGCCACGGCTCACTTCAGGGACACGTCACGATTCTCGCAATAACCAAAGTGAAACGGCTATTTTGGCATTTTGTGCTCATTCCTCTGCCTTCTGTTAGCATTTTACACTGTAATCAAGTACTTCATTGTGTTGTCAATATTGTACTGCATGACATAGCGACGTTGCCGTATTTATCATAGATTAAAATCACATTTATTCACTGAATGGGATTTAAGGCTCTGCTAGAATATTAATAAAGATTACCATCACGATAACCTTTTTGAACGATAGTGTATCGATATGTCCGTGACTACTATCGATACAATCAAATGAATAATGTTTAAAATGATTTAAAAAGTCCTTTCAATTGCTTTGAATCTGTGTGTCTAACCTCCTCCTCTGTTCCTGTAACACCAGACGGCACCGCACGCTTCCTTCTGAGCGAAGGCCAGTGACCTACTGGCCCGTCACATGATCCCGCCAAAATCACAACATGGCGTCTCACAAGCAAGCGGCTATATGTGCGGCCGACTCTCCGACACATGATGGATGAGGAAGTTTAGTGCCCAGGATTTATGAAGAGGTGACAAAACGTGTCAAAACATTGCTTCCCCCACTTCAGAGAGAGACAGAGTAGAACGTGTGGACAACTCGACCACGTAGTCAAATGTTACGATTACGTCACACCACCACAGAGCGAGAGCCGTAGAGGGAGTAACATCATGGAGGAGCTGAACCTGAAGGCAACGGGACATAAAATGGGAAGGCTCTAGCTATAGTGACCGACTAGTCCGGTGTATACAACAAGTTGTATTTTCAGATCTATTTATATTCATCACAATACATCGTGTCGCAAGGCCCTAATAAATGGGATTAATGTCTTTTCCAAATATAACAAGAGAACAAACAAAAAATGATTTCATTGGGAAACAAAAAGAGCAGAAATCTTCAATCTAGCGAGACTCAACCTTTAATCTACACTCAAACATTTTGATTATAAGAGGACAGGAAAAGCTTACTGTTTGGCCACCATTAAATGTTTGTATTGACCCCTGTGGCAAGTTTCCATTTGACAGTATAAAAACACTATACATTTCCAAGATGTTATTGTTATGAAAGTAGTAGTGCTTCAATGTTTTCTACCTTTACAGCATGAGTACACAGCTGAATCCATTATCAAAGCTGTGAAACTACAGGACAGCAGTTACTGAGAAGAAAGTACTCGGGCTGCTGTACTGAAAACAATTCTCATTCGTCCATCATCGAGCTCGTGCCGAGGTGGAGGCAACACTTACTGTGTCTGAGGTCTTGCTGGGGTTTGAATGTGAGTTGGAGCTATGAAGGGAACTGTGGTTGTGAGAATTTTCTTGTGGAGAATAACTGGTTCCTGCGACAGAAAACACAAGAAGGAAGACACTGTCAGTAAGAGGCAACAACAACAGCCTGGCTGAGAACTACAGCAACAACATGCACACACCAACCTGCGCTCAGAGAAACAGGTCACAAACATTGGACGGCTCAGTAACATGAAATAGTCCTGTTGGTAATAAGTGCAAAGACAACGATCACCACAACAACTTCACAGAAACGTTTGACTTTCTCTCAGTTCATAAACAATAGGGTTGTAGCAGTTTGCGTATTCATGCCGACCCGTCTGTTTCAATCCAGCGCTCGTGAAACACACTGTAAATTGATAAGGAACTAAAGTTACCAAGCACCAGTACTGCCCAAGCATTGTTTTTAAAAGCTGTACTGCGTTTCACACTACGACAGGGACAACGGGAACCAAAGAATGGGTTCCTGGTCCACCACAACAGCAACAGGGAGACACAAAGACTGTTTCAGGGGATGTGAATGGGAGATTCGGATGAGCCGGTCACTGAGGGGAACAAACAAACCAGAGCCCGACAGACAAAGCTGATGCACACACGTTTGGGTGCTTTGAACGTTCAAATAGACGCGTTATTGAAACACTCCTCGCAAAGTGGCGCAACGTTTTATTTTGTATTATTGTCGATTTCTTTTTTCAATTTCATAGCATAGGAGATGCTCTTCAGTTTTGATGCCTATTTTAACCGGTTGCTTTTTGTCATACAGAAGTGTGATTTCCGTCTCCCGTCACACGCCCGGTATGTGCGATAAGTCTCGGTTGCAATCTGTCAGACTGTACAATCCTTTACGTCCATGAAAGATGGAGCAGTGAATGCCTGACGAGTAGTAGAGCTACAATGTACACAGATGACCGATAGAAAGGAGAAAGGACTCGAGCAGAAATGTGTCATCAACTAACGTCATCCATCTGCACCTCTCACGTAAATGCTGCTAAACAATAAATAAGCTTTGTTCATAGCACGGGCACTTTTATGGATTGAACCCTCAAAATGGTAAATGGGCTGTACTTGTATAGATCCTTTCTGGTCTTCCGACCACTCAAAGCACTTTTACTCTGCAGGTCATCACTCACACCCAGCGGGGGCTACCTGCCCATCAGGACTATTTAATCCTTCATCCTCATTCATACACCGCTGGAACAGCCTGCCACAGCAATTTGAAGGACGACCCTGCTCTAACACGGTGTAAAGCAGTCGCGTTACGCTGGCCTGCCCGCGTACTCTGGTTAATTTGATGTCATATTAGAACGTGGCGGTTTGTAAATGCAGCAATCACACTGCGGGATTTTGATCACCAGAAGCTCCAGATCGGCTCGCAATGACATACAGGACCACCATTTTGGATGTTCAATGTATTTATTTTTATATTTAAATGTAGCACAATAATCTACATGTTGCAGCCTATTTGGAAAGGCGACAAAAGAGCAAAGGGGTGCAGCATATTCCTAGTTATGGAAAACTCAACAGAGTAATTTTTAAATCCATTAGTGTTACTGCCTTGATTGATTTAGAGATCTGCCGCGGTGTTTAGCGGCCTTCCAACCTGCAAACACCGTCAACATCACAGGTAGTGGAACACGCGCAGCAATCAGATGGCAAGACCGAAGCTGCTTTCACTCATCTTCTCAGCGCTGCCCAACTGTTATAAGATGCTACAGGTGGAAGCACTTCTGGGATATTTTGACGTTTGTAAAAAGAAAACAATGAAAAAAAAAACAACATTTAAATTGCTTTGGAGGGAATATTTACATGTCAGTGAGGCAGAATGAGCACTTCAGTGACGAGGTTTCTTTACATACAGCAGAAAGCTGTGACATAACTAGTAGCGCAACATGTACAGCATGAACGGCACAATACAACATCTGGCCATTCTGGAGCCGATCCAGTCCCAACGCTGAAAGCCAAAGCTTGGACAGCGTTGCACTTTGGGTGCATTTTAGACTGACCATTGATATTGTCATCTGCTGGTTTGACATCTTATTGCACTTTTATAATAACTCAGAATGCCAAGGTGACACCTAGAGGCTCTCACACCGGCATGATTAATCCTTCATTTTCTCCACAATATTCAGAACGTGATGAAATGGAGTTTTCTTTCTTAGTCTAGTGTTGTGTGACTTTGGTAATTTTCATCAAACTTATACTATCTGGTAATTTTCATCCGATAGTGTAAGTCAGACGATTACAGTTCAAGTCTGGATCAGACGGGTCAATTCAACGACGAGGCACGCAACAAGTGTAAAGGAGGTGAAATTCGACTAAAAAAAACGTTTGCTCTGACATCATACGCCTGCCCACTGGATTGAAAAAAACAAACATGTGTTTGACATCTCCTAAACCACCGCTGTTAACCACCAAAATCTTCTGAGGATCATAATTGTAATAACTATGTTAAAAATGTATTACAAGCATGGTGATTGGCCGATTAACTTCAAAAGGATGTGGCTGATCACAAAAATTCACTTAAGTAAAAAACCCTCAGGCCAATCATCACAAAACTTGCAGAACATGTCTACAAGAGTGAAACGTTCCCAGAAAATTTCAAATAAAGTGACACTTAAAAGTCAAAACTTGCTGGATACATTTTAAACCAGAACTGTTCTGAAACCACTCGATCTGTGGTACCACCGGTTTCAAACCATTCCACGGCGCGCCGAGGATCAGAGGGAGAGCGGGGTGTCATGCAATCGATTCCCAGCCGTCATTGCTGGAATGGGGACGGACATGTAGCGTAGTCAGAAGACGAGAACGTCCATTTATAAAGGTTCTAGTAACTGAAGAGTGTGATTGATTAGACAGAAAGAAAACCAACACAGGTGATATTACTCATTTTTGTAAAGCTCAAAACTCGCTTTCAGCAGTTAAGCTGCTTCCATCTGTGGAGAAATGGCTGTGATATGATTAACTATGTAATTCCTCAAGTGGAGAGCTGCCACTATTGGTGTTGTTGAACGACAAAAACACTCAATATCCCACAGTGAGGCGTCTCGTCACTCACAACCAATCTTATGTCGGCCGGACGCACACGTACGCGCCTTTAATTAGCAACAGCGGTTATTAATCTACTGACGGTGTAGTTTGTCATTTTGACCGGCGGAAATGACAGCTACAAATGAGAAGCCTGCTACCTGAATGTTTTCTACATTTCCATCTGCTCACACGGAAAAAAAGCTAGAAGGGTCAGGAAGAGATTCGCCTCAAAAGTTGAAATAATTTCGGTATCCTACCAACGAGCTCATGGATTCTCACTGAAAGAGGCTATTCCCATCCACCCTATGCAGTGAGCAGGTGACAGATTAAGAGACAAATAAACAGATAAATTAGAGACAAAGCTATACCTTATTCTTACGGTAGTGGAGGTGAACCTCTAACATGTTGAAATATCTATTCAAATAAATTATTGGGATCCAGTAACAGGTTTGGGACATCCTTAGTTATTCATTAGTTACCCTGGCTTGAAGGGACATGAGTAATTCAGGTGTTACATGCATGCATAAAGAACGCTGAAGCTACATTTAAGATATAAACTCCACAACTATTCTGATGCTGTCAACCGGACGGGACGGTTTAGCATTTTTGGATTTTATCCCTCAATATTTAGTAAATTATCCGATCAGGTCATAATTTATGCTTTTCCAGTCGCTGATCTCTGATAAAGTGACAATGTAAACAACCAATCTGTGTTTAAATCAACAGGATGAGAAAGAAGGTTTTGTTCAGTTACATTATGATGCGTTCAGGCACTGTTTGGGGAAAATGTATATTGGGCGAAGTTAAATTAAAACGTTATCGAGATGTGTTTCAATGTAAACGTTGGTCGATAAGAAACTTGAATAAATCCAGTAGAAAATAAATGGATGAATTATGACCCGTTTACACTTAACTGAATCAGATTATAATACATTAAACCTACTAATGACAAGATTGGTTTTAATCCATACACACACACACACACACACACACACACACACACACACACACACACATACACATATATATATATATATATATATATATATATTTCCCTTATTTGAAGAAACAAAACAATATAAATGACGATAAAGTAAAAGGATATTATTCTTCATGATGCTTTGCACTGACAGACAAGTCTGTAGACCAGCTGCTATAATCAAACACCAATATGGTTCATCAATGATCAGGAATTAGTATCAGTGACAAATGAAAACATGATCAGGGATCTCTTAAAGATACGTTTGCTCCTTTTTTTTCTTTTGCATTGAACCGATACAAGTTTTATGATCTGTTGCACCACTAATCAACAGCCCATTAAGCGGTGCACTTCTATTTTCCACAGCCCACTCTGGCATCATGCCACCTCGCATGGCTGCAGCAGAATCATAAAAAACCATCATCATCAGTTAAAAACAAAAACACAGATGGCATTTTTGCAGGTTCCCCAGCGTGTAGTTAAAACCAATTCTGCCAACAACCTATACACAACTCTCACCTGTAGCTGAAATTACAAAACACCAGTTAATAAGCGTGCATGGCTTTCCAAAGCCGTCGCCGCATCCTGTATACACCCCACATGCAGAACTCAGTAAGCACAGAGATGATAACAGGAAACGGCGCTCGTAAAAGGGCAGCGCACGTGGGCAACACATGATGTGCGTCAAAGGACCCACAGCCATTGTTTTCCATGTAAGCCTGTATACGCTGGCAGTATCTTGACGCACGTCAGAACATCAAAAGACACCACTGTCCAAAATTACACAGAGGATTTTCGAGAAAAGCAGCAATTTCTTTATTTTTTGCTTCGCTGATCAGCACATGACAGTCTCCACACTCGACAACTACTCCCATCTGTATGGCATTGCGAGTGTGTGACATGTGAGGCTGCAATAGTCGTATGACACTTCTGAATAACGCTTCTCACATATCATAAAAACCTGAGATTCACCTCAGGACGCCTTCCATGGTCACCAAAGGAGTTTTAAGGTTTCTGACGGGACTCATAGCAACTATTTAAAAACACTAATAATAAAAAGCATGCTTGTATGCATGCCCCCTCAAGCTTCATTTATATGAGCGTTTAGCACCGCAGCGTAGATGGGTGCGCTATCTGCAAGCATGCAAGAAGGTGTTTATGCCGAGCGTGCCGTTCGTTGTGAAGTCGTTTGGGTCAAGTATTAAATGATTTACCAAAAAACAATGTTTGACCATCATGTAAACAATTAGATTTGATTCAAAAATATATACTGAAAATTATTTTTGTAAGACCTCCACTTTTTGCTGCAATATATTGGCTTCTTTGAGAAATCCTCATGCATGTTAATAGTGCTTTGGTCGGTGTATATTCGTGACAGTCAAGTCTGATGAGCTCCCGAGTATGCAGGCACAGTTACTGAAGCTGAGAGGTGCACAAGCAAACGGCACGACCACTAATTATGGCCTTTTCTGCCGTACACACCTTGTGCCGGCCTCACTACAGCGAGTAGAAACAAGGCTTAAGCCTTTCGCTGGGCTCTGGCTCGCTGCGGACTACAGCGCTGATTCAACAGCATTTAACCAATCAGATTAGAGCCATTAAAAATCGTATTCTGTTTAACGGTCAAGATTAGCAAGTACCTACAGTTACAAATTAGAGACATTCAATAAGATTCATTAAAAACATTCAGGTGAGAAGGCAGATTTCTTTTTTTTTTGAGTGGCAACCGATTATACCCACAACCTGAAAATTTAATAAACAGCATTGATTGACAGGAGGCGATCAACTGAATGGTCTCATGCTGCATTATGGCAGAGCTTTTCAACAGATTCAGTAGCACACACATTTGACACATGGTGGCTTTTTAAAGATTTTATGTCAGAGCAACATCTAGCAGACGCCAAACTAATTCAGCATTGCTTTGGATGTTTATAACAGGTGTGTGTTTGTAGCTGCTAAACGCTCCACTATGTTCACGAGCTCTACTAAAGACCCATAGTTTGGTGCTGGGCAGGTAGAGAGTACAGTGGGTTCATTACAGCTTGGTTGGTCACGAGAGCTGAAAATCAGGTCAATAACAGCAGAGAGACTCAACCATAACAGTTCAGTTGTGGGCCAGAAAATAAAAACAATGAACTGGAAGATGCCGAGGGAAACCGTGAATGTGCGTTCACCACTACAAGAGATACCTCACACACAACATATTGTGCATACAAAATTATTGATCTCATACCTAGCTCCTTTTAAACGCTTTGAAAACTACAAGTTTCAAATGTAATGCCAATGCCAATCTGAATCATTGACTCGTCTGTACATATTTGTGACTAAAATATACCTTGAAATCAGATATTTAATCTTGGTAGATGAGGATAAATCTTTTCTTTCATGTGATATGTAAAACATGAAAATACGAAGTCCCTGTGCGTTCTTCTATGTAAAATCATTAATAAATGATTTACACTTGCGTTCTTCTATTTTTCTTCAGAATCAGTTCATGATTTATGTTAATCACATGTAAAAAATAATAATAATAAATTGTCTAAGGCCGCTTTGCTAGTTTGACCAAAACATGTTACAATCCAAATTGAATTTGACCAATAATACTCTCTGCATGATGACGGCCTGACCTGCACTAGAATGACATGTCAAGACGGCATGAGAAATATAGTTTGATGCAGTCAAAGCCCAAAAATAACTCAGTTTTAGGTGCTGAATAGAATAAGAGATAATTGAAATAATGAAAGCTTTCTTTTGGTATTGTTTTTTTTTTTTTTTAAACAGCCTATGACAGTGTCTGAAGCCCTAAGACACCAATACATCTCAAATACCTCAAACTAAAATGCAACACTGTGTCACATAAAGTCCGTACACAACCCAATACTCTCATGTGAAACTAAGTTTATGCGCCTCATCACAAAAACACACATGTCAAACTGCTTGTTAGTCAATTAATGAAATACTGAGAAATGGAGGACTGTTTCGTTTGTCTTGGAAAGAAAATCGGCAACAAATTAACGACACAATGAGATTTGAAACAGTCACTCAGTCCTTGCATCACTGAAAACCATTAAAATAAGTACGTGTGACAGTAAAATTGGTCAGCTGCTGGACAAATTCACATATAAACCCTAAATTAGACAAAAAGACACCAATTACACGACAATCCTATCAAAAACCTGGACACAGTCAACCTAAAGGCACAAACAAAACATTAGGTTTGCGGTGGTTTCGGTTCTAGAAATCACAATGAACAGCAGGTGTTTAAAATAAAGTGTTTCTTGACAAAAAGTATTAATTTGGTTGGTCGCTCCAGAAGTTCCCTAGTGCATGGACGCTATTCTTGATTACAAACGACAACAGCTACTCTTTCCAGACACACACAAGCTCAAAGCAAACTGTACCGATGTACGATTAAAAAAAAATTGAACAAATGAATATTGCCGCTGCAGAATTTCAGTGTTGACGCGGCACCGCTTGCGAGACAGCATTAAGTATGGTCATTTAAGTGAGCCACTTTGCAATCTAAACCCATTTTGGCCTCGGCGACCACTGTGTCTCACCTCCGTCCCTGTCTCTGGCCCGGTGTGTGTTGACAGCCTTTGCTCTGCCGTGGCCTGTGCTGTCGATGTGTTTGTGGTCAGGGCTGTCGGACCTCCTGAGCATCTTGCAGGGAGGAGTGACATCTGAGGAGTCTCGCATCTTCTCATGCCGGTGGTCCCCTCCTGGATGGCTCTTGGACGAGTATTTGAGCGCCTGTAGACACAAATCAAACACCTCACTACAATCTAGTGTCTTGCGGCGTACAAGGATTTCATCAAGGTCCCTTTAAAACTGGTCAAAGTAATACAAACTCAAAGTACTTATACATTAAAGGATTCATATTTATGGTACTGGAACAGCTGATTATTTATGATTAGAGAGCAGCAGATGCATCTGTCAATTACATAACCAAATAGGCATAATAATGAATTTATTGTGGCTGTAGTTAATTTCTCACTTAATAAAAATGTACGTACGTATACTGACTTATATAATTACCGATAATTATTAAGCAAACAGAACACTTTGTCAGACAACCAGGTGTTCACCGTCGTCACACCTGCGTCTATATTTTGAATGTATTAGTCAATCCGTGATTTGTGCAGTACACATGTGAAGCACTTTGACGCTCCCAGAGCTTCGCGAGCTGGATCCTTAAAATGACAGATTGCGGTCAGGCCCTAATCGGACTGGCTAGCGAGCGAAGCTAATAGTACCAGGCTACCATTAGCTTGAGCTGCAACAAAACTCGCTTGCACATTTTCCAAAACAGCCCAATTCGACGGATACATTGCGGCTCGTGTCGTATTCACCCGACAATGTTCACGCCAGGGAGTCTTTGCCGCGTTTAAACGGCCATTTCCAACAAAGCCCCTCTACTTTTCGAGGTTATTTTCCGCACTGACGTGGGGCCTGTTGTGCTCCCCAGAAGCCTGAGCTAGAGTGGCCGTCTTAATCTTATTTGCTGCTAGCCAAGCTAGCAGGCTGCAGTCAGCTAACAAGTACCTGATAGGGCTGAGAATCTCTTCGGTCGCACCTGCAAATGGAAAGAAAAAGGCAGTCGTGAATGTTAAGCGTCTAAAATGTCAGCGTTGCGAAACTGTTGAAAGCGCCGCAACAGCTGAACGTGCAAGTTTCAAAGCCACTTATTTTGGTTTCAGTAAAAAAAATGGCGGATTGTCTTAGCGTAGCTACGAGGAATAGGAAAATCTGAATAAGTAACGTCAAAAAGATGTTTACCCATCGCCGAGTCTCGGTTGTTTCCTTGCATACATTACCATCAATGCCGTGTTAGTGTGTTTGGAGTGGGATGTGAAAGATTGATGACGGCACTGTTTTTTTTTTGTTTTGTTTTTCTGGCTGATTCGGCGACCTAAAATCGTCTGTTATTTCAGCTTAGCTAGTGGGTATTTCAATGCTATCGGCAGCACTGGTCGGAAGAGCGCCCTCACTCAGTCCATCTCCCACTCAGGCTCACAGCGGTGTCTCTCTATCTGCCCAGAAAACGTAGCAGTGGAGCTGCGCGTTGGGTTGCCAGATATCGGACACTCACCAGTAGGGGAAAGCCTTTATAAGTCAATCGAGCCTAAGAAAAGTGTCACGTAATCACATTATGTCATGTAACCAACGCGAGGTGCGTCTGGCATGTTGGTTGAAAGATGGGTACGCATTTTGATTTCAGTCAGCTGCAACTATATTTTTTAATAAAATCTTAGCACTGCTGCTAAATACACAATAAAAACAGTGGAAGAATGGAATATAAAAACCCTCGAGTGTCAGTATCAGATGTCCGGACTACGACCTTTCCAGTGACAATTCAAAGAAATCGAGTATTTAGGAAATAGCCAACAAATAGATCGATAAATGTGGGTATTATACAGACCTGGCAACCTGACTGCAACCCCGATTCTCCACCTCCCCCTTCCGATGGAAACATCCGGGATACACACTGACGAGAGTGGAGCGGTCTCAGAAACTTTGTAACCTTTTATTGTAATTTTATTGTAATTGTCTCTACACATTTGAATTCCTACTAAATAAAATAAAATCCCACGTAGTGTGTTGTTTAATCAACTGCTGTGGATAAAAAGGTTTAAAAGCCACTAACGGCCTGCAGAAGGCACTGCCTAGTTCTCTCCTGACATCTAGTGGTTGTACTGTAACATCGCAAGCATCAAACGCTACATCCCAACTTGTACTTCCATCAGTAGTTCTAGCTTCATTGTCCCTCAAAAATATTTTTTAAGGACACAATTTCCATTTTCCTATAAATTATAAATAAGAGACATGGTTTTATTTTCATATTTTGATTTGTCTTTAGCTGCAATAAAAATATTCTGCACGTCATTTGACATAAATAATACTATACAGAGGGATAGTTTACAAATGTACCGTTAATATATATATATATATATATATATATATATATATATATATATATATATATATATATATATATATATATATATATATATATATATATTGTAAAACACATACAAATATCATAATCATTACAGAGTGCCACAAATTAGTCACACAGGGAGAATCCTTGGAGCATAATGGTCATTTGCAAGTCAACACTTGGGCCTTTGTAATGAAACAGTGCATGTGCATGCAGAACAGTCTCTTCACATTTTGTGGCTTTGACCTGGTTGTATTGATGGTCCAGAGTGAGTATCTGTCAGAAGAGGGCTGCTGGGCTCCATTGTTCACGGACAATATACCCCACATCATATCCCAAGCTGAGGACAAAAGAAGCTGTGGTTCAGCATTTAGGCACACAACACACTTTAATGTGGGGACACAAAAGGGAGTGCTTCTATTGTTGGAACATTTCTGGTACTTGTTCTCACACATGCGCACGTGCACACACACACACACACACACACACACACACACACACACACACACACACACACGCACACACACACACCCACACACACACAGTTACAATAATGTAAGATGCTTTCTGTTTTAAGGTGTCCACTTCTTTGTTCACTGCCTTTCATAAAAATAGTGTTTAGAATGTGAGATTTCTCAGGATCAGTTTCAAGTTTGTAATTGTCATATATCTCTCTACACAGAGCAGTGAGGGACTTTGCTGCCCCCTCCTGTAGGCCATCGAGCTTGACTTATGACCGCCTCTAAATGAAACATGAGATATCACATATACTGCAGATATTGGAGGTGGTGCAAATATCAATAGGATGCAGAATAAGAGTGGAGGTCAATGTCAACAACATTGGAGGAGTATAGTCTCTCAGGAACCTCGTTCAGTGCTCAGCTGGATCATACCTACTTGACTGTGACTGAAGACACACTCATCTAACATCAGCCATGTTAAGACACATTTTATTGTTTCTCTTTTTTGTTGTTATAGAAGAATCAACTCCTAACCTTGAAAGTGCCTTTTTTTGGTCCTCGACTACTTGTTGTGTTGTATTTTAAGATGGCCTGTAGGGGGAGGTATCAAACAACATTTCTCTATATCTCTAACATTAAACTAAACCCAAGTGATAACCATTGCAATAGCTGACCACTCCTAAATAAGATAAAATGAATTACAAAAAATATATGAAAAACTCCCCCATTAAAGTTAACGTTTTCCAACTATAAATACAGATATATAGGCAGTAGAACATCAAAACTATTATATTATATACAATGCAAACAATTATTAAGGCCAAAGCTTGAAGTTCCAATATATGTGCAAGTGCAATTATAATACATGTCAAAAATTAGGTCTGTCTGGTATAACATTGTTCCATCATGTATGTGCTTTTGGCACAGATTGATGTTGCAATTGACTGGCATTATTTGTAAAGATTTAAATGAAACTCTTTACAAATACAAATTAGCTGTTGACACTGATCACTTTTTGGTTTGTAAATTGCAGCCTCTTATGAATATTTATATATCCAATAACACTATTTCTGAAAGAATTTGGATTGTTTGGCTTTCTCCTGCCGGTGGAGAAGCGCATTTACGAGGGAGGCGTTAGCTGGTGATTGACAGCACCTCAAGGCAATAAAAATGCAGAAGCGAACTATTGATCACGCCCTCATAGAATATAGACCAATGAAGGAACAGATTGGGCGGCCTCTGTAGTAAAAGCCTATAGTAAAAGCCCCGTACGGCGCAGATCCCAGACCAGTTTGTGTTGTCACACACCGGACCTTTGACGTCGTGTCTAAATAAACGAACCGTTTCCAAACCAGCGCCTTGACAGAGCCCTTTATCCGTCTTGGAGAGAGGCACGGCCGAGGCGGAACATTTTTGAAAGGTTGTGTTCAGCAGAAAGCCACAGAAAGCGGGCATGAGTTTTAGGGAGATTTGAAGGAGTGCATCGCGGTTTTCTCGAGGGGAGGATACAACAACAGAACAGTTTGGGCTCTCGAAGAAACCACTGGAGTACATTGTAACCAGCAAGAAGCCACTCAACTCCGACCTCCGATGCAAAGTGAGTAACATTTACCAACATGTTGTATCTAGAAAACAACCAAACTTCCCTTCTAACTTATCAAGCGAATGGAAACAAAAAGTCAGCTGGGGGTTTTCGTAGTAAAACGGTCAAAAATATCGTAATGGCATTTTGTTGGGGAATGGGGGGCGACAATACAGCTACAATGCAGCTATAGTACGAGCACTCACCTAATGACAGAGCAGGATTACTAGACGTGGTGCTGGAGGGGAGAGAGGTAAAGAACCAGCCAACTTCTCTGTTTGCTCACCTAAAAGGTAGCTTGGTGCGTGATATTCATGTAACTCTGGAAGCCCCTTCATGCAAAACAGGTTTTCCTTTTTTTTACTCAACAGAAAACCAAACCACGCAAATTTCTGCGCAGCCGAAATGAGCAATGCTTAATCTCTCGGACTTTTGAAGAGCCATTTGTGTCAATGAGATTTCACCTGACGTATCGCGGAATGTAGCTTTCAGCGACCGGACTAACCTATGATAACTGAGCTGTTTGGGAGCACCTCGTATTACCTGCACAGCTTATTAGCATACAATGAGAAAAAAGAAGAAGGAAATACTAGTTTCGGTATATGTAAAAAAAAACAAAAAAAAAAACACGAACCATAATGACACAAGTTCCACCGCGTCACACCTATCTTAACTTCCACAAAAATGCACTCGGAGTTCCTCCTCCTCCAGCAGGAAGTACTGTGTGTGTGTGTGTGTGTGTGTGTGTGTGTGTGTGTGTGTGTGTGTGTGTGTGTGTGTGTGTGTGGGATGGATACAGCGCCCTTGTGCCCGCGATGTCAAGTGTGGTGACACGGACACGGAGCTCCCGCTGGCTGGACGCCCACCGAGAGACTCAGCACTCGGCCGGCCTCCACCAACTCAGCCGTATGTTTTGCATATTTAGATTTGTGTATGCTGATGACGGGGCACGCCACTGTTTCTGTCCTAACGCCACTCTTTATTGATCTGAGGGTATGTCCTGATACCAATGACCCCTTGTCAGACCATATAAACCCCTCTCTCCCCCCATGTATCTTTACTCTGACATGCAAGTGCCTCACAACAGCCATGACATCTCCTTTGATGTGGTTAAAAAACAAAATGAGACCCAAGACTTCAGTGGCAGATTCTTGAAAATGCCTTCAGCTTGCATTGAGTCATCTGTTCCTCCCAGACGGAGTCTGCATTCTTCTTCAATGCACTTATGGTCATCACTTGGCAAAAGTGCAGCGCTCGATGTTTAGACGCTGGGAAAGAAAAGATGTTTCCTAACCGCTCTTGGAACCTACGGTTACGGGAGCATCTTCACGGCTAAAATCAATGAACTCTAAAAGTGGTCATTGCTTCCAAAACGCTCTGTTTGGATCTGCATCTAATGGTGTGTATATAGCTTTGTTAAGTAGACGCCTCGCTTATTGCTTGGCGGGTACGACGTCTAAAATGGCCCATTATTTATTGATATTGTCTCTTGTCGGTCTCCCTGTCACAGTTATGGTGCTCTCGCTGCGAGGAGAAGAAATTAAGAAGACGGTGACAATGACCTTCCTCCGTTTATATTTGAAAGGCCACTGAGGGGACTCTCCAGGGAGCCGACATTTCTCTGTAAACTGCGAAGCCTCAATGGCTCGTCTGCAGTTTTTGGTCGGCTCCTCGTCCCGTCACTGGGAGTAACCTGTTAACCTAGTTTTTTATTTAGAAAGAGGTGGGATCCTTTTTGTCTGTCTTCCCACTGGGCAAGAGGGGGTGGGGACTCTCCCAGGATACTTTGATCAGAAGTATTTCAGTCCAGTTTATTGCTCTGGCTTGTATTGTTTATGAGGGTGATAGCTTAACATCTTGACAAGTGTGTGACTGCTTGATTATGCCCCTCGCTTTGGATGGTAAATGGAGTCATTGAAGGCATCATACAAGGGGAAAGTGCTCAAAAGAGCTGCAAAGGTTAGCGACTTAGGCATTGTCTTTGCTCGCCTCGCCTGTGTGAGTGCACGCTACATGACAACGGATGCTTGTTTCTTTAGTTTTGTATTAAAACAAAATTGTGTCCTACACTGCTGGAGTGGAGCATACAGTCGGTGGCCGAGGTCAGGGCGAGGTCAGGGCGAGGTCAGGGCGAGGTCAGGGTGTGGTCAGGGCTTGGTTAGGGCGTGGTCGGATGCAGCGGCCACAAACGAGGCCCGGCGGAGGAGTCTTTGCCTCGTGTTGTCTGTCTGGACAGGTGTCTCTGAGCTGGCGCCCTGCATAGCTCACATTCCCAGGGTTTTGTTGCCGGCGTGGAGGGGTCACTGAGCAGTGGGCGGGCGGGCGGGCGGGCAAGAGGAAGGGAGGGAGGGAGGTGTGGGAACTAAGAATGCTATGTGCGCGAGGCTCAACTCCCAGAATTCCACAGAGTGACCTGCTGATTGAGACAAACGCTTCCTGTCATCGCAGCGGCGCAGCTTGTGTTGATGAGGAACCTGTCAGCAGCCCAATGGCGCCGTTCACGGCCGGAGACAAAGCCAAAGAGCTGGCCTCCATAACGGCTTGTCAGCACCGAGGCTATTTTCTTGGGGCTTAAGGGTGGGTAGGATATGGTGGTTTCAGACCCTTAATCCAAGCATTAGGTTGGATCACTATCTGCTCACTCCAAATCACAGGAAATTGCCTTGTCTAAAAGAGAACTGTCATTTTAAACGATATTGTTTTTTCACCCCCCTTTCCTTCTTCATCTTGAATGTCAACCAGGGACTAAATAGATCCTAAACTGAGGTCTTTAGGACAAGTCGTCAGCATTGGCTCTTCTCGGTGTTAGAGCCTGGATTACAACAATGCCTGTTGCTGCATGAATGAAGCCATTCTGCTCGTAAAGCGAAAAGACCAGTGAGGTTGTCAGATGGTTTTGGGCCTCTTCATTAAGCGTTGAGAGGTTCCTCATATAAGTGGTGCCTCTTGACACATTGAGGTGAAACTACTTTAATAACAGCCCATTGCTAAACTTGGCTTCATGTGTATGAATGTCGCAGTTTGATCTTGTTGTAACATTTTCATACTGCATATTTGTTCAAGAATCTGACTTGAGCAGAGCGTCCCAGTCCATATTGTGAAATTGACAATTTTGAGGTTTTAGTTTGCCGCCGACTCATCATCACGGTTCTGTTGAGTTGAGCAGCAGAGAGCTGAATATCTGTCTTTTCCACCCATTCTCCCTTTTGTCAATTCTTCATCCCAATTTATCCGTCTATTTATTATTGCATATCCGCTGTCTCACTTGATGGTACGTCACTAATCTCGGGCTGCGAGTCGGTCCACAATGGGCTCGTGAGCCTCCTGCTGCTCCGTTGATCCCGGACGGAGAGATTAAAGTGATGTACATGGAGCAAGGTCTCTGGCGGGGCCACAGACGATGAGCATCACCAGTGCTGGTGACGTCGTTGTTGTTTTGCCCCCTCCCCTCCTCACCCACTCGCATCAAACCCGCCTGCCCCAGAGAGGTGTGGGGTTTCTCTCAGCACCCTGTAAACTTCTGCGGCGCTGCTCTGGAATGAGCCCACCCAGCACATGGCAGCCATCAGACACCTGCGTCGACCCCGCCGCATCCCAGCTCCAAAGCTGTGCTCAGGCATGCTGAACCTCCTGACTGGCTTTTGATGGAGAAAGCAGAGAGGCCAAGTAGCATTAATACATGTACAGGGTGTGGGGAAAGCAAGCCGGGCTCTGAACCCCTCAGGGAAAAGGTCAAGCCGTAACGGGTTACTGTATATAGGTGTTGACACGAGTGGTCAGAAAATGCAGTGTTTTGTTATGGGACACTGTTTCATTCCTGCTTGAAGTTAAGAAGTGCAAAAGCTCCAGATGCAGAGCACAGTGGTCCTCTCATTCAGCCACATCTGTAGGTTTGCGTTTAAAGCTTCAGGCTTCACGTGCTATTGCTGTGGGAACACTTTACGCACTTAATGCCTCGATCATAATCTTGCAAATTTGAGGTTTTGTAAGTCTACCCTTTTGAATCCAAAACATTCCTTGAAAAGGAAGACATACCTGAAGTCTGCGACGGCTTGTAACTAATTTGTCAGTCGTCAGTGAAAGGTGTATAGCCTTACACGGCGAGGCAGTGGGTTCACTCGACTGACGTCAAGCTTATTTGTCAAATGTTGCTTTATTTATGAGGGTTTTCTATGCAGGGCCCCTGCCTAGCATTGCTATGCCTATTCCCCTTATGGCTGCCTGGTGCATAATTCAACATGCTTTGAGCCAACGCAACCAAAATAAGCCTAAGCGTGCACTTGTTTGTGTCTCTGTCCGGTAAATCGCAGCAACCGCAGAGGATTTGTAGGTAGTACAGTACAGCTTCAAGTTTGCACCATCAGCGTGAGAAGATCTGTGTCACCTGTCAGCAATAGCTATCCGGTGCTCTATCAATGCACCGTGAGGTTTGCAGTATTCATGTAGCTTGTGTTGTGATATTTAGAGTGCCTGGAGAGCTCGGTTACCAAACGCCGGTCCTGTGACTGATGTTTTCCTTCCTGCCTGGCTCTCTAAAGATGACGGCGACAGTAACTCGACCGTGCCGTACAAACTGCCATCCGTCCAGAGGTAATTAAAACGCAGTCATGTCGCGAGCGTCTAATGGTCGCAGGTTGGAGATGGTGAGGTCACATGAGATGTAACATTCAGAAGAGCTTAATTCTTGGACGTCGTTTTGCTCGTTTGAACCGTGCGAGCGGCCTTACCCTGCGGTAAGGGATCCTGCCTTCACCACATGACCCCTCCTGGCTTCCCAGCTGCAGTCATGATTGATATCAAGCGGGATAAAGTAAGAGAGAACAGCCGGTCCAACATTGCTTCCCCCTCTGATCGTATTTTTCCTGTGACTCTAATGCCAACCATGCATCACGTCCTGGTGCCTCTTGAGATATCGATTCCTCCCTTGACCTCGCTGCAGCGTCGGCATTGATCTGATGAGACGGGATAGAAACAGGGCGGTGACTGAGTAGTAAGTTATGCTGTGTTCTTTGTGATGGTGGGTGGGGTCACTCAGAGGCCTTGAGTTCTTTAAAAATACTGCTGATTAGCCCAAGAGGGTTTTCTTTAGCTGCCTGTTTTCCCCTTTGCTTGGCAGGGACTCCAGACAGCAACGCTGGGCTAAATCCCCCCTTTGTGTGTGGGGCGTCTCAAGTAGTGTCAGCTGTAGCGCTACACACTTGTTGCCGTGTCTCCTGCCACCTCCTTCTGGCTACAGGCCCCGAGAGGCTGAATTTTCGTTTGCCTATTAACATCTCTGCCCCCGCTTGGTTGCCTCTCTACTAAACCCCATAATGCGTAGATGTTTGATCGGCAAAAGGAGGCCTGTGTGTGTTTGTGAATGCATGTTTTTGTCCCCAAACTTGAAAGCATGTTGTCAAGCTCCTGTGTGCATGCATGTTTGTGTGTGCATGTATCGGACAGGCATTCATTCTTCTTCATTACACTTGGCCCACTCTCTGTCTATTCCCTCGTTGCTCATTGAGTGCAATTACAGCAATTTGACTGTGAATACCCCTTCACAAGAGCCCATTAGAACCATTAACTATGCAATCTTCACTCTTTGATGGCTCGGCCCACGTGACTTAAACTATTCAATCTGCATGATGGCAGACAAGGGGATCGGATTGTGAACCATGAACCAATGGGACTTTGTGTGCTGTTCTCAGAGCAAGTTGTTTTTTTATTGCACATTATCTTCCCCTAGGTTACACATTACTTTCATGTCCACTGACGGACACGTCGAGTATCTAAGTAGTTCAGTTGTAATTGAATTTACAACTGAACTAACAACTTTTGAAAAAGTTAAGGAACACCTCCACCAACTGAGTGAGTATGAGCTTTACTTGGCATAAAGAATTGCAAATACAGAAAGCTGAGTTTTATGAGTCTGCTATGACCCGAAGCTTATGGAAGATTGTTTCCAACTTGTGTAATCCAAACATTTGTAATAACTCTAATAAATTCTAAATTGATTAAAAAGCGATAAATGTTATGTTTTTATCAAACGAAGCATTCTGCCCGGCCTATATTTGTTGCCGTTTATCCTTTTTAAAAAAACAAAAACATTTTCACTGCAGTCAAAAATCAGTTTGCTCGCCACACTCGAAGGACACACCTTTTATTAACAGGCCTAGCAGCATAAATAAATAAAGCCCCATAAACTAGGATTCATGTAAAAATGAATTACTACGAGGTCTACAGTTGATATAAATAAAGAACTTTAAAGAGATTTTCCTCATCTGTTTGATATTTATACATTTATCTTACGCCGTACCCAAACTGCTCCTGGTTAATGATATTTTCCTTTTTTTGCCATTGTTTTTTGGTAACACGCATTTCCTCTCGCACTACCATGTAATTTGCCATGTTGCCGATTTAATCAGTTTTGTCCAAAAGCTGCCTTTGGATGACAGAGGCCACGATAATACAGAAGCAACGTAGAAGCTGCCATAATTTGAGCCTCACGTTGTCACGGATGTAATTTGGGATTTCCCCTTGATTTTAGAGGCATATGATTCTCTGCTGCCGATCATACGGGGCCCTTATATCAGAGGACGGGCCTCTCGGCTGACTTATCTCAGCTCACCACTAATTGTAACCTCATGGAAATGCCGTTGAGCAAAGTTTTTTTGGCTCTGGTGAAATAAAAGTGTGATATTTATAGTTTGCTTTGGATTGCGGGGCGTTGATAACAGAGGGCTCATGGTGTGTTTGTGTGTGTAGGAGTAGCTTACTCTGCGCGCAGTGATGTGACTAGTCATCACGCAGTTTGTTTTAGTCAGATTTGAATGAAGTTTGAATAAATGAATGCCGCAGGGTGGAGTTGTGGATCGTAAGTTCACCGGGTCAGAGAGTTTGTTTATGGCGCTGAGAGCAAAATGTTAAAGGACTGCAGCTCGCATGGGGTCCACACGGTGCTACTGCAGACGGCAAAGGCTTGTCTTCATGTCTAAAGCGTTTCTCGAGCGAGTGCCGTTGGGTAGTGGACTGTAAGAACAGAAGGCTCTCACAGTCGGTCATTATTACTTGTAATGCTTTTTTTTTCTCGGTCCACCCAGTTTCCTCTCCTACTTCCGGGGTCGCCGGCACCGGGTCGAGACAAAGCTGCTCTTTCTCTGTCCGTTTCGAAGCCGTCCCTTCAGCGGCTGGATGCTAATCTGACCGACCATCAGCGGCTTCTGTCATGGTCAGGGAAGGACAGATCCAGAGAGAAAAGACAGGGAGAGATAGCAAAGGAGGGGGTTGGTGGCATGGAGAGCGATGACTGGACCATTCGGCATCTGGTGAACAGAGGGGTATTGTGTGCCACTGTGGAACGGACTGTTGCTTTACAGGGTGGAACTGGTGTTAAAGAGCAACAAATCTTGTGGGGGAGATACAGGGATACACTCACCAAGCATCCACCTGAGAACTAGAGTTGTTCTCTAAAACAGTCTGAAAGGATGGATCGAGTATTGGCGAATATGCATTCTTTGAACCAATCTGATTTCAAGTTATCGGATCATGAAAAGTATCCGCTCACACAGGAACAACAACAACAGCACGTGTCACTTGCTACCGGATCTGTACATCCCGCCTGATCTGTACTGCACACATGCACACACTGTTAAAGTTAGCTGTTAGCTGTTAGCGGCACAGAACTGCTTCCCTACATAACGCTACGATACATTAGGATGTGCTCAAGCTCTATTTAGTAAAGAGCAGAATCGGGTCAGGCTTATAATGATGTCTTTAAATTGAATCATGTAAAATGTCATTTTTGGTGAGAAGCTTTTTCTCTTCAGTCCATTTTATTTCAAAGGGGGACACTTGCTCTAAGTAGTTTATAACTAAGTTATTCAAACTACTTATACCAATAACGTTTTTTTGAATCAAGGCAAATATTGAAATAAATCCACTGGCATTGGATTGGTACTCGCTATCGGTCAATAAAGAAGTTCAAGGATCTGAATCAGTGTCCGTCATCAAGTCTGAGACACAGTATCATGCTGGGAGTTAGTATTAGCAACACTGGTCACAAGGAAGAGAAAGGATACAGATTCAAGGACATTTAGCTCATACTGTCTTCCGATCCTGTCTGGCTTTAGGCCTTGAACATCACATGTCAAGTTATTATTGCATTTTGGAAATAATTTGACTCTGAATGTGAAGCAGTGTCCACGTTAAGCATTAAACATGGGTTTCTAATTACCTGGACTTTCCCCTGACTGTTTGAGAATGGAAAAGTAATGCTTTAAAAGTTGAAAGGAATGCCTCTCTTTATCCGATTAATAAGAAATGATTCTTGAATAATTTTTTGTTTGTTCTACACCCTCCCACCCAAGGCTAGGTGTCTATGGTACCTTTACCAGAGAGAAGTAGCACCGCAGCATCAGATGTATGTGCTCTGTACATCTCACAGATGTCACAACCAACATGGAGGCGAACACACACGAGCTCCCTTGCATCAGCTTGTACTGCACGGAAATTTCAGAAGTAACTTCATGAAACATAGATGTCACTTTGTGTTCCTGGAAGAGAGTTTCTCAACCGGACCACCAATATATATACTCCCTAAATCATTAAAAGAAAGCTTCCCAAATCCTGCAGGTCAAGTGAACTTCACTGGTGTTCTCCCAGCTGTTGACAGCTCCCACACAGTCAGGAGATACTGAATTTTGCAGCGGTAAAGCCACCAGATCTTAGTCCCCGGGTTTCAAACGGTTTTCTTGCGTTGGCCGTCTTGGTGACGGGTCCGCTCAACTCTCGCAGCCCGACGCCGTGCACGTTTCAGTCCAGACAAACGCTGCAGCAGCTGATATTGCTGAGCAGCGCAACTTCAGCCAGAGGAGGAAACTAAACCGTGAGATCGGCTACTGCAGTCTGCCTACTAGCTGAGGGGAAAGAATCACTTGCATGTCTTGTATGTTGTAACCATATAGTATATATACGTATACGGTAGATTATACATTTTTAATAGGTTTTTGTCAAGGTTGTTTTTAACTTGAAAAGGAGCGTGGATTATGGCCAACCGTCTAGATTTCTATCTGCCTGGATTAATCCTCGCTGTATAATCCAAACGGCCAACATGCTTCTGCCTCCAAAGGACAAACCAGAATGAGACATAGCATGTCCAGATTGCAGCTCATGTTCGGAGCAAACAGAGCTTTATCTGGACCCTCCTGCTTGTATCACGGATATGATCAGATCAGATCAGGGCTCGATACTGAATTATTACTGAGAGAGGCTTTCATGGCTTTAACATGATTGGCATTCTCTCCAGCTGTAACATTTGCCTTTTGATTTTGTCATTACGCATTGTCTTCTTGTAGGATTTGGATTCTCTATAATCCCTCATACAAAGAGCTCCGGTTGGGTTCAAGGTGTTCAAAAGCATCTTTTTAACAACCTTAGATAATGAATAGGACCCTTTTGTAAACAATCATAGAAGACTTGAAGCCACTTCTGACCTAACGAGTATCTTAGTTTTGCTAACGAATGAATGTGTCTAAGCAACTGTGACAAAAAGGTTAACGTCTTCCGTGTGTGTGTGTTTTGCATGTGTGTGCAAATACATCCAGGTGTGCACAGCGCAGGGCGTGTGGTAACGGTCAGTTTACTCAGTACTTGTCAGTGCCATCCTTTATGCTTTGTGTTTATCCTCAGGCCCCCCACACTTTTGAGCATTTTCCATTCCATATTTAAGGGCATATCTCATTCCTGACTTCTTTTTTGGGCCGGTGAAGTTAATTTTTTCAGCACTGGCAGTATCTCACAGCAGCCAGGTACTCCTCCACTGACTCACTAAGAGTTATCTGGGCTCAGCCAAAGGATGAGCTTATCCACGAGATATGCTACTCCCTTTTGCACTTGGGAGATCTGGGGAATAGGTTTGTGTGAAGTGGCCTGAATGTATATTTTCATACCCGATGCTACGGTCAGAAAGAGGGCGGTTCCCTCCCGATTTGTGCGGATTCACTACATTTCCCAGTCTGGCCCAAAAGTGGTTTCAGTAATATGAGGCTTCTGTTTTGGATGAGGTCGAGAGAAAACTATGACACAGCAGCAGACGTCCAACCAAGTTGAGTTGTTCACGCCCACAGAACTTAACCCCCCGGCCTCGCAACCCAACCTATAAAGCCTTTTGAAGGGTGGAAACTTTTACACTCAACATTCTTCCCGCGCGGCACAAAAATACTTGTTTTGATTCTTCTGGAGCGTTTTATGTTTTATTCCAAGCTTAACAAACTGCCTCCCCGCGTCTCCGATTTCACTGACAAAGCAGCAGCAGAGGAGGAGGAGGAGGAGGAGGAGGAGGAGGAGGAGGAGGAGGAGGAGGAGGAGGAGGAGGAGGAGGAGGAGGAGGAGGAGGAGGAGGAGGAGGAGGAGGAGGAGGAGGAGGAGGAGGAGGAGGAGGAGGAGGAGGAGGAGGAGGAGGAGGAGGAGGAGGAGGAGGAGGAGGAGGAGGAGGAGGAGGAGGAGGAGGAGGAGGAGGAGGAATGGTAGCGGGGCTCAGAGCTATGGGATGCCTAAAACTGTAATTCACTGACATCAGTGACACATTCGCCCATCGAGGTTCTCTCTCTCTCTCTCTCTCTCTCTCTCTCTCTCTCTCTCTCTCTCTCTCCCCCCATGGCCCTTTTTCATCGCATTGTCAGACCGATGATATTTAAATGAGGTGAGTCACATTTAGAGTTCGAGGCATTGTGCTTTTTATGCCTCCTCCACTCTTCCTAGCAACCACAGCCCGAGCTAAATGATTGGGGGAATACGGGGAAAAATGGGGTCACACACATGTCAGTTCTCGGTCTGAGTCCGAGTCGTGGTAGAGGAATGTGTTAATTGGTCAAAAGCTAACCAAGAGATAAAGGAGGAGGCCCTGTGATACAGTCATTCAGAAGAGAGAGGGAGAATTATTCTCCATGCTGGATTATCCTGTAATCTTCTCACCATTTCCTTGCCTCAGGTGAAGTCAAAAAACACACACACACACACACACACACACACACACACACACACACACACACACACACACACACTTACTTTCCCAGCAGCGGAAAGCGGTTGAGCTGCTTTACCGTGCTTCAACCTCAGCGGATCTGTGTGAAACACCTCTGGTTTGTCTTCCTCCCCGGTGTCTCACAGCCTCGGCGGCTAAGTGCATGCAACGACTCGCCCCGTCGTTGGTCTTTTGTTCTTCTTGGTGACATTTTAAACGCACAAAGAAAGGCAAAAAATGGGCTTTACATTGTATAGAAGCTCGAAACTTGAGTACTTTCTTGCGGCGGGTCACCCGGCCTGTTGTGCAAGCTTATTGGATTTCCAATTTCGAACAATTGCGAAAACCGTTCAGTTGGGAGGGCGGAGTTTCGTTGGCGGAGGGGGGTTTCTGTCATGATGGCTGATTGCCGGTTGTCTCAAGTTACATCGGGTGGATCAGAAACAGTGACGTCATCTTCATCCCCTGCTGCTTCTCCCTTTGTTGTTCTCAGCGTTTCATACCCGTTATCTTCAGTCGGTGTTGCAAAGAGTTCAAGTCCCACCCGTCTGCAGCGTCTACCTCAGGAATGAGCATGAGAGTCGACTGATTGATTAGTCGATCAGCAGGAAAAGTTGGGAACTATTTAGGTAGCGTCTAGAAGTAATTTGTAAAGCAGCCACTCCAACACCTGCTCCAATGTGAAGGTTATTATATCTTTTGGACCGACATTTGATGACATCATCTTGAACTGGGGGAAGCTGTGACAGTTTTGACATGTCATTGACCAAATAATTAGGAAATCATTAGTCGCTGCCCTTATATAATAACACAGCAGTAAGTGCATGACATTCAACATAGTGTCTCCGCAGGAACTGCAAATTGCAGCAGAATATTTGACTGGCTATTGTAACCTGTTGCACACAGGCCTGTTTTTACACGCCGTTACCTGAGCTATGTGACTCTGCTTCCAAAAAAGATTAGGAATAGATTTTAATCGCAGCGTTAACCAACGTCTCTTGTCTGATCTTGAGTCTCAGTGTGAAGTCAAACGTGTCTTAAAGCCAAATAAGGTGTTGGGATCACGTTATCGTCCCCTATTCTTGCTCGGACAGGCTCAGGTCAAAGCTCTCCTGAACATCTAGCGTGACTGCCTAGCACTTATCTAATCATAACCATACAGACTCAAAGCAGCACCATCGACCCATCATCATCATTATCTTCTTAGCTTACCCCCTTCACCCTGCAACCCGACTCTAAAGCTCCCTCTGACTTTAAAGACCGACTTACCGCGGAGCCCCCGTCCCCATCAATCTCTTTTTACTTGAAAGGAGATGACCTGGGAGACGTCACGTTACACCGCCGGACACATTTCAGATCCAAAATGTGTGGGGGTGCCCCTTTTCTTTTCCAAAAACCAAGACAATTCAGGCTACACTTGCTGGAAGCAGCGGGGGCAATGTGAAAGCGCCGCGGCATAATTAGCCGCGCCGCGGTCGGCATCGCCTCAAGTTCACACTGTATGAGATCCTGAGCACGAGTCAAGTCATTTCACAGAGTTTAATGACTTTGTAACGGCTGCCGCGACGGTCCGAGCGATGTCGGAGCGAAGAAGATTCGGTAAGACGGAAAAGCTTGGCGCCCCCATGGACACGCACACACCCTCGGTATCAGGCTGCAAGTTGACCTGTGCGTGTCGGTAATTTGGGAGGTGCTAATCGCAGACACTCCGTTATGGCTGCTGTCGCTGTCCCAGAGGACGGCCACGGTGACCTTTCCACTCCCTGCTTATATATGCTGTGGAAAATGCTGTCGTGGACTTGCAATTTGCAGTCCTCGAGGTCATGCTGTTTGTGTATGTATATATGTATGTATGTCTATATGTATATACATACGTAGGACTTCTGATACATGCAAGTACTTCTGATAACCCTTTCGGAAGCGCCGCAAGGGTTATCAGAAGTACTTTAAACGCCCTCGCCAACATTAGAGCCCGAGGGATGGATCGGTAGTCCTGTGTCAGTCTCGGCCAATGGCCGCCGGCGTCTCTGGCGCTGTGCTGACCGTAGCAGCCCGACCGACAGTTGCCACGGGAGCAGCTTTTGCGACCTTCCCCCGTCGGCTCCATCACCGAAATACGGCATTGACTGCCGCCTCATGACCGACGTGTTTGCTTTCTGCGAACAGTTTGTCCATTGCTGAACACAATGTGAAAGTCACAGGTTGAATGAGTAACATTAATAATGCTATCCGTCACAAAATGGCCACAAGTAAACACAACTCACCACACACTGAGCCCATGAGGGACAGTGGAGCGACTCCAGTCCACCTGCGGGCTTAGAACCAATGAAACACTAACTGGATTTTGGCGCTGTGACGACAGTGACATGGTTATCAATGTCTTCTTTTTTTTATTTGCCAGAATGTGTCATAAAGACAAATGCAGGTGCAGCTGGTTTGCTTCAAGTCAAACCGGTTTAAGACAGGCCGGACCGCCAAAACCAAACCCACTCACTAACAACAACCCATTAGAGTCTCGTCTAGGAAAGTAGGAAAGGCACCAGTAAACGCAGCGGCTTCGTGTTGTGTGATGGGATGTGACGGGGCCGAGCATTCCTGGGCCTCGTAGGAAAGTTTGGTCTGAATCCTGCTCGTCCGCGGGAAGCGTGTTCCCACACAAACAACACGGATCTGTACGATGGTGCCAACACTCCTCCGCTCCGGCTTGCCGGCTCCGCTTCAGACTCCTCTCGCTGGACTCGCGTTCACTCATGTCATTATGAATGGATGGCGGGGATGTTGTCGGACGTCCTCTCCGCGGACCCTCTCGTGAGTGTGGAGTTTCAGCCGGTGATGTAATGCTTCTGAGAACAACAACAACACGCAGCAGAGCTCCAATCGAGCGATCACCGGCGCGTGCCAGTCATCGAATTAGAGCTTGTGCAACCGTCCAAAAGGATTTGCACGATCATCTGCGTTACGATGTGGAGCACCAACTCAAAACTTGAGTGTTGTGTATGTATCGCAGGACTTTTTTTGCAACCACTTGCTCACATGCTACTATAGGGTCTACCATATCCTGGAGGGGAGAATATGCCACGTGCATCTGCTCACGTTGCAGGTGTGTGGGTTGCACTCACACACTTGAGCATCTCATGGGGCTCAGATGCTGGTTGCTGCCGCCCATCTGCCTTTCTGTCTGCGTGTCCCGGTCAGGGTCAGGGTCAGGTCCGGGTTAGGGTCAGGTCCGGGTCACCTCCAGGGTTCTTGCTTCATTACTCTGCAGTGGGGGTCCACGTAGAGTGGGGAGTGGAAAAGTGAAGAACGGGAGTTCAGAGTGGGAGATGCTTTATTTGTTGGTGCGGCGGAAAGCAGTGTGTGTTGACTGGATGCTAGGACTGTTTTTCCATGTGTATGTTAAACACAGGACAAAGACTGCTAAGCCAGAAGCGCTCGGAGCGCTTGCAGCGTTTGACAAGAATTCTGGGAAAATCTTGGTTTTTCAAAAGTGAGTCCTCGTTTAATTCAAATATCGACATTGAACGCTAGTCCCCAGTGTTGTATCTGCTCCTCTTTGTCCCTCCTGAGGATGATTTTCTCACCAAACGGTACCAGTCCCTGAGAGGACACTAGGTCCTTTTTTGCACATTGTGTAAATCTCCCCGGGCCGACGTTTGGTATCCAAGAAAAACATTCTCAACTACTCCCTAATTCACAAGCGCAGACATCATTTAAACCTGCCCCACCTCTTTGTAACCACTTTTGTCAGAGACACTTGTCCATGTGGGAGGGTGAAGGTGCGTGATTGACGACGAGTGCATTGAGTGGTTTTCTCCGTCACCCCGGCTGATTTACACCTGTGTTTGTGTGGCTGCTGTTGCGCGGCTAAAAAACACATTTCATCCTGCTTTTATGGATTTTTTGCTTTGTTTGTTTATCTGGAATACCACTTTGCACAAGAAAACCACAAACGTGGCCGCACAATTACGTCCTTTCCTACTTTATTTTTCACAAATGTTTTTTTCCTCCATGCATAAATAAAACGGCTATTAAGAGAAGAGCCATGCTCTGATTGAGCTGCTTCTGAAATACAGTTTTAAATCTAGCTGCAGGCCGACTATTTATCTATCCCTCTGGAATCTAGACCCTGGTATAAAAAAGAAAGCTACGCACGCACAGTCGCACACGCACACGCCACCAGCTGGGTGGCATCTAATAATTGTTTGTTTTCAATCATAAGCAGCTTAGCGCCAGGATTATCAGCCGCTACAAGTGATGTTTCTGTGTCGCAGAGGGAGCGGTGGCTGTGTCTTGTTTTCCGAGCCGACGCGATGAAGGACATCCCACTCAGTCCCGGGTCTCTTGCTCGCCTCTCAGAGCCGGCAGGAGCACCTGCGCTCGCTGTGAGTGCTGGGCGTGGCTCTTTGTGGCTTTGTGTTTGCGATCAAAAGCAGTAAAAAAAAACAACAGCACAGCACAAAAGGACAAAAGAAGACCTGGGTGCTGTTCAAACACCTGTGTGTTGCAGGTGAGCCACAACAGACTGACATCTGTTTTTACAATACAGCCGACGTGATCTCGGTTTAGTACTTTAGATGTTTACTCCCTTTTTTAAGGGATTTTCATCACACAAGCTTTGTGAGAGACAGAGCATTGCAGATCACTGAAATGAACCCTGATTTGATTTACTGGGATGCTACTAAAGCAGCATCCCATCAAGCTTGTTTCTGTGCCTGGATAGTTTGGGATTTGTTTGCGTCAGGACTGTCAAGTGAAAATGCGGCATTTCCAAAAAAGCCGGCAGTCCAGGGATTAACTAAATAAAAGCCCTATTTTTAGATCGCTCTTTCGCAGATAGATGGTAGTTTTGTAATCTAGTAGCTGGTGCAGATGGCCGTCTACCTGCTCGCTGGCCTGCCCATTGACCCCCTTTAGCTTTTGCTGGGATTTGACTACATCCCTGAATGAATTGAACCACTCAGGATCACTCGCCGAGTAGATGAGCGGCCGTGTTATTAGCTCAAGTTATCTCGGGAGTGTTTATCGTCCCTTCTCCTGATAGCGTGTTTATTTGGGTGTTCTTTTGGACGTAACCTAACCAGGCATCGGCCTCTGGCCCTCTCTCTCGCTATACTCTCTGGCTGTCCTGGGGTTCGAGCTCTGCTATCTGATCCCCCCCTTATCGTCTTATGTTCATAGATCTGCTTTTGTCAAATCAGGGAAAGCTAGTTTGCGTTTACATTTTTTATCTTATTAGCTAGATGTAAAGACATTTGTTCTCTACATATTTTTACTAAGATAATACAAATAAATAAAGTTTGTGGCCTTCTGGACAACAGCAACAATGTTTCTAAATGGCCACAGACATATCTTTCGCATTATTTTAAATTATATGGCATTCCTGCTTTATTTTGATGGGGAGAGAGATAGGGAAGCCGGGGGTAGACGTGCAGCAAAGACTCGGCCTCAAAGCTGCCCTCTCTTCCCTGGTAATTACCAGGGCGCCGCCGCCTTTTAGGCATTCCTGGACAACATCAAGCTGTATCTACCGCAAGCGAATATTATCTGACGGGATACCCAGGGGTCTCCTCGGGCCTGCTGCACGAGCCCGGGGCCTACAATGTGAACACAAATGCTTGTTGATACTATTAGGGATCCTGTTTTTTTTTTTAGCCGGGAGAGAATGCTAAAATAAAGTTATTTTTATCCAGATGTGGGCCATGCAGCTTAAGTGTGGTTAAGTTGCACAGCTTACAAATAGACTGATGGGACTAAGTGATTTCTCCACCTCCTTTTTTTTATCTCTCTCTTTTATCTACTTTTCCTCACCTTAAATGATCTTATCTCTCATCCTTTCTCATTCTCTCTCTCTCACCCCCCTCCATCCTTTTGACCGCCTCTTATCAATTATGCATCCATTAATGGGGCTCACTTCCACTTTCCCGCTGCAGCTCTGTTAACGCGTCCTGTACACACACACACACACGCACACACACACACACCGACAGGCGCGTGTGTGTGTGCACTCAGACCCGGCTCCGTTCCGTTGGCCTCTGCGTCTGTTGCATCGACGCTTCCTTATCCGTGTTATACCCGGTCTCACAAACTGTCCGTCCGTCTGTCAAACCAGCTGCCGCGCCTTCTCGGTTCTGAGGGTTGGGAGCACTTCCTGCGAGCGCTCCAGGTGGAGCAATTTGCTCACAGCGATACCTGGTGAGGATGTAGGTTACCCAGCAACACTGGCATTTAGAAGGCCTCCCAGCTTAGTGAGGCTTACGGCTACCTGCCTCTCTCTCTCTCACTCCCTCTCTCTCGCCCTCTCTCTAGGAGCAGGTGCATTTCTATTTGCAGCTCAAATCACTCATCTGAAAATCCGTCGTCATCTAATTAATGTCAGCGCAAGGTGGAGTACATATACTGTTTGCATAGAGGATTAATGCACCGGCCTCTCCCTCCCTCTGAATAAAAACAATTTCAGATCGGCTCGTTTGGTCTCCCAGGACTTAAAGTAAAGCAGTGAAGCACTCGCATCAATGATTTTTTTTTTTTTTTTGATTAAGCAAAGTGTATTTTTGTCCCTCTGCTCCCCGGCACCGCCAAAACCCCCCAGTCCATCCGTCCTGTGGTCTTTCTGTCCGTCTGTCACGGGATAATTAATTTGGCCATTTCATATCGAGGATTAATTGAATTGGTCATTATCAAATTGTGTGTGTGTGTGTGTGATAGAGAGAGAGAGACTGTGGAATGTGTGAGCAGCGACTGCTAGCGACTGTAGTCTCTCCCCTCACTTGTTAATGGGTCAGAGAGAGACAAAGAGCTGCTGTGTGTGCATGGGAACCAGCGGGATGGATGGGAGGAGGACAAAGAGGAGGACGAGGTGTTGGGATGAGGAAGTGGTCGGGACGACAATGCGTCTCTGCAACTAGTGGTTTTTATTATTTGTTTATTTTCTCCGTTATGCGTTCATTATTTTTCAGAGCCCACGATGATGCCTCCAGATGATGTCTGGCCGTGACTTAACCCGTGTCCTTATGTAGAAATGTAGCTTATTTATTGTGTGTATGTGTGTGATACGGGAGGTGGACATGCAATTTACAGTTTTGATTGTTTCTTTAAAAAATAAATCAAAAATAGAATTTAACAATCTATTAGTACCATTATTGCCAGTTCCAAGGGCCTTTAAGAAAGGTTTTTACAGCAGACATTGTGGCTCATCCTCGCAGGAGAAGCCCAGGTGTTGCTAATTACATTGATTACAACACCAGCTGTTGTAATCAAGTGTCCCAGTAAGGCAGCATGCACAAAACGTACAGGACCGTGCTGCCAAAATAGTTTTATTTCCTCACACTGCCTTGTGATATAGACAGCCTGAACTACAACATGTGTGTGAGTGTGTGTCTGTGTGTGACTCTCCATTCTCTTAGTGATCAATGGGGCTCTGGCAGCCAGTGGGATGAGATTACTGGTGCCCATCTTTACTGGCACCCTGAGGCACATCTGAGGTCACGTTGAGGACAGAGACACACTTACACAGTCCGGCACACAAACGCACACCAGCAAGCTTGCAGAATTACACAGCCTGCAACTTTCCACAGTTGTTGGTTTCTTTCTTCTCTCCACACAATGAGTGGTCTGGAGATATTTAGTGAGCCGGTGGCTCCATCTAGCGGCCACCTGTTGTCATTGCACGCGGGATGAAGGCTGCAGGGTGGTCGGTGCTTTGAATGCCATTTTGTAAAAACTAATAAGACAAGTAAAGAATTAATTTAGGTTCTGTGCAACATGCTTTTTGTTGTATGGTCAGAAATGGCATCAAGAGCCATCGCAGGTGGAAATCACGTCTAGTCAAACTGTCGTTATTTTGTGTTGAGAGCGTCCTAAATAACTGGGAATGTAAAATACTCTTTTTTTCTGTTCCCTCTTTTCTTTTTTCTTTCTGTTTACAATCAGATTGTATTGTGAGGTCAAAGAAAGAAAAGAAAGAAGGGTGGAGCCCCCGAGAGCCAGGCAGGAAAATAAACTAGAGTTTCAGGTCTGTTCAGGTTGAGCCGATACACCTGGTAGGCGGGTGCACAGAGGAGTTTTAGTCAGTGCACTGCGATAGTGTGGCGGGCTCGCTGCTGTGTGCTCGCTGCTGTTTGTGTTGCAGGAAGAAAGTGTCCCGGTGAGTCTCCCCCACACACACACAGCTTTTCTTTCCATTTGTATACTATACAAACTATAGTATAGCTTATTTGTTCGTTCAGATCTCTTAAATCCACCCAATGTCTTTATTATCTGGGAACAGGTGTTTCTGTGGTGACAAATATTGTAAGGACAACGTGACTTTGACCCTTTTGTCTGTTTCATTGTGTGTTGCTTTGAATTGTGATATTTTTATCCATGTTATGTTCCCTGTGTGGAGCAGCAGGCGCCTTAAAGCCAGTTTGACACGTCCACCAGACGTTCATTGTAGCATTCTGCAATAAACATCTACGACACGAGTGACTCCCAGTCTGTCACCTCTTGATTTTCTCAGTGATCGTGACTCATATTCTTCCATAGCAGCAAGTTCCCGAAACATCGTTTCATTTCTCTTGTAAATTACGTGAATCTGTCTCCTGTTTAAAAAAAAAAAAAAAACTGTTCCAGGCAGTTGCGTGTTGTGGCGTCTGCGAGGGCTGAGAATGACTTCATGCGTCTGGAAAGACAGGTTGACCTGAACACAAATCCGTATCTGCGTGCGCAAACCACAGACACACACACACACACACACAAGCAAATGCATTTTATGTGGAAAGGCTGGACGCGTATGAGCACCACGTGGCAGAGTTTTGATCCTGAGCTGTCAATAAAAGTCCTACCTGAGACCAAGAGAAGAGAAGCTGACTTTTCCTGCTTTCTCTGTCAACCTCGAACCCCCCATAATCTATTACCATATGCTTTTTAAAAAAAAAGTATTTTTGTGCAGTTGTATGAATGCGCTATAATATGGCTCATCGTTGGTACGGCTCCTGCGCGGCAGCCGGTCATTCCAGGCACATCGGGCGTGCCAGGCACCGCGGAGCCTTAATTGAAGCAGCCCCGATCCCTCGTAAAGCCAACGGCTATTAACGAGAAGTCGTATGGCACGCGCCTGGAAAACGCAGCCCCGTCCCGCCAGCGTCACGCGCCTCACGCTTAATGGGAATCGACATGGCGACATCTTGGCAGCGCCGCGCCGATGGAAGGAGGAAAGACATTATTCGACAATGTGTTTTTCCACGGAAGAAACGAGAAAGCTGGCATCGGGAGGGTTTTCTTATGTTGCTTTTATTTTTCTCTCGTAACGGTCTTTCGGTTTCAAAATGTCATGCGGATGAACATTCCCCTGCACCACGGTTTAATACACTGCAATTATGCACAGCCCATTGAAATGCAGGTCCACCGTGTGCCTGTGTGTAAATGAATGTTCGCCGCTACCACAGTTGGATACACTGCAATTATACTCTTATGATTGTGTCATGTATGGTTGTGTGCGTGTGGCTGTAACTCCATCCCCTTCTGTCTGTCTGACTTTGCACTTTGCGGTTCCTTAAAGCCATTATGATGTAGAGTAGCTGAAATACAAATTGATTTTACATCCAATCTGTCTTCGCAGCTCCCCTATACCCCATACCCCAAAGCTGAAGCTCACCAACGGGTCCTGAAGTAAAAGAGCAGAGTTTTCCATGAAAAGAGAAACCACGTGGCAGCACACCTCCTCTTCTGTCTCGGTCACGTCGGGTTCTCTCTCAACGGCATCGCGGCGCAAATATTTAGGAGCCTGTTTCGTGTACTTGGAAGATTGTGTGCTTTCGGCTGCCTCGGTTGACCTTTTGTGCGAGCGCACAAGAACATGCAAAAGCAAGATAGTGAACCCTTCAGCATACAGCTGTTAAAGACACACACCGCCTGTAGCCTTGGATGCAGGATTATGAAGCGGTAGGCCATGAGCTCGAAGGAAAGGATGGCTCTTTGAGAGTGGATTTAGGTGAGAGTATTTATTTACATGGTGCAGCTGGCAGAGTCAATGAAAAATATTTTCTCATTTAATTAACAACTTTAGTGGAAAATCAGATTTTCTAAAAGATTTGATTTAGAATGGGCATGCTTTCATAGATTTAGACAACCTAATCGTGTTTCCTGATATCTCAATATCATATTTAATGGATTTATTGCCGAGCCCATGGTTTATTTTACCAGTACCAAAAGGTGTGGAATAAATAGTCAGTGTTGTAATTTGTTTGCTTATTCTTTGATCGCATACTCTCATTTATATCAAATTCTTGCTATATTGTCTAGCAAAAGTACTTTGGCTTCATTTGTTCCAAAAAAACAAAAAAACAAACCCAACAAAACATGACTTCCCACAACCGATCGGTATTGGAGGGATCCATGAAGGCAACAAACACATGGACAGTAAAACCTTGACCTCTCCTTAATGAAAGACAAAGATAAGTGCGGAACCAAAGCCTCACAATGTTGCAACAGACGGTACAGACTTGGTAACCTGAGCAGGTGTCAAGCGGACTGCCAAATAGATCTTCTGTCGTCTCAGCGAGGACCCGGTGCAGAGAACCTCGGCGGATTGGAGCGGAGCAGCAGACCTCGAAGCTGGTGGCTCGCTTTGGAGCAAACTGGCCCTTAGAGCTGTAACCGGAGCAGGTGTGACAGGGGTGGCGTTGGATGGGCGTCTGTCATGCGTTGAAGGGGATCAGCGTCGTTCACGGTGGCCCAGTAAAAACCCCGGCCAGTAGCTGGCTTTCCTGTCACTTGATGTGGGACAATCCAGGACAGAAAAACCCAACACCCCGGGGAGGTTTCAGCAGTGCTGAATGGCAGACTTGACCTCTCTTGACCTCTGCCGTGTCCTGTTGTAGCGCTTGCTGCCTGGGGGCCAGATGGAGGCAACACGAGCATGGAACCATCCTTGGTGGGCCGCGTGAAGGCCTTCAGAAGTGACAGGTCTTCCAGTCACTCATTTCACCTCCTGACTCTGTTTTTCCCGTCACTAACTTCATCAACATCCAGCTGGGAGTCAGGCGGGTCCAGCCCTCGCCCTCCCGGCTGGACGGACAGGCTTGTTTTTGAAAAGTGAGGAAGAATAACAGTCTTCCGCACCTCCTTGTTTCCATCCTTCTACCTATCCATCACCTCGGGCTATTTTCTCTATAAATACTGATTCGACCTCTTATTTCACACTGAACAGACACAAAGGGCGTCTCCTGACATCCACACATGCGGGCCTTTTGCTGGGGAGAGGGGTTTTCAGGTCCGGTCACAGCTGGATTGTTTCAGGGTCAAGACTCCCTGCAGTTGTGAAAGTTCCCACTAGATGGCGGCAGAACCATTCGAAGATGTCCGACTTCACAGCGGCAGAGGACGCAATCAAGTGAGGCCCAGCTCTTGTCCACATGGTGTCCCTTTTCTCCCCCCATGACCATCTGATATTGTGTGATCTCCACAGACACGGTTAGAGCATTCTGACAGTGGGGAATGTTTCTTCAAGCCTGTCTCTTATGATCCTTTTGGGCCTTCTTTAAAGGTCCCAGGTGTTCCCGGCTCAGGGACATGCTTCCTGGCCCACCAAAAGCCCCTCAAATGGAAAGATGGATCCCTTGTCAGATTGGGGAATATGTGGTCATTCCCTTTTGGATGGAACTAAAGACCGAACGACTGATATTGCAGCGCGGC
Source organism: Clinocottus analis (assembly GCF_023055335.1). Lineage (NCBI taxonomy): Eukaryota > Metazoa > Chordata > Actinopteri > Perciformes > Cottidae > Clinocottus > Clinocottus analis. The sequence goes on from NW_027175909.1 coordinate 3,400,565, forward strand.
ATACCTAAGGAGAATTCATGTCCCTTGTCTTTCCTTGCGTCTGTCATTCCAATCACAAAGGCTTATGACAAAACCGTGCTCTGTGAAACACTGAACTGATTTAGCATGGGTCAGTTCTCTTGGCAAGAGCGCACTGGCTGTTAGGTTCGGTCCCCTGTTCAAACCGGCCTGCTGGAGAGATTTTGTGGTCACTGCTCGAGGCGCCGTTGCCCTTCACTGCCGGTCCCCTTAACCTATTTTATTGAAGTATCCGAAGAGCTGAACAGAACCGAACTCCGGTTTCACCAGGTTTCCCGTCATGCAAACGACTGACAAATCTGGCCTACAAATTGGCGCTGGCGTGACAGAGGAGCGGGGTTCTGCGTCCTAGATCTCCCCTCGGTGGAAAATCAATCCTTTTTTTTTTTTTTTTTTGAAAGTGCTGTTTGATGAATGCACCATATTTTGAACATTTCAATCCAGACCAAAAAAATATATTTTTCTGATTCGCTCTTTAATGGCTTGCTTACCTGCTCACTCAGGCATCTTCTGGACCGCATTGTCTAGATGCTTTTTCCACAAAAGCTCCCTGCCGGTCTGCCGAGGCCCAGAGGTGAGTTCACATCACCGCATGTCAGACAGGCGTGGCAGCGATGCTCGACGTGGGCTGCAGTCTCGGCAGGTTTGAGCCTCGACCAAAGTGTGTTTTTGTAAGCGCATGCGGGGAAAACAAAACGCCAGGAAAAAGTCAGCCCGCTGCGCCCGTCACTGCGGGGGCTGACTGAGATTCTTTACAGAAAACACATTTGTTTTGAAATTTCCGGTCCACTTTTTGTCCACGGCGTAAAGTCCCAAACATTTCAAACTTCAGGTGCGTGCGGCCGACGCCACCTTGTTGGGTCCCAAGGTGCCAGAAAGGGCGCAGGTGTCTTGGCGTCTCCTTGCTGCAGTTCAGCCGTAGCCCACTGTGAGTCCGTGTCCACCCAGAGCCAGTGTTCCCAACTCTCATCAACATGGGAGACACAATGGGGCTTATCTCACTGCTGGTGTTTATTTTGAGCATTTTCATCTGAGGGAAGTGAACAGCTAACACGACCCCAAGGCCGCACAGTCTAGGTAACCGAGCTTGACCGGGCCACAGCACATGGGAGCTGACATATAACAGGTCATTAAGCTGCGTGTTGTAAAGAACCAACAGGCTTGGACCTAATTGTTTTCCATTCTCCCCATTTCAGATAAATCACTCGCGCTGGTGGCAGGACTTAGCTGGGCCTGCTGAGGTTTCTGCTGGCAGAGGTTGTGACAAATGTTGAGTTCATTGGGAGGAAGAGCTGCTCTGTTGTGTCAAAAAGATTCAGTGAGAAACAAGAAATCCCCTCTAGAAACATTTTAGTGCATCAAGATGAATCTATAATAATTGAATCATCGAATAACAGTCCTTTGAATCGAGCCTAGAGATTCCCACACCGAATATCAAAGGTGATGTCCCACCAACAAAGCGTGTTAAATTATCGAATTATATTTGTTTGCATAATCTTGGTCAAAAATGGTCATTTAAATTCTTAATGCTGCTCAAGGCTCACCAAGATGTGAGCGAGTCGAGGACGGGGCACGGTGGACTCCAGCTTCTTCTCCACCTTCCAGTTTCCTGCCCTCCAGTCTGACTCTAGGTCTGGAAGTCCGCTCCGCTCTGCCGTCTCCTCCTGACGACCGGCCGCTCGGCTCTTGTTGTGGTTCAGGAGCTCGTTGTCCGCCGCCACGTGTGTCCGCACATGTTCATCCACCGCAGTGTGGGGAGAGATTTCAATGAGCCACGGGCTTTTTATTCGTGTTCGACATGCCCGCTCTTCCTGTCCCCGCTCTATCTGGCTTTCCAGTAGAGCGCCATTCTTTACGAAGCGGTGCTTTTCCACGCCCGTTTGAGTTTCTTCACAGGTCTGTTGCATTCGCCTGCTTACTTTCCCCTCAGCGGATAAAGTTTCCCTTGTTTTCCGCTGGACGCTGAATAAAGCGTGGGGTAGCTAGTGTGTGTGTGTGTGTGTGTGTGTGTGTGTTTTAACTTGGGTGCTGGGTGAGGTGATGCTGGCTCGAGTACAAAGCAGGATGTTCAGCACCATAAGAAAAATAAGTGTTGGGTTGTAAACACCCAGAGTCAACTGTGAGTGTACTGTCAACACACACACACACGCACACGCACACCGTCGAGCGAGTCATTCGCTGTCGATCGCTGGCTCCCCTACACACAAGTGCATGTGTTTGCTAGTATGGCAGGTATACCGATCCCATAACACAGAACACAGTGTCCGCCGGTGACTGACACACACACACGTGCACGCGGCCGCTCGGCCATCTCACAAGTGGGCTCTAAAATGCTGTTCTCTCGCAGGGCTCCATGGCATAAAGCCTGCGCTCACATTCAGCCGGTCCCCGGGGAGAGCTGCCGAGGAGCCCACCGCCCTGACGTCCCGCTGCCATTTTCCACAGCCTGAGGGGAACCGGGAAGCAGCCGGCAGGAGCCATGCCCGCCCTGGCCACCGGAGCCGGCCACGAGCCAGGTACTGTGCAGAACCCCTTTAGGCCGGGAACACGAGTCAAAAAAGAAAGGGGAAAAAACACACACACACACACAAGAATGTCTGCACAATACACAAAAACAGCAAAACGCACTCATGAAGTCACATTTTTGAATGTCCACCACCACCAGTGCACAAACGGAAAAGAAGATAGCGATTGTGTGATCCCAGCCTTGCATTAAGTTAATACATTTATATTTAAGAGTCGGTACATCCTGGTGGTGCGACGCCACTTGAATTGAATTTCAAATTAGAAATGATTTGCCCCGAACTTGTCTTACGGCTGCTTTTCGTCGACCGCAGGTGACCTTCGAAAAACTGCGGTTGGAAAACAAACCAAAGTCCATTTGCACTTCATTTCACTCCTCGCCAAATGAAAAACACACCATTGCAAATATTCGCAATTTACAGTTTAACAACAGAGAGCGAAAGCAACGTCCAGATATGCTCAGGAGTGTGTGTGTGTGTGTGTGTGTGTGTGTACATGTGTGCGCCTGTGTGCGTCGGCGCGTGATGTCAGAATGAGGAACACGTCAAGCTTGTCAACGCCAAGACAGCTGCCAGAAATCACCACTTCTCCCCCTCAAGAGCACTATCGTCCTCTCAGCCTGGCTTAATGGCCGGCTACATCATCATCACACACACACACACACACACACACGCACACACACGCACACACAGGACCCAACAAAGATAGCAGGATAGCACAAAGGACAAAAGGAGGACAGACATTATGTCCCGCTCTGATGGATATAGAGCGTGTGCGCTCCTGCGTCCAGACTTTTAACAGAGTTGCCGAAGCCCCCGTCGTCCTGGAAAGTTTGTGCAGACAAAGTAGAAAGCCAGACCGTCAATTACGATTAGAGTCATTTTGGGCAATTACCGGCGAGGGCTCGGGTTTCCAAATAAAACGCGTAAAGACTCCTCCGGCCCATCTCCCCTGCTTTCCACCCCGTGATGGTGCCGTGCAGGTGAAACACGATGAACGTCTCGGTGAGGTCACAAATACTCGTGGCTGGCCTGGCATCAGGCCCTCGGGGGAGGGCATCGCACCGACGTGTTACACGGCGCGCGGGTCGTATTACTCTCGGCATCGTAACGGTAATACGGTTGAGATGAAGCTCCGTCGGGAGGACGGGTCGGATATCTGTCGTATTCATGCTGTGCCGCAAGAGACCGAGCGTTTCAGCTCCGTCTGTTCTCGGTCAGATTAGTTCACGCTCGATACGGTCTAATAAAAATAAATATGTGACGGATTAATTCCTGACCTGAAGCGCGTGACCTTCCTATGAGCAGCGCATGCGTTTTGAAGTATCAATATCGCAGTAGATCAAAATAGTGATCCGCGATTAATATTCGAATTAAATGTGCAGCCACCCAAAAAGTGACCTCCTTATTAAAAGATGTAATCATCTTCGTCAACTAGAAAGTCCCAGACATATTACATAAGTCACGTTGACTCCTCTGTAGTGATTCAGCCAACAGTCACTCTGTTCCCCGTTGAATTTAGCTGAATAACAAGAACGTCAGAAAACTGGATGAATTTGAATGTGTCGTAGAAGTGGAGGGCAACGCGCCTCCATTCGTTTCACGGATAGCAGAGGACGTGGCTGAGGTGAAGTCTCATTTCGGAGGACCTCTTTCTTCCACACGGGCTGCAGCGGGACCCTCTGCGCACTCCTGGAGATTTTGGCATGTCGGCAGCAACACCTCTGCAGACGAGCATAAATCCACCGAGACTAACAATACCTCCTCCGCATGCGCCGGCTGCCAGTAATCACAGAGACATGACTGGATCCCGCCAGGGCCTTACCTTCTTTTCATTAGCAGCACTACCATCTGCAGACCCGACACACACACACACACACACACACACACACAGAAGATGAAGTACCGTGCTGGCGCTTTTCACCTAATGGGGAAAATATTATCATTAATTGAACCATTCTTTAGTAGCAGCTCTCCTATTTCATCACCAGATTTTTGATGTGTAGATCTTATTAAAACGCTCATTATCAGAGTGTTTGGAGAGCAAACATGTGGGCAGACAAACGGAGGGGCACATGTAAAATCTCTCTCTCTCTCTCTGTGTGCCTCGGCCCAAATAAGCACAAAGGCCTCTGTGAGAATTAGATTCTAATAAATGAGACCGAAACAGGGTGAGAAAATAAACCTGAAAAACAATAAAGTGTTGGAATACTGACCTTAATATGTGAGCATGGGGAGTGCTGGGGAGACCGTCCCGGTGGTTGGGTTACTGTGGACTCATTTCACCGTGTGACTTTCAGAACTGCTTTTGGTAGCAGATTAACGTCGGGGGCTTTCAGGGCCTGCTCTCGGTGTCTGAAATAGTTTTTTTGTCTCGAGTGCGTCCAACCCCTCGCTCTCCATCCTCTCTCCATCCAGAAAGCCTTGCCCGCCCCGCGCTTCAGGCCGCTGTTGTTGGCTTCTGATCTCGGGATCTAACGCACATTGATTGAAACGTTCTAATGAGGCGGCCAAGAAGGGACAGAAAATTAGCTTTAAATTGTGCGAGCGCCTCACAGGGCTGATAATGGGCAGCCCCCCTCCGCAGACGCGATAAGTCAAAACTGTGCTCGGTTTAACCTGAACACCCCCCCCCTCTCTCTCCACTCTTCTCTCTCCTCCAGACAGCTGCTGTTTAGTCATTTCCCCTCCTGTTCAGCCGTGATGGAGTTCTGTTGCGGGCTCAGTCGGGGACAGATAACTGTTACGCCTCCGCTCAGTTTGGCTCGGCTCATCTCAGTTTATTTCAGCTCCCACTCTGGGATCTTCAGACAGTCAAACCCAGCCCACTCCTCTGTCTGCTGCACGCCATTTATCTCCCCACTGAGCTCCATTAGCAGCAAGGTTAAGTTTCGAGATTTTACTCTTTATTTCTTTCACATCGTGTGGGTGTCTGTGCTTTGTTGCTTTTACACAAAAAAACCTCTACGTCCCCAGGGCTCGACAGTGTGGTTGCAAATTTTTGTCCTTTGGCAATGATCATGGCTAGGCCTTCTTTACATATTAAAAGTAGGGACAGAAAACAGCCGAATGTGAACCCCAAAATAGATACATTTCCAATATGGGTTCATTAGTGATATTTAATTATTGCTGCTCATCCGTTTCAGAGAAAAGTCTCGGGAGGGGAAGTATTCCAGCATCTTTGAGCTGGATGGAAAGTCCAACATGACATCATATTTCATTATTAAGGAAAACTACACACAAAATGACCTTTTTGTATATCAATTAACTGTAGTAAATGAGGGGGGAGGGGCGACATTTAACAACATATTCAAACATCTGTTCACAAACTCTCACGGCTGATAAATAGCAACAAACGTACAAATGGTCATTTGGGGGGTGAACTATTCCTCTAAGTTGACAAATATTTCATAAATACAAAAAATTTGAGGCGACTAAAAATGGCAACCATATTTTCAGTTTCGGTAACCAGAAGCTGATGCCCGCCCTGCAGCTACTAAAAAAAAAAAGAGTGCTGAGCCCTGCTACTCCTGCACCATCACAGGATGTCCAATCAATGCGCCGAAAATAGGAATGTTGAATTTCAAGTTGTCATTGTTGTCCTTTCTAAGTTAACGACAACTAAAATGTCCGTCCGCTGCATACAGTTCCACATGTGTCTGAACATTTCTCTGTATGCAGTCGGACTCGGTCAGTTGAGTACGAACTTGCTCCATCTCTTGATGACGGTTGTGCAGTAATGGCAGCTCGCTGTCTGTGGATCAGGAGCTCCCTCAATTGCTCCCGAAGTCCCCGCTCTCCCATCAGAGACCCTCAGCTGTACAACATCTGGTCGATGTCATTTGGAGGTCAGCGAGCCTCCTGGAGTGGGAGTGGGTGTTTGCTCCTTGTAGCCCCATTTCCTCCCTGCTTCTGCAGTTATGTGATTGCCGTTTTGTGGTGCGTCTGTGGGGGAGAGGTGGAATGGTGTAGATGTCGGCGATTTAGAGCCGGAGACCTCAGAACTAACAGCAAGATTTTAATATTTCTTGGATACGAATAGGTGATGCCTTGCTATTTCTAGTTTTGGATGAATCTTAATGAAAATTGCTCCTGTCTGCAGCATCTTTTCACAAATTCAAAATAATCAGTAATTCCTGAGAATTAATTAGAATTGGACCCATGTAGTGTAATGCAATGTCTATCCATGGGTGATGTGAGAGAGTGTCTTATCCTTTGGTGTACTCTTTATATGTTCCTGTGTGGTGACATACAGTCACTGTGTCTTTTGCGATTGTGGTACCACATTTTATATCCTGGCTCTAGACCGGTCATTATCTGGAAAAGCTTCCCCCGAAACGAAGCCAATGGGCCACACATCCCTGAATGTACATCCTGCTGTCTTAATCGGTGATGGCCTTTTTTTTAACGTGGGTCCTGAGGACGAATGTGGCAAAAAGAAGACAAGACAGTCAGACAAGTTTGTCCTCAACAGTGTTTTTTTGTTCTGTTTTTATTTTTTAAATTTTAATATCTTTTAGTGCCCGCCTCAAAACTCCAGTATCAGTCGGGCTGTATATAATTAGTAGTTATGACTTTCTAAGAGACCTTACATTCATTTAACCTGCAGCTGCAGCTGGTTTCTCATATAGTCACATGTATGGGAAGCCATCGTCTGCCATCAGTCTTCAAGAAATGCTTTTGTGTCCGAACCATTGTCACGGACCAATCGGCGTCCTGTGAGGAGCTGCTGACAGCTACGACCGTGTCTTAGGTTTGTGCGTCAGACGACATGGAAAGGCGACCGTTCGTTCTAAACAACATTGGCGGAGGTGAGTTTAGACGCTGCATAGCATCAGTTATATCTTCATTGAAAGAAGAGCAAAGAACGACACTAAAAGCTTTTTTCAATGGAAGAGATGTTTTCTCTCTTCTCGAATGGCAAGAGTTTGATTGACAGATGGTTCACACAATGCCCTTTTCCAAACAGTTACAAATGACTGCTTGTTACACAGAACCTCTGACTCAGGTTGACGTGTACAAAGACATACGTTGCTGTGATTCCTGATTAGTCATCATTGAAATCTGCTGGTTTTGACTGACTGGTCAGCCCAATAGTGCTGCTAACTCAACTGCTGGCTGACAACCCCCCACCTCCCTCCTCCTCCATGTGCCATTACAGTCTCTGCATGGTGCCGCTTAAACAATACACCTGGGACCAGCCCAATTTCTAGCGCACGCACTCTTGAGCGGGTACTTCTAAAGACCCTGATGCCCTTTTTAATACCCATATTAAAGTTAACTGTGTTATTCCAAGCCGTACCTGCGTGTTCTATCAAGGTTTACGGCCCCCGCGCTGCATTTAAAGATAAGGGTGGTTCAGCCATGCACAGCTGCGGAGGAGGTGGGCGACACTCGCATGAAAGACTACACATGGAAATCTTGCGATGGGACAACGCTTTTACCAGATACGCTAATAACTTACTGGCTCCATGTGTGCATGTTTGTGCGGGAGCGTTAGATGAGCGATTCCAGCCATCTTATCCTCTCCAATCTTGAACTCCCCCTTTTTGGAAAAGGTGATGGCTCCATAATGATTCTCAGTAATGAGATGCAGACCCTCCTATGGTGAGGCACTTCCCTGTGTAGGATAAAATGCATACACAGAAACACTGATCTCTGAATCTTATGAGATCTAGGAATATGGTCATATTGTTGTTTTTTTTCTCTGTCGAGATAAACTTACTTTTTCCATCCTGATGTCAAGAATCCAGAGCATCTGGCCTCGTCATAGGAGGAGGTTGGAGGGGGGGGGCTTTGCCTTTTGCCTGTAGTGGTGGTGGTGGTGGTGGTGGTGGATGGGTGGGGGGGCGTTCCTCTGGGAGCTTCCATTTGTCGTGGTCCCTGGCCAGTAGCCGGCCCTGTGCCGCGGTGATACAGTACTGAAACACAACGATTTGTTGCCACTGGAAGAGCTCCCTGTTTCCAGTTACATCAGAACAAAAATTTCCACATCATTCTAGCAAAAAAATAAAAAACACAGGCAAAGGAAGCAGATGTAAAAGAAAAGAAACCAACTGAGAGTGAGGAACGTTGACTTTTATTTGTTTGAATACGAAGAGTTCTTTCTCTTTCTGTTGAGGTAGGATGACATCCTCCACTCTTCCCATCCAAGGCACACAGGCTACTAAATCGGTCACTGGCGGGCATTACATGCTCACTTGCATTATAAAGAACCTGAAAACAGCTTTACAGGCCGTGTGCGCTGTCTGACAACCAGGCAGTGGGATGTTGAGTAATAGCCTGCGACTTTGAGAGTGAGACGGCGAAAGATTTAGAGTGCAAATTCCAACCACGAATTTGCACCGCCATTAGTGTATGATTAAAAAATGAAGCCTTTCAGGTGGTATTGGCTCGCCCGCCCCTGATGTCCCTGGAAGACTCGCTGAAAAATAAGTAGCTGGCCACGGCTTTGGACAGAACATGTGGGCCCGAGCCAGGGAGTCTGCCGCTGTTTCATTGCCACCATAAACAGAGGTGGCAGGTCATTTGGACGGGGCTAGGTTGTTGTGGCGTCTGTGTTTTGTGTACCGTGTTAGAGGGAGTCTAAGCTTAGCTCGCTTGGGCTGGGCCAAACGTCAGCCTTTCATCTCCATCGGAGGAGAAAGAAGTTCTGGACGGCCACTGCCAAACTCGGCCTCCCCACAGACATCAGGACCTTCCATGCTGGCATCCAACCGACTGGCACTCCATCCTCCGCATCTCATATATCAGTCTTTATCCACCATTCGGTCTCTGTCATCGTCTTTTTGTCTGCCCAGATAGATAATCCTAACTTTTTCGTCTTTCCTCCATTATCAATTTGTCTCCCTTTCCATCTTTCCTTACGTTGTATATCATTTGTGAGTTGGAGGGAAGTTTATTTACTCCTGGACAAGATACGAAGTTCCAGCCACGATGCAGGTGCTTCCACTCAAGCCTCACTTGTCTGCGGTGTGATCGTTAGAACCGTTGTAGCCGAAAACACTGCTGGCTCGCTGAGGGATCCTGCAGACTAAACTATATGCATTCAATTATGCTGATTGGACTTGTACTTTTGTCCCGAGCTCTGTTTCCAATGTGCTGACAGCCCTTTGAAGCGTAAAGGTGTGACGAAGCATGGAGCAGAGGACGGGCGGGGCACTTGCTACGTGATACTCAATGGCATGTTGAAAATGGGATGAAATAAAGTAAATGCCTTTTTTGAAAAGCTTGGCTCAGCCTGGCTCTGAAATGCAACGTTTGATAAGGTCCTGCAACCTGGGGGTTGTTTTTGCTCCCCCTGAATGAAGCATGATCTCAGCAAGCACCGCGGCGTCTTTGTAGGCCCTGAAACGACACAGGCAGAGTTCAGCCTGCGGTAGTGAAACAGTCGATATATGATCAGAGTGACGGCTGATTGCACCTGGACCGGCCCACTGTGCTCGCTGAAGTCATTTTTCCATGCCGTGGAGCTCTAACCAACATCTTGCAAAAGCCACTCGCTCTTTTTTTTTTTTCCCCTTCTTTTTTTTTTTTTTTTACCCCTCCCAAATGATGGAGCTAGTCAGAGGCTGCTTAAATATCATTGAAGATGGTATTGGAGGGCTCAGTACCCTGACCTTTTTTTAATGAGAAGCGGTTAAGTCTTTGGAGCCGGTAATGGGAGGCTTGTGGGCTTGAACGGAGCACGAATTCCTGCTGTTGCGTTCATGGGCCAGCCTTATATATTACGCCTCTTTTACGGTTATATCCCAAGTAGAACGCTGCTGGACTCATTGTAAGTTATGTTTAAAGATCACAGCGTCTGCGCCGCTAATGCGTCGTGTAATTCTATGTAATTTGATGTCTGGAAGGTGAGGCCGCAACAGTGGCATGGCCGCTTAATCCAGACAACCAGTGCTGTGCTTTTCCCTGCTCCAGCTCCCTTTTTAAAAAGGGGTCAGGCGCTGGTAGCCTTCAGGACGGGACAGAAGCGGTATGGGGGCCGTGGGCTGATGACATATCAGTCCTGTGTTGGCCGTGAACATGGGGCCCTAAACACTTCTCCTTTTGTTTGGCACCTGACTCGAGTTAAATCCATCTTCCCGCCCACTGTCTGTCTCGACTTTCTCCCTTCGGGGGAGAACTTGTTTACACTGGTGCAGGAGTCATCATCGCCGTAATTGTTATTTCTTGCTGTTGCAGAAAGCCGTCACTCCCCAGTGTTCCTTTGTCCAATAGTGTCATCTCTCTTCTTCTGTCTGCACACACGCTTTAATCAGATGTTGTTTATGTCGGTATGTATCGCAGACGCCGCGTTCATTCACTGATCCTGGCTTTCATTGGTTTTCCCGTCGCTGCTCTGTCTCCGTCTGCCTTTCCTCCACTCTGGGATGGAGAGTGAGGGGGTAAATCAGACCCTGAGTGGATTAGGCGACAAAGTCTGCAGCTGCTTCTCTTCCCGCCACCCGTGGTCTGCCACCGTTTGTCTGTACACAAGGCCCTCGCGTGTACACAATGCCGGGTTTATAATGCGGAGCTGCGAAGAAAGCTCCCACGTGTTGTCACAACTCTCTTCCCCCGGCAGTCTGCCGAGTCTCTAAATGTATCCCTGAATGATATATGAGGGAGGTCAATAACTCATTCGGCACCTCGGAGAAAGTGCAGGGGGGAGGAACCCGAGTCGAAAACCCAGCGCTCATTTCCTGTTTCCGAACAAGTTCATTTTCACCAGACAGTTTGTCTTTCTGTGTGTAGCTCGGTTACAAGATGGAAGTGGGGTCCCCCAACATGTAAAGTTATGGACAGACTGATAAATTTGTCTCAGCAGCCCATGTGGCCCAGTCTGCCTCGTAAGTAAACGGCGCCTAAATTACATGTCATGCCGAGGGTCATATTTTAGAACCCATACGAACCCTGTGTTGGTGGATTAATCCCTGTAATTTCCTCATCTTGCTTTGCCCTAGAAACCCCCGTGTTGACCCGTGTGACGAGCAATTTGATGCATTTCATGTTCAATGCATTTCATCGACTGAGATTTGTGTGTTTTACATAAAAGGCATCCGTGAAAAACACAGTTATTTTCTTTAACTGCTGTGGAGGTGTAGGCGTGAGAGGGGAAGTGCTGTTTGGCAGTTAAAGTGGTCACTTCCTCCGTACGGGAAGCTTCTTGGGGCCCTGGCCTCTCCGGTTTCTCTGAAGGCTGTTTCGGCCATCCGGCGCAACATCATGCCGGTCCTCTGGACCTCTGGGCAGGGCTGGGCCAGCACTAGCCACAACAGAACCTCGTGGTCCACTACAGGACCCTGCCAGGTCCGCTACACACACAGCCGCCGCACGAGAGGGTCCAGAATAGTCCGGCCAAAACAAACCCAATGAAGCCAGACCAGCCCTGCAAGAAACAAGTCGGTCCACCCTTTAGCGGTGAAGGGTTGGCGCAATCTCGTTCGCTTTCTTCTTCTTCTTCCCCCCTCTCTCATTTTGTCTCCCAGTGTTTGCGCTGGACATGGTTTCTGATGTTTCAGACCAATACGTATGTGTCCATACATCTGGCACTGGATTTAGGTCTCGTTTCCACTTTTTATAGTGTCCACACAGTGATTTTTACCACCAGTGTGGTCACTCTTTGGCTCATTTCCTTTCTCTCCCTCCATTTCTCCTCCTCGCCTGTCCAGTCGTACATTCTTACATTTAATTTCAGCTTTGCAGAGTCCTTGTTTAGCTCTTGGCTCCGCTGCAGCTCATTTTCTGTTGTTGTTTGAAACCGGATTTCTCTCTGGTTCACAGGGTTCAGCCTGACACAGTGACCCCAGAAGGCGAGCGCAGTGGAAGCTTGTCTTTTCATCCATTTTTTCCCGTTATGTCGATTATTCCTGTGTTTCTCATGATTGCCGCATATTGCACATGTTGTTTAGGTTTACCCAGCATGAATAGGGAGGATTTGTTGTCAGAAGGAATAAAGAGTTGAATCATTGAGAGTGTAGACAGGCGGAGAGACGTCGGACCTGGGGAGAAAAATGCTTAGGGACTCTTGCTCTCTCCTTTCCTCATTCCCTCCCTCGCTCCCTTCATCCCCTCCTACTGGTATCTCACCGCGGCCAATAGTAATGACATTACCATATCTCCTTCCACACACACACACACATGCACACACACACACTCTTACTTTTACCGCCCTTCCTACAGCCCTCATCTCATGTCTACAACTATGTATGTATGTATGTATGTATGTATGTATGTATGTATGTATGTATACATCTATCTATCTATCTATCTATCTATCTATCTATCTATCTATATATTTAGATGTGTGTGTGTGTGTGTATATATATATATATATATATATATATATATATATATATATATATATATATATATATTTAGATGTGTATATATATATTTAGATGTGTATATATATAGATGTTCTGAGTTGTAAATGAGTGAGGTTGACCACAGAACCTCAACCGTTGGATGATCACATACGGGGGACAATATCACACACTAAGCTTTAAAGGGTCGCTGTGATGGCTGGTGCACATGTGTCCTGTGTAAAGCCCCTCTCTTGTCTTCCAGTGGCATTTTCCCTCGCCTCCCTTCTTCACCACAGAGCTGTCGTAGCGGTGAGGCATGAGGCGCTAACGCGGCACAGAGTCCGTGTTGTGACATGGGGAACAGGGTTGGAAATATCGGCTTGACGCATCCTGTGCTTCTGCTCGAAGATTGCCAAAAACCCTTCGTCCGAAATGGAAAGCACAGGGTTGAGAGTGGCACATGACACTCCATCCATCTGACTGCCCAGCAGCAGCAGCAGCAGCACATGACATAACATGCCATGAGCTAAGTTAGTCAGCCTTAGCCTCTCCCGCCAAGCCGCCGGAGCTGCCAGCACACACTTGCTCTAACCAAGTCAGAGAGCCCGCCAGTTCAGTCAGCCAGTCATTCATCTGGCCAACGACGTCAACCATTGTTTTCAATCAATCATTCAGCTCCGAATTACTCCGGTTGTGTGGGACTTCTACTTCTACTTCTACTTCTTCTTCTTCTACTTCTTCTTCTTCTACTTCTTCTTCTACTACTTCTTCTTCTTCTTCCCCTCTCTCCGTCCTCTGATGAAAGACACTCTCAGAGAGGTAGCCAAGCCGCTCAAGTTTGTTTTGACATTTCGATGGCTCCGCCGTAAATGTGTTTGGAATTTCTTCACATGATCGGTAGCATTTTCAAAGCGGTTTCAACCACTGCGTGGTGGTTGTGTTTTGATGAGTTTGAAGCTAGAGGAGGAGGTGGGGGCTTTTTAATGGGGCATTCATAAAGGGGTCTTTGATGCAAACAACCCAGCTTGACGGCACTCTGTACGGTTCTGACCTTTTGAAATTGTCCGCTAGTTTTGTGGATCCCAGCGGCCCCGAGGACCAGAACAGAGCGGTACACATGTATATCTGCTGCTACTCCCCATCGGTTCTGCTCCAAGACTCTGTTCTCTTTTGAAGGGCCTTCGCTCACACGCTGGTTTTGTGCTTCACTTCCTCTCCTCGGCTTAACCTTGAAACCATCATCTCCCCACTCCGGTTCTCTGTAAACTGAATTTGAAATAATAATCTTTTGTAAGCCGGGTCGGTACAACCTCGAAAGGACTTGCAGATTTCAGCATGTGTCGTTCTGAAGGGTTTCAGATTCAGCTGTTGCCCTCTGTTTCTGCCACCGTCACCAGGAAGCGGGGCGGCTGGAGCTCCTTGGGATAAGTTGTCGTTCTGAAACCGCAAAGTCGCCGGTTCGATATCCCAGTCTCCCCATAGTTTGCATATCGAAGTGTCTATGAGCAAGACACTGAACCACTAGTTGCTCCCCGGGTGCTTTTCAGTAGCCCAACGGTCCCAAGTTGCTCCCGATGGGTTGAACGAAGGGACCAAATTTCATGTAGGAGTATTAGTTTCTTCTTCTTCATGCAAACACCGGATTAAATACAAGTGCAAACGCCAAAAAAATGATATTTTGTATTTAAATATCTAAAATACTGACATCAGCCACACAGAGTTCATCCTTAGTACTTCTTCCAAAACTTCTGTTTAGCAAACTCACGTGCACGTTACTCCAGAGATTGATTGTTTGCAGGCTTAAAGGATGTGTGGATGGGAAGCCTCCCGAGGCATGTGTGCCATCTGTTTAGAGTTCATCTAACTGGAGGTTAATATTGAAGTTTTACACTGATCAAAAAGAAATTCTAGTGGCCCCACATGTGTGTTTCATGGTTGTTTCTGATTGGACACAGGACAGAAGTCTTCCTCAACCAACAGGAAAGGCCGAGACAATGGTGGGAAGTAGAGGCCGGGGGGAAATGCTTTATTGCCTCCTAAGTTTCCTTCTCGTTCCAGGGACGAGCAAAAGAGACGCATAAAGTTTGTCATACTTTCAGGTGCATATTTAATTTTTGTGCGTATTGGTCCCACAAAAAAATACAAAGAAGAGATGAAAATGACGCGTGTGAGCCTATAGAAGTGTAGGCATTCATGTGTATGTTTACAGATGCTTGGCGTTGTCTTGTCTTGACTGCCCATATGTATTCCTGCACACGTACAGCAGTTATGCTCTGCTATGTATTATTAAACTACAGATGTATGCACATCTGTTTCTATGCATGTGTTTTTTCGCGTGTGACTGTGCATGCACTAATTCCTCGCACTGCCATGCTGACTCTCTGCCCCCCTCCTTCTCCATATCCCCGTCCACAGGTCTGTATGAGCTGCTGGCGGCTCTGCCCTCCCAGCTGCAGCCCCATGTCAGCCGCCCGGAGGACAACACCTTCCTCCAGGACATGTTTGGGGAGAAAAGCCTCCGATCGCTGGTCAAGGTAAATTGAAAACAGGGCAGCTCTTTTTTTTAAGAGTTGTGTGTTGGCTTACAGGTGTACAGGAGATGTTCTTCAGCTACTTTACAGTATCGCTAGTACTCTCTCTCTCTCTCTCTCTCTCTCTCTATATATCTCTATATCTCTCTCTCTCTATATATATATATATATATATATATATATATATATATATATATATATATATATATATATATATATATATAAAGTTATAAGAGTCTCCGTTCAGACAGACAATATCTATTTCACCACTGGAAGAGGAATCTCCATAAATCTGCGTCTCGGTCTCTGTTACCCGTCGTTACAGACTCTGTCTCCAGCGACCCCCACCTCTGATCCGACCTCTCCTCTTCACATGAAAACGCACGCTTGCACCTTTTGCAGGATCCCGCTTCATTCAACCTCCTTCCGTGCGGGCTCATTCATACATCGCTCAGTTTATTGTCATTCCCACAGCCTACCCACCCAGATCTTCTCACTCAGCCTCTGCCAGCGTGAGCGGGCCTGTGGTCCGGTTACTGCCTGTTAAACTGGATAGCTGCAGAGTTTGTGGAGAGGATGAGCACACTTCATATCTTCATACGCTCGCAGACAGGCGGAGGTAATGAATGTAACACATTCTGTCTGTCTGCCCTAACCTCATTTTCACTTGGGATCCTCTGCAATTGGCAGCCAGCCTCCTTCTTCCTCTTCTCCTGCTACTGGAAAGGGAACAGTAGGGCTTTTGTGCTTTGAATCCGATTGTTTGTCAGTCACTATTCAACCAGCAAATACATGTAACCACTGCTTCAGCTCTTCCTCTGGTTCACTGATGTAACTGAGAATGCTTTATTGCTCAATTTACAAAGAAAACGTCTCTGATGGTTGGAGCTACATTTGACTGTGTCCTTTGTATATGGTCTCCATTTTGAAAGATTGCCCAGCACTTTTCTCATGTGCTGGCATGAAATATTCCCCCCTTTGGTGGTCTCTCTTTCTCTCCAGCCAGAGTCATTATGTCACAGAGACGATTGGGAGAGAAACATTGACATAATTTTCATCCCCTCCCTTTGGGAGGAAATCTTTTTTTTGTGTAAGCATGTTTGTTCAGGATCCAGGGTTGTAATGCGCCGATGTGAGCGTGTAAAAGTGCCTGAATTATGGCATACCTCAGACGCTTAAGCAAAACCCCAATGTCGGGTGTTAAGGAAACCAGACGGGTTTCATTTGATGCCGGGATTGTTATGGATGGCTAAAGAATAAGGCCTCTTGAACAAGGATAATGATGGGCAGGGCCTGCCCATGTTCAGGCTCTCATTCTCGCCGGCCCCAAAGAAAACACAGCGTACTGTGGGGCATAGAGAGTGATGCTAGTGAAGGTGGCATCATGTTTCTGTGATGGTTAGCCAGACATAAGGGTGGAGCATTCAATTCACCTCGCCCTCTAAACACCCCTGATTATACCTGGCTAAACTTGCGAGAGCAACTCAAAGGGGTTGACCTGTCAGTGCTGTTGAAACTGGAGTGCCATGTCCTCACAGGCTCTTTACCTGGTCTGAAGAAAGCTTTGCATCAATCTTCAGAATAAATTGTCCTTACATCACAAGCGGACACACAAATTATCAAAAGGTACACAAAGAGGAACGGTTAGAGTAAGATGGTCAGTGCGGCATCAGTAGAAATGAGGCAAAGGGAGCCAAACATGGACAAACTCATTTTACCGACCAGTCTTTGAGTAGTGAAGTCATCACATTTGGTTTTCTTTGCACAGTGTTCACAGGCTCACCTATGAGTTAAATAGCTGCACCACTGCTCTTCTCCATTGGGAGTCATATCAGGTTTCACACACACATATGGGGGGAGCCCCCAAACCAGGCCACAGAGCGTGAGGGATTAGTTATCCCATCTGACCTAGGAACGCCCTAAAAGCCCTCAGGTGGAGCTGGAGAAAGTAGCTAAAGAGAGGGTGTGTTTGGTAAGTGCCTTTTTGGATGGGTGGATTTACAGGAAGAAAAGGATGTCTCAGCAATACCAACCATACCAGTGGCAACAGGGTGGTGGGATCTTGGAAGTAGTTTCTCAAACTTTTGTTAAAACTGCTTACAAAGGTCAACACATTGAGTTTAATGATGGTCAAAAGCTGAAATGTCAGGTGTGTGTTTTGTATGCATGTAAGAAGAGCTGAATGGTCAATGATCAACTCCCTAAAAGCCATTCGAATATTTGAATCCCACTTTGTTCATGTGCCAGCTAGATGGTGAGTGGCTCTCAGCTTGGAGCCTCCATTCAGTAAGTATTAGGTTCAAGCTAATGTGACCTAATTCACTGTTGCTACCGTGGCAGAACAAATACCGCCAATACGATACAGCAACAGTCACGTCTCGCCATCGCAGCCACAAAATGATCAAATACGTCAGTGAAACTTCAAAGAACCACACTATTTCCTCACCACAGTGCATGTTTTGACCATTTTTTTCTTCCTCTTCTGTTTAATTCAATGGAGAGAAACCGAGCTGCTTTTAGCGTCTCTTATCATTAACGTGGAGGCATAAGTGGAAACTGCCCCGGACCAGACAAGCAGAACTATGTGTTTCCTCTGCTTTCTACTTGGTACGGAGACGTGAGCCAGCCTGTCAGCCCGTGAGCCAAATGGACAGACAGGCAGACATTGAAACACACAGAAGTACAGAACAACCATCTCGCCTTACAGCAGGGACCAGCTTCAGGTGAACATGGCTAGCGTCAGTGGCACACCATTAATAAAACCTTAATTGTCCCCTTCCTCTAAAGCCCCGCCGCCAAAAATCTCCACAGATTCCACCTTTTATTCCACACGGCTGTGAAGGGGATACTTTGGGAATAGCTAAACAGCAAAGAGAAAACACACACACGTCATGTTAATCTGACAGACTCGGCAACCCAGGTCGCTCATATGGAAACGATCAAGCCTCACCTGGGTAATTATGAAGCATCAGTTACTGGTCAGTCTGTCTTGGGGGAGAGAGAAGGACGAGAGGAAGAGGCGTCAAAGATGGAAAGAGACACCAGAATGTCGACCTACATGAAGACCTAAACCAGACTTCTTTCCTTCTCCCCTCACCTGCCCTCGTCAGATGGTTGGGACAGCCTCTCACGTCTCTCCTAATCCTATTATGTCACGGAGATGAAGCAAATATTTTCTAATATCGTCTTTCAGCGGGGCCCGTGGCTCGCAACTTCGCCTCATTTTGCAGACTTTTCATCGGTGCGGCGTCAGAGCTGACATGTAATGCGAGGGCTGGCGTGTATAGCTAGCATAGCTAAAACGACGCGGACAGTTCCCCTCCGTTCAATTAAAGAGAGTTACTTCGAGTGTGCTTTCTATAAATTCCACTCTCACTGTTCTGCTGCCAAGTTCCAGCTCCACAAAAAAAGCCACAGGAAATATAATACAATATTCAATTTCCACCTGCCTCAGGTGGGGCTCTCTTTAAAGACCAAGTTTCTGTCAGCAGGCCTTTAGCCAGGCCCCAAGATCCCTCATTTTGTGGTCAGTCAGTTTTCCCTTAAATGCTGCTCCTGTTAGTTGCTAATAGGCTTGGCACTTTCAACTTTGTTGCACAGCAACATTGATGCGAGCTTGCCAGTTTGTTCTTCAGTGCTGCAGGCCTTTAATGACATGTAAAGGTGCTGCAGCTGACGCTTGTGCCCAAGTGGAAAGTTTCAGCTATTTTTGGTAAATGAGCACATTTTCAGACAAACTGGACTGTATTCCTTGAGTACCAGACTTTGGATCCCATGAATAACTGGATCGCACTCTGGGTAGCCCTCCAAGCTCTATGACTCACCCGGTAATGTCCGTTCGCTCTACTCCTTGACGACAGCCGTAGACTTGCCCTTTGGGCACTTATCTTATCCTTTCCACACGTCAAAACATACCATGCTCCAGGTCCCCTTTACACAAGGAATATCACAAAAATGAAATTGTCCTAAACCTCTCACCCTGCTGGAACGGCTCTCTGTGACTCATTTAAGCCCCAAACCCTGTGCGCACTAATAAAACCTTTCTAATAGTCTGGTTCAGGACCGAGCCTGTAAACCTATACCACCTCAGAGATCCACTCGTACTGTCTGTGGTCAGCACGTTCTGCGCACTGGTCGCCTCTGATGTCTGTATTTATTATTTTGGGGGAATAGGAACCCTCGCGGGGAGTTAGGCAAATACCTGCAGGCTGCTTTGGAGAAGCGAGCTTCCATCCTGAACAAGAGATAACCTTCATATTCATGTCACCTCCCAGTCAACTCAGAGTAGACTCTTCTTTTCTTATTTGGTACGGTAGTGATTGTAAATTAAAGAGCATTGTGCAGATTCTAGATTTGTTTCCAGAAAATATTGTTTCTGACACAAGTCGGGTGGTTATTTACGGTTTGAAAACCTCAGTTGAATCCAAAATAAATCCCCCTTCCTTGCAATTTTATACTCCGTGCTTAGGCTACCGTCCAAATATTTTCATAGGAGTTTAATGGTTGACTACAGCATAAAGTCGAAAGATCATGCTCAATGTCCACAAACAAGCGCCTCTGAACTGAGCCAGAAGAGCTCGATGAACAGACGATGGATGAAGCCAAAGGCAAGGTTGTGATAGGGACAGGGGAAAGGAAGAGGAAAAACTCCTCAATCAACGGGCCATACTCGGGACTGTCTTTTGCACTACTGAATAAACTTTAACAGCACTGCTTTGAACCATTTCTACAGCAGGGGGGCAGTGAAAACGAGGAGAGGCCTGCATATCTACCAGTACTCATTTCTATTAGTCAGATGTCTGCATTGGTAATCAAGGTAAATCTCTGGAGCAATCCCACAACCATTATTCCAGGTCACTTTAGTTGACCCCGATTTTGTATTCCTTAGCAAAAAAAAAAGGGACTCAAAGTAAAACCAGAAGGTCTACACTATACAAAGCCAATCTTAATAGGATATGGAGCATAGGAGCGATACACAAAATATGGAAAATTAGGTTCATGGCGCCATAAAGTGTATTTATGGCTCCCAAATGGCCCGAGAACTGCCTGAAGACATCATGGGCTCACCTGGGGCTTTATAGGTAGTCTCCACAAAAGGATATGTGGAAGTGACAACCTCAAATGTCCTTAAATCGATCTGATTCATTAAGTCAAATGTGTTTGTCCTGGCTTAATGCCCTGAGTCATTCAGAATCCTGTTTCCAACCCGTTAGCTGCTATGTATCACATGAATGAGTGCTTGATTGATACATGCCACTTCCCTTGGTGATGTTGTTGCGGTTAGAGGCTGAAAACACAACGGAAAGCCTGCAACGTGGATTTTAGCTGCATGTGTCTCGAGAGCGCCTTAGTAGGTACACAAGTGTGACTGTGTCCTGCTCTTTCCTGGCCTGACAGAATACCTGGCGTCCATGGAGGTGGTGTCAGGGGCCTCTCTGCTGCCTGCTCCAAGAGCGCTAGGAGGAAATGTATCCCCGATCTAAATGATGTGGCTGTCATGGCTGTTGGCCAGCTGCCCTGGTCTCTCTCTCGCTCACTCTTCCTCTCCTTCGTCCATTGGATCTGCTGCTGGTTCTTAATTAGCCGTCACATTCTCCAGGCCTTTTCCACAACAAATGAGACGCGAGCCCAGGCACCAGACCGCTCTGTATGGGGTCTTGGTCAAGGAAAGGTGCTGGGCGAGTGTGAAATCTCTGCTGGGCATTGGCATATTTGCCCACTAATCAGTTTATGAGCCAGTGTCCTCAAGACTCTCATTACATTTCATTTAGCTGACACTTTTATCCAAAGGGACTTACATTTTTGCTCGATACACCGTAGACACAGCAATGGGGAGCAATTCGGGGTTAAGTGTCTTGCTCAAGGACGCAACAACATGGATTAGCTGAGCCGGACTGGAATTCTAACCACTGAGCCACAGTCGCCGCACTCTTCATGCACGGTTGTGGCGCAGGACCCCGATCCAGGACCAAAATAATTTTAATTGCCTCATACAATCGTTGACTTATGCATGCTCAAAAAAAAACGGCTGGGTCGTACAAGTATACCACGTCAGACTCTGCAAATGCAGCTAACTTTAACCAACTGTGTAAATGACCAGCGTAAGCATGATGAAGGCCACCTGTGCGTAAATGAGCCTGTGCTCATGAGATTTGTAAATGAGCGAGAAAATTGGAGCGCAGCAAGTTCTCCTAAATCACTCTTTCAAGCCACTTAAGAAAAAATGCGTAGGTGTGGATCTTGCATGAGACCCAATAATCCTACCAAGCGGATTACATGGCAAATGAAAATAAATATTTCACTTATATTCCAGTTTACGTGCAGAGGTGCATTTAAAAAAAGAAGAAAAAAAAAAAAGAGTTCGTCCAAAGTTTAACACGGCTGGTGTGGTGGACTTGTTTTTTCCTTCTTATACCCAGAAACCGCTTAATATCCAAGTCTTTCATAATGTTTAATAAAGTAGGTCTTCCTGCTTTCAATCAGGAATTTGAGCTTCTGACATCTTTACCTCAGCCTCGCAATCTGTTGGCTCGTTGGTTTGTGTACAACGCACGGAGCCGACCGTAAACGAGCAAGCAAACCCCAACGGAGAGCTACAATCTGCATGCACTGTATATATCACTCTATAGATGTCCAAAGAATGCTCCTAAAACCTAAATGGTATTTTTTTTCACCATGTAAACTTTCCTTGAGTACCTTTTTTTTTAAAGCGCCACACAAATAAAAGGTATCGTTAATATTATTATCGGCATATCTGATGGCCTTGATTGGATTATCCAAACAGAATATGCTGTTTGCACAACTCGTATCAAATTCAGAATATTTGGCATAAGTGTAGTATTAGTTTGCATGTAGTCAATGATTATAGAAAGTTAATCGAATTTCTGTCAAAGGGAGGCTTATCGACGGCATCGTAAAGTCTTGGTGTCGACAGAAAAAACAAATGTCTGAAAGCCTTGCCAGACCTTCCGTCTACATTTTGGTAGATTAACCACCACATAAGATTATTATTCATTTGGAACGGTCGATCCACGATGAAAGAGTGTTCAAAGTTCTCCCCTTTGTGTAAACTTAGTTACCACTAATGGCAATGCCGAGTGGATGCTGTCGTATCTAATATCTGCTCCGTCCTGACACTGGATTGAATTGAATTTTGGTCTGTGTAAACTTGCTGGTTGTTCCCAAAGCGGCCTGATGAAGAATGAGGCTGTCGTATCCTGGCTTGTTCACGGACCACAGTGCAATGTCCAGGACCTGACGCCATCACGACCAGGTCTCAAGCCAGCGCTTTGTAAGCTGACCTACGGGAACAGAAGAAAAGGCACATTTTCCTCTTTCTGCTTTTTGAGTAAACATATCATTTCACAGCTATTCTAGTTGCAACCCTGCACGTCTTGTCTGTGATGCCCCCCTTCCCGTCTCCCTAACTCGCTCTACTCCACCAGGCCACGGCGTGTTGACAAGGTGTTCTGGATCAGACCAAGTGATCGGGCCCTGGTGGGTTAACGCAGGCCTGATACCGGATCCGCTCCGGTGGGGAGGTATAGAAACAGGAGCGGGAGAAAGATCGTCAACCCCAACCGGTCCGGCCTGAAGTTTCCCGGGCAGTGGACATTAACCAGAGGCCTTGAGCTCAGGACTCCGAAACAGAAACACTATCCAGCCCTGTGATCTCCAGACCTCTCTTTCTCCCTCCATCAGCCCACCTCTCCATCTATCAAGCCTTCGCTCACTTGCATGCTCTCTCCCTCTCTCTGTGCCAGACATTGCTTGCAGAAGTGTGTCTGGATTAGCGTTTGTGAGGCTTTTTTCTCTCTCCTCCCTCGTACTTCCACGTTGACGCTCGGCCATTGTTCTTCTCGCGTGCCCTTTGATCATGAAGAGAGCATCAATACGGTTTGTATTACTGACTCATAAAGGATTCTTGAGAGGCCTCCAAGGTGTCTGACCCTTGACCTCAACAGTGATCCTTCGCAGTGGTTGGACCTCTCGTCTGAGGAAGATGAAGATGGATGTTATGTTTTGGTTCCAGTCCATCCTTGTTGGAATTTCTTCATATCAATTTCTTACCCGTGTTAGTGTTTTTCCTCACTTTTTCTCTCCTGCGTGTATTTTAAGCCTGTGGGGTATTTCTGGAAGCAAACACAGCGTAGTCAGCGGCCTCTGTGGAGACCGGACACACACTGCTCCTTTTGTAGCATGTTTTTTTTATTTTTTTTAAAGCTTTCTGTGAAGGTGCACATTCATTCATCTTTTCTCAGCCTCCACATCAGCTCTCCCTCTCTCTCCCCTTAAACTCTGAGCATTTTGATCCTGACTCTTCTGCCTTATTTTGCACCACATTTCTCATCAGAGAAGCTTCAGAATCCAAGCCTTTGATTCGTCTGTGTGTCCAGGAGTCGCGCTCTGGTTTGAGCTAAGCCCTCCTTGGCTGTAGCACACTGTCTCTCACTGTGTATTTTTTTTTAATTTTTACTTTTAAGGCCAGGCCACTTCTCCCGTTTGCCAGGAGCGCTGCTGCCTCACCAAGGGGACAGAGAACGCGCTATGCACAAAGCCGGGTAATGACTTTAAAATACATCACTGCGTCATGGACAGGCACTTGGAACGTGTCCTGAACTGTAAATAAAAAGCATTTCAATCTCGCGTTTGCTCAGCGAGCGGAGGAGAAATTCCACAGTAACTAAGTAAGTCGAGGTGGTGGAGCAGCAACTACCTAAGCAGATGTCACTAGGACTGTGGTATGTTGGAGCGCCGAAGACACTGGCAACCTCTCTCGTTTATTTCATCTGTTTTCTTACAAAGATGATCAGGACAGATGAAGTAACCGGAGCTGCCTGCCTGGATATTTTTTCTTTTTTCTTTACGGCGCTCTTCTGCAGAAGAACAGACGGAGGAGTCGGAGCGCGGGGCGGAGCCGCCGGGACGTCTTGAACAGCAGAGAGTCGAAAATGACGTGGCTGCGTGAAATGAAACAGATGAGGAGGAAAATGTCCAGGAATTGCCCTGGAGTGGCTCTCTTAAATGTGATGGCATGAAACATGGAATGCACAGGCATCAGTTTAACAGTGGAGTCCGGCTCATGACAACTCCAAGCATGTACCCGTTTTTATGTCCGGCCCTTATTCTCGTCGCTACTCCCGCGCTACGGCCCTCGCAGAGCCACTGCGCGGCGTGCTCTTTCCAACGCCGTTTGCCTAACCTCGCATCCCGCCCGGAGTCCTCAAGTCGCAGCTTTCCGCGCTCTACAGCCGAGCCGAGCGGCCATCCGTCTCCCTCGGCCCTTCAGCAGATTACCGTCGCGACGCGCCTAATGCACCATGTTTTATAGCCGAGTAATGTCGGCTTTACGCGGGGATTTGAACCTCTAAGCTGACCTTGAAGCGTGGCTGCTCTGTTGGCCGAGACGCAGTCCAACGGGTCGTCATTCATCACGGCAGACTGTGTGGATAAGTCGGGCTGAGAAGGCTGCGCGGGTTGAAGGCCAGCAGTTGAGCTGCGGTTTTGACGGACAGAGAGGGGCGTGCTTATTCGAAGACATTTAACACATAGTTATGTCGCATTTTTCTCACCAGAATGTCATAAAAGAGCCATAAGAATACGTTGTAAATGACATCATGCACTCTGGTGGTTATCAAAGACAGATGACGGACAAAGGTTCAAGTGAACTTATCTACGCACTTTGCATGTCTTTGTCTGACATCTCAGGGCTATGGGCAAAATTAAATTAAAATTAAAGCTGCAACATTGAATCAATCGATTTAGATTTCAACTATTTTATTAATCACCAACTAGTGGAAAGAAAGTCAACATTGTCTGATCCTGGCAAATATGTTCTGGTTTCTTTACTTCTTGAGGCCATAAAGGGCATCAGGGCTTTGGGAAACACATATTTCTCCCCATTTTCTGACACTTTATAGACCAAACAGCTAATTCAGAATATAATAAGCAGATTTATCAAAAATGAAAATAATCATTAGTTGCATCCCCAGCCAAAATACCGGGAAAAAACTCTGTCTCAAGTAGAGATCACATCCTGTAGTTGTCATCTGACAGCATCCACAGAGCTGCGACTGTTGAGTGACGTCTAGTTAAAAAACAGTTTGTGCAGTGAGGAGGAAATATCATGTCTAACAATCTCAAAACATATGTTTTGATTGCACACAGCATCTGCAGCTGCTCACAATGTGACGGCAAAAACAAACTGCTTTTCTTTCTGTCCTAAGTGATCCTCTGTCGCAAATTGACAGAGCTCCGTGTGTGTGTGTGTGTGTGTGTGTGTGTGTGTGTGTGTGTGTGTGTGTGTGTGTGTGTGTGTGTGTGTGTGTGTGTGTGTGTGTGTGTGTGTGTGTGTGTGTGTGTGTGTGATTTGGCCCTTCAGACACCGCGTTGGCCCGGGGGCTTCTCTGTCACTCTCTCTCCGTGGCGCTGGAATGCATTGTGGGACATCCAGCTGTAGTCTCCCGGGCCGAGGGCCCAGTTATCAGTCAGACCTGTTGGCCCAGCTCCCTCCCCCCCGTACTGGGCCGAGCACAGACTCGGCAGGGGCTGCCAGGGAGGACGGTTGTCCCTGTCTGTTGTCCTCTGATGAGACCAGACAGCAGCCTGTAGGCTGTCAACACATTCCTGCACGGCTGCTCTTAAATTGCCCCAAATCTTGGGTCGATCCGCTCTCTGCTCCACATATCACTTGTTGGAGCGATGAAGTGTTTCTGTGCGCGCAAATGAGCGAACGCGCGCGCCGGGCCTGCTTTCCGCTTCAGCGTCGTCTCCAGAGACGCAGCTTTGTCTCTCAACATTGTGCAATCGCCGTGTTGAGTCTGATAAGGAAATGTTTAGCCGATCCAGCCAGACTGTTGAAATGATTTGGAGTCCCTACCGGGCCACTGGGGCATATCAAATGCTCGCTGGAAAACTGGATTGTTTGTACAGTGGCTGAGCGAGCGGCGATACTTAGAAGCGCTCCGTCGCGCTCAGCCCGAGGTGAAAGAGCCGAGTGTGTTCTTCTGCCGCGCTTCGCCCGCCGTTTTTTTTTTTTTTTTGATGTACTGCGAGCGTGTGAGAGTCGGACATGGTGGGGATGGAGGCTCGACATGTTTTCATACATGTGCTTGTAGCGGTGCACATGGGGTTTCGTGTGCACACTTTGCTCACGTGTGTTTGCCCAGAGAGGCCTCGCTGTGGCCTCTACAGCCCGACATCTCTCCCTCTCTTTCTCCTTCCTCCCTCTCCTCTTTCTCCTACTGATGAACACAATCTGTCTTTTCAGATCCATGAACAGCTGCAGCTCTACGAGGTGAGCAAGCCGGTCCCCGTCCTGGACAGCACTGCAGCTCTGGCCAATGAAGTAAGTTCTTGTTTTTTTTGGGGAAGGAAGTCTTCCATTTATCTGGTTGCACATACTGATGGGTGACGAATAGAAACGACAACAGAAAGTCATGGTCTCGGGGACTCTATGTATTCTAGAAGAAGAAAACATCTTAAGTGTTGAGTTGTAACTTCAGGACTCAACACAAACTTTTTGTTGCCAAAACAAATGTGGTTGACATTTGTAATCCTCCTTTTAGTTCAAGTCATGAATTATTATACTGTGCAGTTACACATCAGCTGTATCATAAAAATGTGATTCAAAACATTTAGTTCTTTTATCTGAGTCACAGAATTTGAATCTTGAATATTATACGTTAATGTTCACCCTCCTCAAGTCCTGCTGCACCGCTGAAGAGCAGCCGTGCAGCTCTGTTCTTCACGGATCCCTCAAAAGAAATCCAGCAAGTCAAAGGTTGTTCAGCCGTTCCCTCCCTTCCGAATGTTGATTTTCTGGAAGTTTGAGCTGATGTTATGTTTTAAAACAGCCCTCTGGGTCTGAAAAGATGAAGCCAACTTATTGTTGAGCCTCTACTTTGTCCCATGTTCAAACTCATCAAACCCTTGTGAGTGCTCGTGTCCTGCATGGAGGATAGCTCACACTCGTAATGTTGCTCTACTCCTTTATCTAGTGGTGTTTCCTTTAATTTGTCACCTGCCTACTCACACACACACACACACACACACACATTATGTCTTTCTGGTCTTAACGTTGTGTTTGAAAACCCAGCGAGTTGCCTAAACCCAAAACGGAGCGGCTCTGTGTAAGCAGGAAGGCACTTTGACTTGTTCTGCAGTGCAACAGATGGATGTGGTGCAGATCGGACTTCAGATCACAAGTGCATCTTTCCCGGTTGCGTGCCGTAGCCGCGGCAATGTTCTCCATCTCCTCTTGCCCCCGAATGAACTAACACCGGCCGTCTTCCAGACTCGCTCACCGTTGCAATAACACAACGCCGCCCCACCCGACGAGGATGGAGAATCCGCTCCCGCGAGAGGGGAGGCTGATCATTTTCCTGGCGGCAGAACCCGATGAGGGCGCGCGACACACCGCTGGTGATTTGTGGAGTTGCATCATCGAAGCACAAGTGTGGGGAAGAGAGAGCTCACACAATATGCACATCCAGGGAGAGGGAGCATCGCGCGTGGCGTGCGGTCCGGTTCCTCTTCGTTAGTTGTCCCGTAATGGGAAGTCATCACAGAGGCAATAATTGCACCTTCAGCACCACTTGGTGATGAGTTTCTTCCGTTGGCCCTGCTGCTCTTCGTCAAGCTGTGAAAGACATCGAGTCTGAGTTATTGAGTAAACGTCCGGTGTCCCGGCATTTGTTACCGTGTTGTTCGTCTGCAATACTTATCGAAACCCACATGTGCACACAAGCATTCGAGTGCCACGCACACACACACACACACACACACACACACACACACACACACCTGTGTAAACCCAAGGAGCAGCCTGGCACAGGGAACGGAGAGGGGGTGGGGGGGAAAGCTTTTTTACTGGTGTGTGGGTTTGTTTGAAATCCACAGCTCTGTTTATTGTAATCAAAGTGCCTCCGACTATTCCACCCCTTCCAGAGGGCCCGCGGCCATACATCATGCTAATTAGCTACCGAGTCGAGGGGAGAAAGACGGGGGAAAAGAGGGGCCGACGTTTGTACAGTCGGTTGGGGTGAAGACCGAGGCGGAGGCGGTCCAGAGTGTCCCGAGGCTGGGATGAAATAGAGCGGCCGCCTTGTGGTCCAGAGCGGTTTCCCCCGAGCTGGCAGGCCACAAGTGTCGGCGGATGAGCCAGGACGCTCCATCCTGGAAGGTTCAGTCACGCCAAAACAGATGCCGCGAGTCCCAAACCCCCCCTCCCTACCTCCAAGGACCCTTAACCAAACCAGGACGGTCCAGCTCTGGTCTGAATAGAGATTTTATTGCTGCTTTTCTTACGGCTCCTGCTGTCGGTCCCGGACAACAGGAATTCCACCAGATTTCAACAAAGGTCAAAGGGTCGCTCTGTTTCTCTCTCCTTCGTCTTTGCCCGGCCTCCCCACGCTGCTCAAGAGACCCCTGCTCCCCCTCTCCCCACCCCTCCATAACTGTCAGCCTCCACCTCCCCTCCCTCTTCCAGAGCTTCTCTCTCGTTTTCTTTGGTCAAATTACAGACTTTCAAATTCACGCTTCCTGGTGAATGCCCCGCAAAGCGTCTCCTCGGGATTATCGGGTATCGGAATAAATCCCAGAGATGACATATCAAAGCGTCTCGCAGCACACCGCAACTCCCCTCCCTCCTCCCCCCACCCTCTTTTCCACGGCTGGTCGAAGAAAAACTACCATTACGGAGCGTCGCCGTGTATTTTTAAAGCGGATTGTTTTTCACCCGTGTCACCGCTCCAAATGAGCGCCATTGAAGTGGCGGCTGAGAGCTGAAAGTGCAGCGGGAGAGATCTACAGTTAGATGAAATTCATTTGGGGTCTCCGGTTTCGGGTAATGGAGGCTTAATTTATTGCCTAACATAAAACGACACTTCAACCGCCGTCTGCCCCCGGGCCGCACTGTCTAGCACGCACAGCAGGTGACGAGCGCCGCCAACGCCGCCTGCAACACGATCGATACCGGGGCCCGGGGACCGAGTGGCGTATCGCACACACAGAAATATGCATCTTTTATGGACGCACATCCACGTTAAATACCGCACACCCGGTTTCCCTCCAGCCCTCATTAAGGCTGAAATGGGAGCCGCGTGGTGGAATGTGAGGCGCCGCGTCACATTAATCAAAAGAGGCAAAATCTGCCTCACACGTGAACCAGCTCTGTCCTTCCAATCAAACTCCATCAACCCTGTCGGGGCGAGGGAAACAAACAAAAAAACAACACTCTGCACGCCACTTCAACAGTAAGCTCAGTGCCAGCCTTTATGATCCAGATCAGCGTCCATCGCTTGAACTGAGACTTCATGTCCTGTTGGCTGACTCGCTCCCCTCAAAGACTCCGTTTCCTTCTCTGGCCAACGTCCCAACATCTTCATTCTCACCCGGATACCTGCTGTTACTCCAGGAGACCACTGGGTGCCATCAGAGGGAACTGGTCTGCAGTCCGTACCAACAACTGGTAATGGGACAGAGACAGACGGACTCATTGAGGCTCCTGTGCTCGGTCCAGCATGGTTAAGGAATAATAACCTTCATCACACGACCTCTTCATGAGTTAGTCTCCCTGGAGCTGGATTTGTATTATGTATCTGTGGTGCCTTGACTGTCGAATTAAAACTTTATTTTTATATTATAAAGGTATGCTACCTTGGCGAGGTCTCCCTAAAATAATGCACAAAATGTTTTTCTCTTGAAGGAGTTTCTGGTTGAATTCAGTGAAAAATACATGAAAAGAAATCTTAATTAATCTAAAAGATAAATAAAAGAACAAGGACCATCAGAATATGACACAGCTACTGTTGAACAGGTATTTCATATTTTAAAAAGTCACACAAATGTACATTACTTGTGAAGCGGAGAAGAAAGGCAACACCTTTTTTTTTTTTTTTGTTTGAACAGCTGAGTGTAATTTTTCCTCTTGACATTCTGCAGAAAAGCCTCTACATTTGTACATTTGTCATCAGCTGAAACATCTTTATCGGAGCAGTAATGCTCAATTAACTCTCTTTTTTGGGGGACAATACATCAGCCACTGACCTCCGTCATAAAATGGGTCAGTTATCCAAGATACAGACTTCTTATACATCCATAAAAGCATGCACACGTGTATGACGGCTGACTGAAGCTGGAGACTCATTTGCAGCTTTTGGTTCTTTTTGGTTTAATTCCAGTTTCATTTTGTCTCTCATATTTTCATAAAGAGACTCTTTGCTTTCCTCCCATAAGATAGCTTGTGTGTTCCTGCCTGAGCGGTAAATGAGCCGCCTGTCATGAACGATGGTCACAAGGCCATTACTTGAGCAATTAGACCTTAAATAGTTCCCGTAAAGTCCTTCATGTATTTCAAGAATAATCCCCCAAAAAAATACATTTGGAGGCACTTTGAGAACCTTTTTTTTCCTCTTCCAAAATTCAATTATTTGCATGAGAGAAAATGATCTCTTCATGATTTCCTTTGAGTGTGAAATCCAATATTTAGACCGTGGCACTTTAAAAGTTTTATTGAAACCTATAAAACTATAATAAAAGGAAAACATCTTGTGTGCACGAATTCATGAAATCAAATCAAAACGCCGTATGAGAATGAATTTGGGTAAAACGACTCGGCGCCTGCTGTAGTCCAC
Organism: Clinocottus analis; assembly: GCF_023055335.1. Taxonomy (NCBI): domain Eukaryota; kingdom Metazoa; phylum Chordata; class Actinopteri; order Perciformes; family Cottidae; genus Clinocottus; species Clinocottus analis. Next base: position 3,431,560 of record NW_027175909.1, read on the forward strand.
CGATGGGTTATTGATCAGGTGCTCAGTGAAAGGAGCCACGGGGCAGTTTATCCATCGGATTAAATGGAAACGTCTGATATTTCAAAATAAAAGGTTAGTGGTTTTAATATGTTTCGGTAGAAGCGCTTTGACGTAAGGCCAGCCTGACATATCGGCGGCGCTGCATCAAAGGGGCGAGCCCGAGAGCCGCTCCGGGTCACCGGAGAGCCGTAGCCCGACATGCTGGGATCAAACTTATCTAAACAGTGCAGGGCCTGCCGTGACATTCAACTAATGAAATAAACAGTCTCAAAGGAGGCCGCCATCAGTCTTCTTTCTTCTTTTCTCCCCCCTCCCTCCCTTCCCCCTCATTCTCTGTGAGGGTCCGCGGACGGAAAGTGTGACTCTCACACGGAGGCATGAAAGGCCGAGAGCCAGAGCGTGTTGTCAAACATGTCCCGTCCGTCCTCCTCCGCTGAGTTATGGGACGAGGTGCTTTAATAGGACAATATGAGGGGCTGGAAATTTACAGCCCTCCGTCTGTCTTTGTCTCCCCTCCCTTCGCCGGCTGGCGGCGGGTTGATGGATGGCGGCGTACCGGAGCAAGAGATGTTCCCCCTCTCTGAACGCCCTGACCCCGATTGCCTCCACTCCTCCCTTTTCTCACACTTCCTCTGACCTTACACACTTTGAGACTCCCTTATTTTGTATATTTGAGAAAGTGAAGCAGCGCGGGGTTGACCGGGGTTCAGAGTAACCTTGACCGCCGTGACTATTCATTAGCGCCGTCTCTCTCCCCTCGGGAGGGAGAGGAGGGGGGGGTCACAGCTAATGGAAATAATGAAAAGAGCCCCCTCTTGTTTTTGGGGTAAAGTGACATGGCGTCCTCCCTAACCTCGCTCTCACCCTCCAGGCCCCCCTGCCTTTACCGCCGCCTCACCTCTGCTGCTTTAATCCCGCACCGCGGGAGGCGCTCGTCAGACAAACTGGAGCTTTGGCTCGACCTCTGTCATCGTCCGCCTCTAAACCCCGCCCCCCATCGGCTTATCTGTTAGGTGAGGACAACAGAGGCCGAAGTGGTCCAGGTGTCTCTTCTCGCTGCACGGCTTCGCTTCAACGTACAGGACAACGATACGTGTTGATGTCGCGCTTTCCTGCTCGAAGTTAAAGACCTTTTGCTTTAATGTTGATTTTTTTTTTTATTACATTTTCATTTTAAGTAAATTGTATATGTAAAATCTCGTGCTTTTTGGGAAAAAAAAGACTGCAGTTGACATTTTTATCTTCCAACTGTTTTTTGATTTGTTTAAAAATACTTTTTTATTTGCATAATTCAGAACATCGTCTATCCTATTACCACCTGATTTGGATAAAAACTAAAATGTTCTAAAATACCAAATGTATTGCTGTTATGTATTCATATTTATTACCATGATGATGAACATGAGAGCTCCTTCAAATTCCACTTAGTTAGGATTGTTTTATTGTCATGTCATCAATATTATTGTTTTGATTAATTGTTTCAGCTAAAAAAGGGAATAATGCCCGACGTCAACACATTGCTTGTTACGTCCGAGCAACAGTCCAAAACTTATATTTAACGTTCAATGATGAATGTATGCCGATTTGCTTCAAGGAAAAAAAAAATCAATGCAGATTAATTTCGAGACTCAGTTCAGCTCTACAAAAATATTGCTGCTCGCTAATGAACAAGTGACTGCAAACCAAACAGAAAGATGAAGACACACAGATTGCTTTAATGTCTTCATGTTTCAGGACACACACACACACACACACACACACACACACACACACACACACACACACTATCATTTATAGTCAAACCGTCTGTACATGCATGCTAGCACACACACACCATACATACACACAGTCATGCTTCATGTAGTGTGTGTGTGTGTGTGTGTGTGTGTGTGTGTGTGTGTGTGTGTGTGTGTGTGTGTGTGTGTGTGTGTGTGTGTGATAGCTGTTGGCTCTCCCTCCACACCCCCAGCCTGTGAGTTCCTCTGGCTCTCTTTCTGTAGCAGCATTCAGCACAAGCAGGTCTTTGTGTGCGGCAGCCTCCTCTCCTCTCCTCTCCTCTCTTCTTCTCCTCTCTTCTTCTCCTCTCCTCCTCACTACGTCCAGAAGGAGCCTCCATAAATCAGAGTGCGGGTCTCGAGGAGCGTGGCTCTGGGCTTTTGGAAGCTCAGAGTCGCTTCGTCTCGGAGCTCCCAGACATTCATCACGAGTGTAGTAGTCCAGCCCCGTCCCGAGATGCTCTCACAGCGCCCTTTGTCTCCGCGAGGAAAAATGACCCCGCCAAGTTGTAAATTACACCGGGAGACGAACGGCAACAAGAGAGACCTCTCGACCCCATGACGAGCTGTGACACTCGCCTTCCATTAAGATGCAGCTAATTTAGCACAATAGCATCTCTCCTGTGTGACGGGCCAGCACCCTTGAGTGTACAACGGTACTTTTTACACATGCTTTAGAGCGCACACACATATATACACACATATATACACACACATATAAACACACTTGTATCTAACAAAAGCTCATTCCTCCCCTCAAATTATAACAATCAATTATCCAAAATTCCCAATTTAAAAAATGTCGTTCAGCGTAGGTGATTAGTTTTGTTTTAAAATTATTATTTTTTATAATGAACACAAGGCATCCGTTTTGGCTCAGTAAATATAGACTTCACATTGCTCGTGAGTTATTAGAAATATTTAGATCACAGGAGTCTGAAGCGATCCTACGCAGCCACCGGGATCTAATGCTACACGCGTAACACAAACCCGACCTTCATCCGACGCTGTGCACTGCGCCAGGTGTAAAAAGTAGATTTTTAACAGAGTGCAAATTAATTATTGTTTTTTTCTATACAGACTTTTGTATAAATGATCCAATAAGTGTGTAATTAAGACTTTAATTATACATGTGCAAATCTAATTTCGATGACCTCAGAGGAGACGAACCCTGTGTTTTTTGGTCCCCATTGAGGGGGGGGGGGGGGGGGGGGGGGGGGTTGAGGGGTGACTGGTAATTATAGTTTCTATTTTATTCATCTCTGTTGATCTTCACGTGTTGAATAATCTGCTTTTAACTCAAGTCAGTAGTTAAAATAAAGTTTGGGAAAACGGGACAGTCATGAACAAAAGATAATGAGGTTTTTAACTTCCTATCGCCGTGTTTAATATTTGTCATACTTTAAATACATTTCTGTCTTCTTCCCTTTAGCTGTCCGAGGAGCTGGAGGGGAAATCGGCCAACGGGGAAATCAAAGAGCTTCTCCAACTCCTGGCCAAACCCCACATGAAGGTGCGTTTGTCTCCCGTTCCTTCATTACTGCCTTTCATTCATTTCAGCATCCAGCAAATGTGAAGAAAGTTCAAGCCCTCTTTTGCGGAGGACCCCAGTATTGCCTCTAACCAACAGAGCGAACACTGTCTGAACTCGTCTTTTCACTGATGTCATCACACAGACGGCACGTTATCGCTCGTTTGCGCAGCGCCGGCTTGTCGCGCTCGATATAGCGCGGCGCTTCGATCCGGGCTCTTTGTCTCGCCTCCTCGGGGCTGTCGGCCCCGCCGGTCTCTTCATCCAGCACGCAGACGGGCCGAGAAAGCGGTTTTACACATTGTTATTTTCAATTTGCACGACTGGCCGTCCGTCAGGCCTCTGCAGGTGTCTGAGCCAGACGGCGGGGATGGAAGGAGAGCTGGACGAGGCTCCTTTCTTTAATGCGCTGTCGTCATGCTTATTTGAGCTCTGCCAGAAACAACAGCTCAGTATGAAGTCCTCTCCTGACACAACACACACACACACACACACACATTTATAGTTCATTCAAATATTCAATACCTCTCCGTGTCAAGGGTTGTGAAAAGACGAGGGGGTTCCCAAAAGGATCAGGCTCACCGGTCAGATCAACATGTGGGTTTTTCAACGTCTGTGCTAACGATGTCATGATTGATCTCTCGAAAGAAAACAATACAGTCATGCGCGTATAGAAGGACTGAGGCGTGACAACGAGTTCATCACACTTCAGCAGCGATCCACGCAGACCGTCCCGCATAGACACATGACGGCGAACACACACACACACTTGAAAAACACACACTCGCGCAGCCACCGTCTCGAGGACGAACAAACCCAATCCGTCACAGTTCCGCTCTCTCTCTTTGCCGCGAAGGCGCGTTTTTTTTTTTTACTATTCGGATGGCGCGTACAGTGGAGGTATTTGGCGTGGCGAGGGTCAATCCATCAAAGCGTCATCGGTCTAGACGCTCGGCGACTTGAGCCGGCGAGGTGAGGAGAGGCGGAGGCGGCAGACGGACTGCGGGCTGGGTACATAAAGACCAATAGCATATCAGTCGAAATCATTAAAAGCAAAGTTCGCAAATCAAAAATACGTATTATTCTTCTCTGAGAGGGAAGTGTGCATCTACTTAATGCTGATGTTTATAGTTTACGGCTAACTGCGAGCTCACCTGGCTCCACTGAGCTCGCTGACGCGACAGGTTGGCAGGTAGTTCAGAAGAAAAACAAATAGTTCTGGCATGAATCTGCACACTGCGTCTGTGGTATGCTCGGTTTGTCAAATGTATTCTTTGGGCGCTTTGAGCACTTGAGCAGACATCTCTACGGTCAATATCTTTCAAACGAGGCAACTAACGCCAAAGCACTCTAGACTGATAAATGGCGCTACAGGTAAGAGGAAAAATATATATTTTGGATGTTGGGGGTCACCCGAGTGTCCCATCTCCTCCGAATGTGACGGATTCTGACGTTTCGGTCGATCGAATGAACACTAAAGTGTTGGCAATTGGAGTGCTTGCACTTTTTTTCCTCCTCTGACTTAACAGAAGCAGAGTCGACCTCAAAGTCCTTACCTCAACCCCCAGCTGACCTCGGCCTGCACCCTTCAGCGTTACCTCTGCTGCAGTGATGTAGACGTGTCCTCCAGCGTGTGTCAACAGACCAGAGAGGCCAGAAAGAAGAAGAAAAAAACACTTCTTTTCTTAGATTACATCAGATGTTGCTAGAACGAGATGAAGACATACCCCATTCAATCAAATACAATGATGGGGTCACTGGGGGGAAATCCTCTCCATTACACAAGATCTCAATTCAAACTAAGACCAATACACGGAGAAGCGATGGCTATTTTAGTTCCAATGAAACGTGACTCGCTAGCGCAGTGCTGTCCGATTGCATCCTCTGTCGGTTCCCCCGTCACCTCGGCACGCTGCTCAGCCGTCCTGCACGCGCTCCAGAACGGGACGGGGGTCAGCCAAGCGGCCCGATGGAAACTATTTGGCCACTGCTCTCTTTTTGATGCGGCACTGTCGGAAAGCGACTGCGGCCGAGGGATGCGACCCGTCGTGCGCTGGCCTTTTAACACAGAACGACGACCACCGAGCCCCAACAAAGATTCATTTCAAACGTCACATTGCTGTGAAACGATAGAAAAACAGTATCGGGACATCAACAAACAAAAAAATCCTCTTTTTCTGGATCCGCAGTGTGTGGATCCGCTTTAGATCGACGGCGCCTGAACTCATCACGCTGAGCGATTGACATCTGCGTTTGTTCCCCCATCCTCTCTCTCTCTCTCTCTCTCTCTCTCTCTCTCTCTCTCTCTCTCTCTCTACCGCTCACCTTTCACAACCTCTTCTCTTGCGTGCTGGTTCAGGTTTTGAGCCTCAACACGCTGCTGCTGCTGCTGGATGACTCGGTCAACAGCAGATCAGCGCCAGCGTTCGGTTTTGGCGGGCGGGCTTCGGCTGCAACGCGCTGACGTGTCGGAGGCTCTTGACGGGCTCTTTCTGACATTGTGCCTCCAACCCTGCACAGGCAGCATGTGTGCTTCGAGAATGAAGGGTTGGAAATCTCTCTCTGCCTCCATCTGCCCTCCAGGGCACTTGATACCGTACCAGCCAGCCCCCGGTGTAAATCACGGGGCCGTGGGTGTAAAACACAAGCAGATGGCTGCTGCCTCTGAATGGCGTCTCTGTGCGATAGTAACTGTATCACTCTTAATTATGGCTGAAATGATCCATTCCTAGGGCGGGGATATAAATCAGCCTCTTTAAAACTCTCCCTCTCTTTTTCTCCTCCATGCTCTTCCTCACCTCAAACTTTCTCTTGTTTTCTTTTTTTTTTTTTACGATCCGCACATGAAAAAACAACTTTATTAGCCCCCTCCCCCCCCAGCCAGACTAATATTGACAGTGATGAAAGTGGCAATTATGCCGGCCGGCTGCTTCCGCTGGGGTGCGTGTGCGCTTGCAGGATGTATTTGACTCGTGGGCAGCGCTGCATGCCCGAGGTTCAAGGCTCAGGGAGGGTGGGCGTGAGTGTCAACTCCCAGCTGGCGCGCAGCAGCGTCTCCTCAAGCTGAAGGCACACGGCAGAGTCCTCCCCGCCCGCGGACGAGCAGTTAGTCCCGCACCGATCCAGCGCCGCCAGCTGAAAAACGAGTGGGCCGGTGACGGGGCCGGGGCCGGGGGCCGGGGAGGTTGGGCACTTTTTAATGAGAGGCCAATGCCAGGAATGCACAGGCAGGTTTATTTAGTCAAGCTCTGTGATCTGTTTTTCTAGGATCCCTATTATGCCTAATGAACACAAACACACGAAACCGAGAGGAGGACGGGACGCCTGGAAAACAAGGGTGGCTTCGCTTCCCCCTTCATCTTTCTTTCCATCCCTCGCCCCGCGGGCCCGCGAGGGCCTACACGTGGATACGACTCCAGACTTGATTAGGCGGCTAATCCGCCGACGCTGAAGCCTGGCGATACCCGCCGACTCGAGTCGGCCCAGGAGGAGAGCCCCTCCAGACACAGACCTCTCTGTGTCTGGAGCATTTGTGCCTGCGTAGCCGCGCCGGCGTGTCAACGGTCACCAGCCAGGGCCGCCGAGCCATGTGCTGTCTATTAGCATGCAGCTGTTATTGCTACTTCCAAGAGAGTTTTCACAAGGAATTAGCCGTGGCTCTGTTGCGGGTTGTGAGGCACGGCCGTGAGGGAGAACGTGGCGGCGGTGTGGTGTGGTGTGCAACGCCAGACCTGAGGAAGTGCCATCGATGAGAGGATGCTGACGGGTCAGAGTGTGAGGCCTGGTGGATGGAGTTCAGAGGAAACGGCAACTGGCGGGTTAGTGGAGGAAAGGTGGAGCGTGAGGAAATGTGGAGGTTTCTCTTCACTTCTGCAACCTAGATTGAATCTAAAGTGGGTTCAGTGATTGACCGTTGAGTCCATAGATCGTCCGAATATTACGGATCGATTTGTGTCCGTGGATTGATGGACAAGTGGTTCCACGCTGCCTGGTTCTGCTTCTCAGCAGAACCTCATGGGGGTCCCAAACCCCCGCTCAGAGGCTGATGGACGCCTGGCTGGCCCGCACGTTGTCACAACCCACACTCGGTGCTGTGACTGACAGTCGGACACCACAAGGAGAGCCACAACGCAGCATGTGTCCAACCTCCGGCCCCGGATATACACCACCCTTTCTTCTCTGGGTTCGCTGTCACAGCACAGACAGGTTTTCCACCAACGTAAAATAAAAAATTCTCATACTCTAATTTGTGAAAAAAAAAGAGAAAACAGAAAGTAACAAAAACAGAAAATGCTTCCGACACCTGTGCTATTTTATTCGGCTCTGACCGAAGTGCCACTTCAACTGAAGAGTTATAGCTGTTGTAAAGTAACTAAGATGCTGCATCACATCAAAGGAGAAGGCGGGATCAGGTGTGTTCATTTGCCGCGCCGGAGAGAAGGGGACATGTTGTGGAAGTCCCAGATACGCTGGAAAACCAACACATCACCCAGAGGAGCACACAAGAGCAGTATTCCCTCTATTGTTATCTAGCAAGCCACGCGTCAACTGGTTAACTGCAATACAAATATTTTATTTATATGCAAAAAATATATATATATAAAAAAGGATGCTGAAATAAATACATCATGATGCCAATTTGTCATAAGTCAGAATTAATGCTTGGTTAGGTCTGTCCACAAGACGACGAGCAAGCAACTTTTAAAGTGCTTGTTTTCTGAATGGAGTTTGGTTGGATTGGTGCCCACGTTGTAGCTCCATCAGCTGTGAAAATGATGGAATAAGGCATCAGGGTAACTGCTTGTACCATAGACAGTCCATGGTTCATACGCTTACACGATAATTTTTGCAAATGACGCAAACATTTGCATCACCCTCCGCAAACGTGTGCATTTGCATTGTATGCGATCACGTGAAAAGCACGCGTTGCAATGATCTGATCGCAACGCCGCAACTCTGCAGCTCTCCATCCGAACCTTGACGCGCTGCCGAGAACACAATATATCGCGTGTTACATATCGAGCACAGGTTTGGGCTCCCGTTCAGATTGCTCATCTGCAAACAGTTTTGGTTTCCTGCGCTCCAGGAGAATATTTCGACAGTATAATGACAGCATCCCCCGACGTACAAGACAACACAGAGTGTGTGTTTATGTACGGAGATGAAAGCCAGGAACGCATTCAGGCATTCAGACCTGTTCTGGGAAATGAACAAACTGATGCCGGGAACCTGTTGGGGAAAATGAAAAAAAACATAAAAGATAAAGCTGAAGAAGAGCAAACAAGAAGAGGGGAGAGGATTAATGGCATTTGAGAGACGTTTCGACAGCAGGGCCGAGACAACGAGAGAAATTCAGGGAGAAGGAGACCAAAATGGAATATGTTCTTCTGGGAATTTCAGTCAATTTGTTTTATCACTTCGTCTGTTGGACACTTTTGAGTTAGATCCTCCTGTTGGGTGAAAGTTGGAAGCAGGCATTAGGTAAATTCTGCCTTTATTACAGACTGAACAGTTAACCCGTCGGCCCAGGAGTGCGGCGTTATTAATGCAGACAGGAAAAATGACATAAATCTGCCAAAAGAAAATCCTGTGTAATAAACCGTCTTTCAAGGTCAGGACTAAGGGAATTACTAGCCAGTCCTCACAAGTGTCCAAGACGAACCCTGTGTGTGTGTGTGTGTGTGTGTGTGTGTGTGTGTGTGTGTTTGTGCGTGTGTGTGTGTGTGTTGGTCAGCTTGTATCCCAGTGGGTCCTGGCCACAGAGCTCCAGTCGCGTCTCCTCCTCTCATCTGCTCCCAGTTAGCAACATCTTGAGCGCTGTACTGCAGCATGCTCCCATGTCATAAAACACACTGCTCCTCTCTCTCTCTCTCTATCTCTCTCTCTCTCCCCCCCTCCCGTACTGTTGTCTGGCACATGAGGTGGAAGATGTTTTTCTCACTCCCCCCCCCTCCTCCTCTCTCCTCAACCACGGAAAAAGCAGCACGCGTCCAGCTGCGTCTCGGTGCGGACACGGAGTCGTTAAATACTTTGAGAAATGAAGGTCTCAATGGCATCATTCTCGTCTGCTCGACAGCTCTCTCTCCCTTTTTTTTTTTTCATTTTTATTTCTATGTCTGCTCGTGAACGCGTGAAATATCTGAGGCCGCTGAGAACTTCATTACTTTGAGGCTGCCGCCGAACATGGCTTCCCCGCGTGTCGGCCACCTTGCCTTGTGAAGCATCCTCCCCCGTTTCATTGCCTTTTAATCAGAGAGACGCAGGGAGGCAGAGTACGGGCCTAATGACAATCAACGCATGTAGCTGTAAGCTCTGGCTCTAAGCGCGTTCGAATCCATCACCCAGCGCTGGAGGGAGACCCTGAATCATAACCATCCTCCCTGCAGTCTCTGCATGTTCTCTGTCCCAATCGAAGAAACAAACCCGCGATTGAACCCTTAAATAGCTTTAAATAGCTTGTATTGCTTCCACTTTATTTGGCTAATTAGGCCGAGGTAAGGCTGAGGCCTTTTTACGGTTTGACTGATGACCCTTCGCTCTTGTTTCTCTCCTCCCGCCCCCTCCCTCTCTCTCTCTCTCTCGCTCTCTCTCACCTTCCTGCAGAGTCTCCTGTCGGTCCACGACACCATCGCCCAGAAGAGTTACGACCCCGAACTACCTCCGCTGCCGGAAGACATCGACGACGACGAGGACTCCGTGAAGATCATAAGACTGGTCAAAAACAAGGAACCCCTCGTGAGTAGCGTCGCCGCTCGTCTCCAGAAGTTTGAAAGATGGTTTTGGGAATCTAACGGATTGTGAAAAAGTAAATGAAACGGGGCGCGCCCCCAGTATCCTGGTAAAGCTAGCCCATGCCAATGTGTCCTTGAGCAAGACACTTAACCCTAAACTGCTCCCGTACCTGCGCCGATGGAGGATGAATGGATGATGATACTGATGTGGCACCTTGCATGGTGGCTCCTCCCATCAGTGTGTGAATGGGTGAATGATGTCATGTAGTGTCAAAGCGCTTTCAGTGGTCGGAAGACGAGAAAAGCGCCCCGACCGAAGGCCGCAACATTCCAGGGGCGTTTTGTTTGCATGTTGTTCCCCAGTGAATGCCTCCAGCATAATTACATCATCAGGTTCTTTGCTATTTGTGTTCATCTTAACGCTGGGAAAGTCCCTCTACCTAATCTTTGTTCACTAACTAACAATCTAAACACCCAAAAGCAGCAATCGCACCACAAGTCAAGCCAATGCCATGCATGTTTTTTCGAGGCACTCGCCTGTGGGAATCTAACCCGCAACCTTGAAGTTGTAAGTGCACCAAAACCGACCACAATAACCCAGCTCCTGCCGCGGGTATTTTCAGCCAGTCTAGGCTCGGTGTCTGCGAGCAGCTTCCTTTCTTTCTATCCTGGTTCGGCGACGCTCTGTCATTGGAACGCGCTTCTCACGTCCTCTTTAGACGGCGTCTCGGACGTCAACAACCTCCCGTCTGTCCTCCCCACCCCCTCCAGTTCTCCACACCTTTTTTTTTTATTTTGGTCCAGCTTTTGTTGCGTGATTATCTTCATTGTTTCGGCATTGTTGTGATTCTCTCGACCGAGCTCAGCGCCTTGCGACGCGGCCTCGCCAAACGACCTCCCTCCATCTGTCATCGCAGTTTTTGTCGCGTCCTAAAGCCCCGCCCACAACGGACGTGAACCGGCCCCCCCGGCCGCCTCTATTTTTTTTTTTCACTTTGTGGTTTTCCACCCCGACCACCATTTTGGCTCCGGGCCGGCGCGCTCCCCTCACCACACCCCCGGGGGATGAAGGGGGGGAGAACACACCTAAAGCCATTTTTAGACGTCTGTTGCATGTTCCACGGCGCTGCCGAGCGTAACAACGTGGCTTGAAGGAATTCTCCCTACTCGACACACATTGTCGCCGGCGCTTCCTGCTCCGGCCTCTCCCCGGGGCTGATGTCAGATCACATTCCCTGCAACCATAATGTGATTTACACCCATACCCGGTCAGCTCCATCATCCAGCTGCTGTTATTCCACCACGCGGCCTGATTCTCCGCTGTCTCCCCGAGAACATCTGAAACGCACATTTACGACGTGCGATACTGTCCCTGTACAATATTGAAGGTGTTAATTACGTTGAGTGTATTTATGTAGTAATGCAATGGCTCGGATTTAGTTTCTCATTTAATGCTGCACACTCGCTGTTGCGTGTTTCCAATGTTCTTTCAGGGGTCAACGCTGGGTCAGTTTTATAAATACATATATAATTTCGAAGAGGGTTCATTTGATGTGGCTCTCCTAAAAGCAATGTATCATCAGCATCACCGCAATATTGCAGCAGCGGCTGCTTAGTTGTTTCGTTTTGTTCACTCCCAGCAGGCTTTGATGCATAACAGACTACAGAATTAGATTTATAGCAGGAAACCGAGTCATGATGACTCCCAACCTGCGTTGGACAACACGTTCTATTAAAAAAGGGAACAGCAGCAGACGCTAAACTTTCCACTGCGTCTGATTACACAGAAAAGACGGATCAAACCCCGATGCTGTTTTCTCCCACGTGAGTCTTAGCTGCCCTCTCGCTGCCCGTAGGACCCGCAGGGCACTGCTGCTGCCCACAAGCTCCTGTGGCTATAATTTCGGGCCTGGCTGTGGTGTGGACAACAACAGCAGGTTTTTCTGTGAGTGCATGAAAGAAAACAATGAATTTTAAAAGGCTGCTATTTTGGCAGTGAGCAATGTCAGAAGAATTGTCATGAGAGATGTTCCTTGGGCTCGAAGACGAGGGCAACTTGAACCTCCCGAAGAGAAAGCACCGAGGCAAATCCTTTGGACCTTAAGGACCTCCATCATCCACACACCTCTGGGCCAAGGCTCTTCACTGTCTCGTGACCTCTGAAGAGTTAATGTGCCCCGAGAGAGAGAGAGAGAGAGCGAGAGAGATAGAGAGAGAGGGCAAGACTTGCACAAGTCAAACGGTTCCTGTGGGAGCGAGAACAACGCTGTAGTCAGCAGTGCACAGTTCCTGCTGTGTACCACTGTGGGCCTTTTCACACCACATTTTGTGGTCCGTTTCTTAACATTTCACACCTCAGCTGCAGAAGGGAAACTTGTGGAACTTTACTCTTTCAACTCCACGGCCTTAACGCTGCCATTTAGCATCACAGAGCTCTCTTGTTCTCCTAATGCAAAGCGTCTACGTCCTCCACTGCGAAACACAAAATCAAACAAGAAATAAAAAGAGACAGCATCGTAGGCTAAAGTTGGAACTGAACTCGAGAAAGAAGCATGTGCACCATCACCGCGTCCCTCCAATTACTGTGGCGGTTATGTAAATGATCAATTTTTCTATTCATTATTCAGGTTTTTAACATAAAAAGCGTACAGCGTAAAAGTGCTGACATGCCATTGACGAGCATCAAAATGATGCACTATTTGGGGAAGAGGCCCTAATCGTCCTCAATGTTCTTGTCATCTGCGGGGGTGAGGTTGCTGACCCTCTCACCGGGTAGTACATTTAAAGGCCCCTCCGGCCCCTCTCACTGCTGTCATCCTGTGCATCTTTAGAAGGGAAACCGACCCGAACGAACGATGGGGGTCACACGCCGAGGAATACGTCCGGCGGGTCGGATGCTCACGGTGAAGTCACAGCCATTCCACCAACCAATAAAACAAAAAACCCCATAATTGCGCCGGGGGTGCTCGCTCACCGCCGCACCAAATTGATTTGGATGTGCCCTTTAACTCGCAATTCCACATAATCAGCCTGCAATTCTCAAACTTGACATCATAACAACGCGGCCGTGCAATATCTAATTTCCTTTTCGTCTCTCCTTACTTTGCTCTCTTTTATTTTCTGTAATTTTTTCTCCGTCTGCCTTTGTCTCATCCTGCGCGGCTCTGCTTATTGCACGGCGGTAGTTATCCCCCTCTCTTCCAGCGGCTCATCCATTAAGTTAATTGTGATTAGTTGAGTGGATTGTATTCGGTAGCGCTGATTAATTGCGATCGTTTCTCAGAGCGTGACTTCATGCCACATTTCGGTGAAACTGTAAAAACTCAAGTTCCTCTTCTTCTTGTTTCTTCTTCTTCTTCCTCCTCTGTTCCGCTGCTCCCCCACCAAAAAACTGGCGGATTTATTAGCCCGAGAGTCAGTACAATGAAACAATTGGGTTGGGAGTGCAACATCAGCTCAGCCATGTCTCTTTTTTTTTATTGAAAGAATGTGTTATTTTGGATAAGGTTTCAGATCCGCTTTGCTCCGTATAGCTGATATACTGGTGAGGTTTTACCTCCGGTGATAAAGTGTTTCAATGCAGACGGACGAATAGGAGAACCCTGGAAGAAATGTTTGAGGGAGATAGGATACACTGGTGTTACACAACCCCAGCCAAAAATATACAATACAATAGAAGATCCAGGAGGATGGAGAGAGGCCTAAAACATGAGCGGCAAAAACGTCCACCTTCAAACGTAGTATAGTGTCGTTGTAATTCAAGCAAATTTCATTATTGTATAAATTATTGGCTAAAGAACTTGTTGATTTTTGAGCCGCAACGTCACCCCAAAGAATTCTGGGAAAACCCCGATCCTCTCTCTCTCTCTCACACACACACACACACACACACACACACACACACACACACACACACACACAGAGAAGTGGACTTTGAGCGCCCACAGGAGGGTGCACCACCGCTGACCATCAGTGTGATGTGAGCGTGTTCGGGGCTGACGGGCCGGCTGCGGTTGCGGCGCTTCGCGTGCGTTTTACACGCACCGCACGACGGCTCGCTCAGTGCCACTCATTCACCTCCCCCCTCAGTTCATGTGAAGTTTGTCCTCCTACTAGCACGCCATATTTTTCTTTCTCTTCAAGTCTCTCTCCTTCTACTCTCCCGAGTAATTTCTTTCATCTGGTTTTGCTTTTAGTCCAATTTCGCTGGTCATTCGTGTGAATAACATTTTTTTTTTTTCTGTAACACATTTCATTTGAGGTGGTGTAAAGACATTATTGTTTTTAAGAGGTTAGGACTTAATTCTAACTCATTTCGCCGTCCTTCAAGTGAAGATTTACCCCTACTTGTAAAGTTCCCCACTGCGGGGCTAATAAAGGATGATCTTATCTGCAGCTTCTATGTGGACACCTGTTGTTCAGCAGTGCAGATAGATAGATGCCTCTCTCGCGCTCTCTCTCTCTCCACGTTCCTGCTCCACATTTGTGCAAAATTGCCAAACACTCTCCATCCCCCTTCTGTTTTTTCTCGCTCACCTCTTCCATCCCCAGCTTGTTCGGCCTCACGAGCAGCCACGCCACCTGTACCGCCAGGAATGTGACGGGACAGGTGTCGGGCTCTCCTCGCTCTCTGCTCGCCCGTCTTTGTGCGCACAGGATTGGGTTTTTCCCCCATCCTGAACGGGTCTGGATAGAAAGCGCGGACGGCGGTCTCCGTGCCATCTTGCTGGCAACGCCAGCCTGCACGGCGTCCCGCCTGGCACCGCCTGGCACCGATCACTACGGCTGTGCCGCCGCGGGCCCCGGCCACCCGTCCGCCCTCGCCGCTGGATCCCAGCGGATCATCTGCACTTAAAATGACGCGCCCACGAAACGCCACCAGGGCGGTTTCTGCTCACTCTCATGCAGATGACATGTCGGACACCATCATTGTAAAACTCCGCGATTGATGCCCGGCGGACTTTTCTTTACTTAATAAGGGAGTCGATAATTGCCACGAGACAGGAAAGCCTTGCGATCGATTTTGTTTTTCCATGAACAGCAGTCGCAGGAATGAACCGCTGGCAACTCGACATGCCATGCTTTTCCCATCTGCGGCGGGCGGGCCTTCCTCTGACACAATTGGGATGGTCGGACCGCGGCCGCTCTGATCCCCGTCGTCTGGAAGCCTTCACAAACGCATTCACCCGGACGGTCTGCGTGCCGTCGGCATTAATAGGTATTTGAACTGCGCTGGTGTGAATGTACACAAGCGCAGGTTTACACCGAGAATAGAGTTTTTTAACAGCGCCGAAAACCCCAGAGAGGCGCTCTTGATTGAGACGGTTATCAAAGACGGGGATTTAGATCGATGTGGGTTTTAATTTTTTTTTTTCCTTTCCAAAAGTGACTTTTTCTACTGTCTGTTTACATCAGAACGTGGAAAGCGGGGGGGAAAGTAATGACACTCGCTGGGAATTAATGGAGCAGCAAATGAGATTAGAGCCGACAGCACACATGGTAGTGTTTTACGGATCGACCCATGTGCTTTAAAAGCAATACGTCTTTCACTTGATGGATTAGGCCGCGGCGTCCTGGGAGCGTCGTGAAGGAAGATGGAGCACCGACGCTCTAAAACATGAGGACAAGTGGAGAGCACTGCTGGTGTTGACTGTGTGTGTGTGTGTGTGTGTGTGTGTGTGTGTGTGTGTGTGTGCACTCATGTATATATGTATGTATGTCCTAGGTTCATTTATATTCCCTGTATTGCTGTTAATGTATCGGTCCGTGAGTATATTTTTTTCCTATCTGTACGTACATGGATGTAATACAAGTCATATTGTATTCTTCATTGAAATGCATAATTATTTAAGGTTAATTCCCTTTATTAACTTCATATTAATCTCATTAGAATAACTTAACTTCACATATCTCATAATGACAGCGTTTCCTGTCGTAAAGCGTGTGTTGTGGCGGACATGGCATCCTGGAAATGAAGAATCCATCCAGAGTGTGCACGTGATATGCAGGATATATAAACATTTTATTATGTAGTTCTGGTTAACTTTTGCACCAATAAACATTTTTTCTACACAAGACCGTAAGTGTTAGTAATATAAATGGACCGGACACTTGTTCACTGCACAGTTGTCTGTTAAAAATAAACAGGCCTGCTTCAAATGTCACATTTGTAAATGCCAAAGTGACACACGTTTTAAAAAATTTCCATAATATTCTTTGACCTTTTTAGTCATTCAGTGGACTTTTTTCACAGTTACACAGACTTTTGGCCACAGACCTGCGTCTCTAACCTTTAGACTGGTGACCAGCTGCCAGCTCCAGAGCCAGCTTCAAACAGCAGGGAGAGACAATGTGCACCTCTTGAGCGCCAGGAGATGCGTGCTGAAAGGAAGTTGTAGTTCAGTCTTTTATTGGGTTTCAGAATCACCGGACGCAAGTAAAATGCCTATTACAGAAAAAAGAGATAAAAGTAACGATGCTTTTGTTTCATAGTCTGGATGGTCGTTCTGCAGCTTAATGCGATTGATTATACTCTGGATGGGAGTGGGTGATACGGATACTAAACAGTAAATGTAGTGGATATATGTACCGTAAAAGTCAGGTTACAAGCGACTATACCTTCTGTGGGTTTGTCTGCTAGCTCCTCTCTGTAGCCAGCTAGCTCTCCGCTAGCTCCCTGCTGGCTCGCCGACAACCACCGAAGGTAGAGGGACCAGCCTCGGCTCCACGCCCGACTCGGGCAGCGGGGACACAGCCAGCAGCAGCAGCGGGGAGCTAGCAGCAGCGCTAGCTTGCTACAGCAGGGACACAGCAAAGGTAGAGCGGCTTGTAACCAAACTTTTACGGTAAATTAAGTTTATGTAAAAAAAATTTTAAATGGAAAATTTGTTTAGAAACTTGTTAGGAATACGTTTGATTATTTTTGCAAATGAACTACATTTGCAAAACCAAATGTATTCGACGTTGAAAAAGAAGAAACAAAACTACAATATGGTATATACAATTCCGACATGGAAACGCCCCCGCGTTTGTTCCTCTGCACAACACTCCCGCCGCCCTTGCCGCCCGTTGCGTCGTGAATGTGAAAACCCGCGGCAGCTTCCAAAAGCCTCGTCTGAGGCATTCCCAGATCCTAATCTCGCGTGGCCCCTCTCGAATACGGCCTCGTCCCCCCGTCGAGTGCAATCACACACACATCCCGGGCGCTCCGGCTCTTCTCCGCCCCCGCGGCTGAATGCTGCCATTGTTGCCCTGCCGGGTTTCTCCTCGGCGGCCCCGGCCTCCCCGGCCCACTTTGGAAATGAGAAGTGACATGTGAAAGTGCTGTTTTCTTTACGACGGGATAGCGACGGGGGGAAAACACTAAACAATCCCAGAGCCGAGATCGACCGCTCTCTGTGACACAACTGTCTCTTTGTGCGAGCTCATGCCGAGCTCTCAGACAACACACACACAACCACACACACACACACACAGTACATAATGACTAAATCTGGCACTATCCAGCTTGTAGCAGAGAGACGGCGATTCCACTCAGTCTACGCGGTGATTCATGCGGACAGTACGGAAAGAAATACACACATTGGGCGAGATAGCCACGCAGATTCACACACCCGAAACCCACCCAGCACCTGACTGAAGTACTGACGGCGGGCTGCTAAGTGTGTTTTCATAGCAGCTGGGTAATGACTTGCGCCAACATTAAGGTTTAAAGAGGCAGAGGAGGAAAAGGAAAGAGGGCCTGGAGGAAGATAAATGAAGGTAAGCCGTTCCGTCACACGAGGCCCTCGCATCACGTTACCTGGCAGCTCCTCCTGGAACCGCTCCTCCTCACCGTAATTATCATAATAATGACCCGCAATTTTCCCTTTTCTCAGTATACTTGTTAATTACGACTGGTGGGTCGGGACCGGGGTTAAGGAAACAAGAAGAAGGGGAAACCAGAGTCTGGTTTTAGTGCGGGAGTGAAGAGAAGGAAGGGGCAGTTGCTTTTATTAGTTGCAATCGCAAGTGATTTAATAAAACAGGTGGAGAGGCCAGAGGGGTCGGCCAGCGGCGGCAGCTCTGTTGCATCAGCTCGAGGGGGCAAAAGATTATTTGACATTAAAACCTCGGGTACCTTTCCAGGCTCTTCGGTTTCTTTTCATTGTTCTTTTCCGCTAATTCTTTCCCGCGTCGCATTAATCTTTCTAGGTGGCCGTGAGGCTGGAGGGGCTTTGTGACCACCGCCGGCTGCACTCATATCACATGAGTTACCTCCTTCTGAGCAGCGCCGTGGCGTTTGAGGAAGTATGTAAGAACTCGTAAAAGATGCTGGACTCGGTGCGTGGAGCGGTCATGTGGGGGAGGGGGTGGGGGGCTCTGTGCCATCTAAGTGAGGTAAGGTGAAATGACACACTCCAACACCAGATATGATTGGAGGTAATTGTGTTTTAATGTCCAGGAGGCCCATTCCCACTTTGTATTTTTCCTTTTTTCCACGGGTCGACATCTGGTGCAAAGAACGCCAGCATGTGTTTCCACTACACTTGTATTTATACCTCTAAACACAGCAGTCAACACAGCAGTCGGCAGGAGTTTATTGTCGCGGTTACACTTTTGCCGTTAAGTGACATCATGTCAAAACACGTCGGCCTCTCGGCCCAGGGCCACTCGCATTTGTTTGCCCTTGTCGCTCTCAATTTGGAGGGAGAAATAATGTTTGTCAAATGCCCCGGCGTTCGGTTCGGTCCTCGGGGGACGGTGGTCCGAGCTCCTCGTAACGGTGCCGGGTGTTTTTGAAATTGAGCACCGTGCTTCTCTTTCCCCCGGCGGCTTGGGATCCACGGGGGAGGCTTCAGTTGTGGCCCCCCAGCTGAGGAGAAGAGGTCCCCGGATCCTTCTTTTCCATTGTGGCACGCACCACACGGGCCACACGTAGCCCGCCCTGGACCCCGAGACGCGAGTTAAGCTCGGCCAAGTCGACGAGCCAGCCCTCTCGTCATCCGTGCAGCCAGAGTACAAGCCAGCCGGCTTCCATCATGTCATCCATCCAGCCATCCATCCAGTCCATCAGCCAGAAGGCACGCTAATTGCCCCGTGAAGACTTAGCTCGCCAGAAACCCGTTGTGGCCGATCCCAGCCGAGCTAACGTGACGAGACATCCAGCTTGTCTTACCCCTCTTATCTGCTTAAGTTTCATGGCACTACTGTGCGCCGACAGTTCCCTGGACAACCTCGCCTTCACTCCATTCCCTGTAATAAACACACACTCTCAGAAAAGGGGATCCAAATTTCAGCCCCTATTCTCTCTCTCTCTCTCTCTCTCTCTTTTATGACAACTTTTTGTCCGCGATGTATGAGGTGTGAGGCATTTGTCATCACGTACTAAATGCGGCTGCCATGTCAGCATGTGCATGCGGCGCGAGGGGCGATGGCTTGATACGGACGAGCGTCGCTCCAGTTCTCCTCATCGCACAGCGGAGGCTGAAGTCGTTGCGTTTTTGGCCGACCCAACAATAACAATCTGAGGCATTTATGTGTTAGAAATGGGGGAATAGGGCCGGGAGCAGCGGCTGCATATGGAGCTGATCACGTTAGGAGTGGAGGCTTCGAATCGCCTTACTAAGGACTAATTGACCACAGCCAGAGGGCCCTGCAGGGCACAGCCAGAGGGCCCTCCCCAGACCACGATGACCCCCGCTCTGGTCGCTTTTGTTTCTGCCCCTTCATTTCAGGAGAGACTTGCTCTTTTCGCGGGTGATCCTATGTCCATCTAAAGGGCAAATTGCATCGATGGCTGACAACAGGAAGAGAAATTTCGACCCCTGACAACATGATCGCCTCTTTTTCCGCACAAACAGCGCGGTTGAGCCGCCCGATGGTTAAGTGGTGCCTCGTCTCTAATTGCTAACATAGTATAGCCCATTCATCAGGCTCAGCAACTGTCCGGCATCAATCATCCAGTCTTTTGAGGGGTCTTTCTCCTGGGCCGGGTTGGCCCGACTTCAGGTGGAAGCTCTCGCAAGAGGGCGGACGCGCTAGCGTGCACACGAAAACACACCCACACACGGCGTCACTCATGCGTGCGTGTGCTTTGACAGACGCAGACGGGCCCCCTCTCGAACTTCCTGCACCGTTTCCAGTGCGAGAGAAGTCTGAAATGGCTTCCATGTGCCAGCAGGCGTTGAGGTGCTTGTTGTAAACCCAGCCATCAGTGTGTGCTAATGCTTAGCTGCTACGCCAGGAAGCCCATCTTGGTGCTTGAGGGTCTTTACCTTGCTTCTTCCTGGTGTGTGCCCCCTCACTCCCACACACACACACTATGCATCTTATTTAGGTTCTAGCCTGACTGTTTATGTATTTGTTTAACAGAGCAGGGGCTCCTCATTAGTGGCCATGCTTGGCTGGATGCTGATGATAGCACCCATAGGGTATCAAGGCACAGGGGGAGGTGATGCTGAGTTCAGGTTGTTGGACCCCACCCCCCCCACCTCCTCATCCCTGCTGCCTCTCGATGCTTCCAAGGCATTCGTCAGGCCTCCAGGAGAGGCTGATGTACCCCTGGAGGATTGAGAGAATGAAGGCCGACTGTGCATTGTAATGAGGTGGAAGGGATATGTGGCGCTCCCGACATAATCAAGGAATGGCTGAAGAAAAACGTGAATATTCGAGGAGATTTTTACAACAGCTTGTGGTTGATTTGAACTTGAACAGCCTGCTGCCATCTTATACGTAACACAACGCCTCTGGGAAGACGAATCTAAATGTCTCTGTGAGCTAATGTAACAAAAGTTGTCAGACGTAACTGTAGGTCGGGAGAGGAGCCGACGACTCACAACTCCCGAATCTCAAATCAAGCAATGCGTCGAGCTGATTGGTTGATCCCAGAGAGAAGCAGCCTTCAAGAAGCAAAGATGCAGTCTGTGTAAAATCGCAGTACTGCAATACTACAAAAGTACTTTTTGTAATTGACTTATCTTGGTGCTTTCATGACAAGTAAATCTACTGCTACGATTTCTGGCGCTGGAAACCTCAGCTTGATATGCAGAATCACTACAGGTGAAAACATATCCTTCCAACAGGAGGGTGAAGGACTTGTTGAAGTGGATTTTGGCTCCAGTGAAATTCCCTCTCCATTACCAGTATTCTTGCGTTTTCAATCTCCATCCCTGTTACTTTCTTGGTTGCTTTCAGTCCCTCTCTCTCATTCGTTATTTCTATCTTGCTCCCTCATCATATCATTTTCTCCCTACTCATTCACTCTTCCTCTCTTCCTCTCAACTCCGACCCCCACTGCCTCCCTCCTTGACTTGCCTCTCAGTCAGCTTGTCAGGTCCTGGCTCTCTTCTCGTCTTCCACTTATCCTCCGGTCTGGCTCGCTCGCGTTGCCACTGGAGCGCTTTGGCTTCTCTCTGCCTCTCTTATCAGACGGAGCTCATTTGGCTACCGTACCGGGGCTGAGTTCAGGCTGGGGCTGGCCAGATGAAGAGGGAGCCCCCCCCCCCCCTCGCTTCATTACTCCCTTTGCTGCTGGCTTGGCCTGCCCATGAATCCCCATCACGTCGAAGGGCAGTGGGTCAGATGAGAATCGAGTCGAATCAAGGCTTTAAAAACAACGTTGCCTTCAAATAACTCCTTGCAGAGAATCATTGAGGTGTAAAAGGAAAATGAAAATGGGCAAATTTTGTCCACTGAGTTTGTTTTCTTTTCTGCTGTGAAAACACATAAAGCGCAGTGGTTTCAATGGAGACAAAATGGTCTCCTTGCTTCCCAGAGATCTGGGTTCGCGACCCCATCCGTTCGTGTTTGCATGCTAAATGTGCTGCTCTATAATCACCACTGCCACTCGCAGTAAAAGTCATAAAAGTGGTGTTCCTAAATGGCATCGGGGTTTCAGCGCGTGATTTAAGCCATATGTGTCAAAACACAATTTATATCTCCGCACCATGTGTGAGCAAGATTCCATAGATAGGTTCGTTCAGACAGCCTGTTGTCTTTACAAGCTCGAGTCCAAGGCTCTCTCTCTGCTGTGTAGTTAGCCTTTAGACTGCCACCAGCCTCCAGGGACCCCAGGGGACACAATAAAAACATCCATCATAGCACTGGCCATCAGCCAGCTCTAAAAAAAGGAGAGTCGGAAAGCAAAAGCGGAGAGAGAAAGTTAATGACCACATGTCTGAATGCTCCTGCGAGATTTCCTGCAGACTCCCCATCTCACACTGTCCGTCTCTTTCTCTGTGTGCACACACACACACACACACACACACACACAAAAGGCCTCTCCGTCTGTCTGGGGGTCATTGCATCATCACATCCAGCTGCTTTAAGTCACACTGGGAGGTTATGTGTGACCCTGACACCGGGGTCTGACGGTGCCTTCCCCTCTCGCTGACCCGCTCCACCGATTTCTCTCCTACTGCAACCTCTCGGGTTTCTTTAATTAGCCCCATTATTCTGTTAGGACCAAACCCCTGTCTTATCCCGGCGTCCTTCCCAATCTCCGCACGCCCCTAAAAAGGCCTTGAGGAAACCATTATCTGGGAGGAAAACCGTTAGGTGTGAACAGGTCGTGAAAACAACCAAGATGACGTGCTAATGGCATCGGCGAAGTGGCACAAACCAGGAGCTCCTTTGGTCTTTAAGTTTCGTGTTTTTTTTTTTTTTAAATATCTACATGCCAGAACTACTTTGAGCGTGAAAAAGACAGAAAGCGGAGCGGCATGACACATGCTGAGCCGGCCGTTTGCACTCCAGCGGTCCACCTGGGCGGCAATGGATTCGGACAGCTGAAATAAAGCACGGCCGGTGAGGAAGGCTTTTTTTTTTTTTTTTTTTTTGGTAACTGTAATAAAAACAATCTTCCGTGATGATGAGAATAACAGCGAGGGGTGGAAGGATGAGTTGCAGCCCCGACAAACCGTGCGTCGGCGAGACGTCGCATCTGTCTGGTTCTGCTCGTCGCGGGCCCCGAGCGGCGATGACGCCCGTTTGCACTTCGTAACTCTGTTCCATCCCAATCCCAGCCAGGCTGGTGCCTCGACGGTGTCCGTGCGAGGTGCCGTGACAGGTTGGCACCCATTAGGCCTATTGTTTTATTGTAAAGGGAAGAGGCTGTTTGGGTTTACTGGTAAACGCATCACCGCTGTCGTTTCGATTGAGGAAGTTGAAACCCCATCCTCTACTCCGCGTGTCACTCTGGCTCGGCCCCAAGCCCATAAAGCTGGACAGGGAAACGCTTGAGCAACTGTGTGTGTTTGTGAGCGATTGTGTGTGTCTGTGTGTGTGTGTTGGGTCCGCTGCCTCGCGTCTGCTCTGCTCTCAACCCTCTCTGTCCCGGCCGTTGATGCCCTCTGCCATCACGACTGCAGCAGCGCAGGAGGGAAGTGACAAACTTAATCTGTGACGTCATCCAATGAGATTGTTGGATTATTTTACTCTGAAGAAACGTATGCAAAATATAGTCTAAAAAGATGTTTTCAGCTTTTCTCCTGTATACCGATATTCCAACTTACACAAGAAAATGATCTCTCACCCCAACAACCATTTTTAAAGAGCATTTTTATGTCAATAGCCATGTCACTGTGTTTTTGCCGTACTTAGCATATGTATATCTCTTTGTTTTCATTGCAGACATTATGTTGGAGGCGTTCAGATCAGAGGATGTTCCACATTATTTTTAATGTATCGGAAAGAGTCCATCCCTCTGAATATGACTCCGTAGATTGGTCACTTAAAAGAAAGAAAATCTATTTTTTTACCCCAGAAAAGTAACCATAAATCATCCTTTATGTTGTTTACATCCTTTCATTTTCAACCAGATCGTGTGACATTGGAACAATGCAGCTCTGAGCAGAGTGGAAAGCCGACGCAGTTCATCCAAGTTTCTTATTATTCTCTGTGATGGCCTTGCAGGGGGCGACGATAAGGCGTGACGAGCACACGGGAGCCATCGTCGTGGCTCGCATCATGAGAGGCGGAGCAGCCGACAGAAGCGGTCAGTTCAATGCATTTTTGTCTCAACATTTGTACGTGGATCTGCAGATTTGCATCACAGCAGGACTACACCCAGCGTGCAGCAAAGGAGGGACGTGATCAGGAATTATCCCCGCGTCTCAACGTGTCCTTTTCCACTTTTTTCCCCCCACAAAAATGCATTCTAAATGACAAGAACACTGCGGCGCTCTGCTTGCTGTCCACATGTTTTCTGTTTGGTTTTGTGTTCATTGTGTCCAGTCTGGTATTCAGCTCTGCCACAGCGAAGCCCAAGGCAAATTTCCACATGTGCGGACAATAAAGCTTTGATTCTTTCCCAATCTCAAATGCCACCACGAAGATAAACAGTAATCTGGTGTACTGTACACATCCCCGGGCTCTTTGTGAGCGCCGGACTTCTACACAGTAGCTCACTTATATTAGGACATTAGAATAAATTTATTGTGGATACGTAAGCCGTGTGCTTGTGTGTAAAACAGGGCTGATTCACGTCGGGGACGAACTGAAGGAGGTCAATGGAATCCCTGTGGACGACAAGAAACCAGAGGAGATCATACGCATTCTGGTAAGGGGTGTGTGTGTGTGTGTGTGTGTGTGTGTGTGTGTGTGTGTGTGACATAGTCCTCAACCACTATATATTGAAGTCCTCTCTTTGATAGGTAGACATCTTTGTTTTATTATTTAAAGAAGAGAATTGGGTAAAGACCTTAAAAGTAAATTATACTCTATTTTTTTTCCAAAATGACCAGCAACACCAGTCCACAGTTAGCGTGACAGTGCACTGTTGGTAATGTAGGAGTGCGTGTGCGTGTGTGCGCACTATCCAAGAGTTTCACCCTGATTTTCAGCTCCCCTCCCTTGGCGAAAATAACATTCCTTGTTTGTGATGGCAGAACGCTCCCCTCTTAACTCACCCAGGACCTCGTGCCTCCCGTCACAGCGCTGAAAAACCAAACACCGGCCGTTGTCTCCGAGCCCTCTTCTGGCCTTTAGACCACATGCATCGAGCCACTCCTCCGGATGAGATTGATGCTTAGTAGTTTTTCTCCGAGCAGGCTCCGCCGCAGGCCTCGAATAAGCTCCGCCGTGTGCCTGAACTCTGCCAGGGGCAACTGGAGAGGAAGAGAGCCTCTTAAACTCTGGAGGCGTTCTCAGACACAAAGGCCTCTGGCCTGATGATGGCTTTCAACACTCCCCCCCACACACACACTCTCTATTCCTGCCAAGCACAGCCATCCAATCCTAATAACCCTTCCATTGTTGAAAAATCAAACCGTGCTTTGACATATGTGACTTTCATTGGATTAGTTGCTGGACAGACTGTGTTTCCACTCCCTCCATTTCTACCTAAACCAGAGTATCTATCTTGTCTTTTCCAATTATTCAGGCCCAGTCGCAAGGAGCCATTACCTTTAAAGTGATCCCCAGCGTTAAGGAGGAGGAGCCAACCAAGGAGCCAAAGGTAGGCCTTCTCCTGGCGTAATCATTATGTTGATTGGGTTACACTCGCCGACTTTAAAGAACAGGCAGAGCGTCTCTCCTGCGTGAGAGGCCTTTCTTCACTGGATGCAGAACATCGTTTTGGAGCCGCAGTGAGGAAATGATGGATGAACAAGGAAAGAGGATGTTAATGTCATCAATAGAGCAGGGCAGGTTATTGGAATGTGTCAATGCACCTTATTTTTTTCAAATGTTAAAGAGAAACACGGATTCAGCTTAACCCATTGCTGCGCACAACTGAAATGCAAAAAATGGACATTAAAAGGATGCAATGTTTTTAATTATATATTGTAATTGGGTTGAACTCAAGTCCTTTTTCAGCCATCCAAACAGACTGACAGAACCGTATCTGACCCGTATACTAACTCTTGATTTAACCACTTCAATTGTCCATTTTAAAGTGTCAGGTGAAGGTGGGATAACTAGTGGTTCAGAGCCAGACTTTCTGAATGTGTGTGTGAAGGAGGTAATGGTCTGTAGCTGTACTCCTGATCAACACAAAGTAGCAGAGCCTGTACACCATCCACCGAGGAGGATCTCATCAAGCAGCTGAACGGAGCGGTTTGCATCTTAAGACGGTGGAATTGGTTGGCAATGCGACACGATGAATACAGCACGTTGAGTCAGCGAGTTCAATAAAAGCGGTTAATATCCAGACCACAAAATTGAGAGATTGTTAAGAGTAACCAGCCACAATAACACGGCGACATATTTACATGAGCCGAGGTTTTACTACAGTATGTATTATTTTTAACTGAACACAAGCAGATATACTTTCAGTTGACGGTTTACAACGTGGCCTCCAACGTTGTGTGACGTCAGCTGCCTCTTCATGAAGTCGAGGTAGATGGATTTGGCCTCGTAGGAACCTTGACTCTTGAGTAGCTTTCCATTGTGTTTTTCCTCGTGGGAGGTCGCCTCAACCGCGGTCGGGTTTGTTTATAGCCTAAAGTCTATTTACTTCTGGAGATTGCGTGCACACTTTAAAAAAAAAAAAATCATAAAAGTGGTATTCATTTAAGCTTATTATAAAATGTTTGTTTTTTTTGTGTTTGCAGAACTTATCTTCCTGCAATAATCCCAAAAATAAAATGGAAAAATCCCATTGGCTCTTTGAGGGAAGCAGTGTGACGCTAACGTCCGGGGTTGGCCTTCAAGAGTACGTCACCCCTGCAGCTCTCCATTGTCCTCATTGATGTGGACTGCTGCACGGGCCGACTGCAGTGCGTGGTCATCCATTCTGTGTGCTTTACCTGTCACTCCTGTAACCATCATTCTCACATACTGGGGGGCTGATTGCATCATTTTTCTTACTCATCTATCAGTAGTGGACACAGGCTGGATCCACTCGCATTTTTTTTTCTTCTTCTTCTTCTTCTTTTTTTAAGCTTCGGGGTCAAAGGCAGGTTTCTCATTCGTCACAATCCCTGCATGTGTGTGGTTGAAACTGTCTGGGAGGGAGAGGAGAGGAGTCTGCCGCTGCCAAACGCTCCTGTCCTTCATTAAAAAAACTCGCCTGCGCTCTAACATCAGGTGGCATGGAGGCATCAAAGTGCAGCGAAGTGGCTGAGCACATCGAGTACAGGCCAAATAAACCCAGCCAGGGCAGAAGCATGGACATGTACGAGTGCATCACGCCGGTTGGTTAAGCAGCCAAATCGGCCGCTGTGACCCAAACAGAACAGCTCGGCCTGAAACAGAACTTTACAACATGGCACAAAGTGCTCTTTAAATCAATAGCACGTCAACAAATGTCATCGTGCACATACACACTCCCTTCCCCTGCCCTCTCCTCTTTCCACATATACTGAGGTGTCTTAGGTGCGATAACTCATCGTGATAGGAACTCAATTTGGGTACGAAGACGCCGCGAGGTGCTTCAGCTCGCAGCTCGCCGCCCACAACCCAGTTGCCGGAGATTTTTCCACCGTGGCGCCCGACCTCCTTTGTGTTGATGAGTTGGATCTACCTTCCGCTGCCAAAGCAAATGAGACCAACTCCCTGAAAGACAGAAAACAACTTTTCTTTTCCCCCGCTGTTCCTTAATGTGGAAAGATTACGGACATTAGATTGTGTCAGCTGGTGGAACAAAGCGATGTAAACTGGAGCCTCTGACTCAGAAGATGTTAAGTCTCGCCACACTTAGTCCGTCCCACGTGTTGACGGAACCACACAGAAGGACTAATTTGGCCCCGAAGTTTTCTGGTTTCAACTTCTGATTGCAATGACCTTTCTGGAATAATCCCCCCGGGCGCTGGTGAAGCACCTACTGTGTGCGCCGCGGTGGCTTCCCCGTAGAGGCTTCACCCTCCTCGCAGTGGAAGGGAAAAGGTCGTTCACAGTGAAGCGTTGCTTTTTCCTGCCCTCAGTCCCGCTCTTTGTTTTTCCCGTTGTGCGTCCAGGTGTTTATGAAGGCGCTCTTTGACTACGACCCCAAGGAGGACAAAGCCATCCCATGCAAGGAGGCCGGACTGGCCTTCAAGAGGGGCGCCATCCTTCAGGTCATGAGCCAGGAGGATGCGACCTGGTGGCAGGCCAAACACGAGGGGGAGGCCAATCCCCGCGCCGGCCTGATCCCGTCCAAGCAGTTCCAGGAGAGGTAAGCGACGACCCCCAGCTACTGTTGCCGCTGAACAAGGCTGACCCGACCGTTTCCACCCTGCTTCTCTTTCTCTCCCTTCCTTCCTCGCGCCGCGCTGCCAAAACGATCTGGATTTCCGCACGATGTCTGGTCCCCGGGATGAGTAATGACAGCGTATGATAGCGCTGGTACGCATCCACTTTGGATGGCAAGCGGATGGGAAAATCGCACATCAGTGTGCGCGCTCGGAGCGGCCGCACTTGATGTGCGACGCAGAGCTCAGAGGCCGGGGCAGTTTCTTGGCAACGTCAGCGAGCATCAGAGTAGGAGAAGAAAAAGAAGAACGAGGGAGAGAAGAAGGGATAGAACATATGCAAACATTCACATTTCACCCTGTAGTTTTGTCAACAGAGTGCGTCGCTCCTCAATCCTGCTTTCCTTTCACCAGCTTTCAAGTGGATTTTCAAGCGTAGGCAGGAAGTGTTTATTATCCCCCAGGCGGTCGTCAAAATTGTTTTTTTCTCTCTCTCTCACACGCATCACCCTCCTCTCTCTCTCTTTTGTTCCAGGAGATTTTCAATGCGGCGACCTGTCGCGGCTCTCCCGCTCCAGAGGACCTCGAGCCGGCGATCATGTAAGCATACACGACCCATGATAGGCCCAGAACCAGCACAACACACTGCAACAGGTGGACGGGTTTAGGAGGGGTAGATGAACTAACTAGTGGTGAAAACCGGGGGGGGGGGGTGTCATTCAGGACTCATCCCTGCATTCCGAGGCCGGCGGCGGCGGCGCTGCGCTGCTTCACGCCTGTCATCGGAGGAAGTGTTGTGTCTGGATTTGCCTTCCTGTCTGCTCCAAGATTCACTCTCCCAGTCTCCCGCCAGACTCTCTTTCCACTCTGTCCACCTTCTCGCCTGACTTTTAACGCAAAGTAGAAGAAGCAAAGAGGAGGAGGGGGTTTGCCCTCTGGAAAACCTCTCGGAGCCTTTACAGCCAAAACACGGGCTCTCAAGCTCGCATCTCAAAGCGCCTAACGACGGATTAATGATCGGACGCGAGACCCACAGATGTGATATAGGCATCTGCTCCCCAGAGCACATTAACGGAGCTTTATTATTGCGAGCCGATACGATGACCCCAACACTGGCCTGTCGGTGCAGGAAAAGTTAAGGGGGAGAGGACATTAGCAGGAGCTCTGAGCAGAAATGTACTATAAGAAGCCGGGATGTAGGAGATCAGGAAATGGGAGGGGGATTATAGCTAAATTGCCCTTATAAATCAAAGATAGTTGATCACTTCATGATGAGGACAGGAGACATAAACCATGTTAGGAAAGGACAGCAGCAGAAGCAGTTAGATGTAATATGCAGACCCTTGGTTTTAAATTCAAGAGTAAAGCGCCAATGAGAGTTTAGAAATACTACAGTTCCTCTAGTATTTAAAGAGAACAAGCAGGGCCACTGTTTTGTGGGTTCGTGGTGCCACCGATGATCATTCATAATTGTTCTCTTCTGCGGTAGAGCAGCAGTCAAAAAGAAGCCTGACAGGTTGAACATCTTCACCACCTTTACTTCAGCCTCCAAAAAGAGAAGGATGCTCAGGAGGGTGGAGGAGCCAGGGACTGTATGCAAGTACTTGAGAAGAAGTTTTAAAAAAAGCAACGGCCTACCGTGCCCCCCATGTCTTTTATGTGATGTGGATATGACTGGAATGATTTCTACCCCAGATGCTCTTCCTCTGGGAAAGAAGTGAACTTATCATCTCTTGATTAGATAACCTGCCACATATACACAGTTTCACAGTCTGTCTCCAAGGGGTCATCACAAAATATTAACGAAATAACATTATTATTACCCTCTATTAAAAACATAAATTTAAGATTTGTAAACTTTGATCTTTTTGGAAGAGATGTTCTCAGTCCCAGATCACATCCACGCCTCTCCACGAAGACAATCAGGTTTGATTGAGTGGACGGGTCTCTTCGATAGATAGATAGATAGATAGATAGATAGATAGATAGATAGATAGATAGATAGATAGATAGATAGATAGATAGATTGGAACTTTATTAACCCCCAAGGGGAAATGTGTTTGTTTATGATTATCTTTCTGAAAATGTCTCAGATCAGACGACTCATTCAGACCGATATTTAATGCTGTGACGTTTCATAATTAGTTGTTAAATTCAGGTGTGTTCACTGTCTTCACTGTGACCTGAGGAAGAGCGTCTGTGGTGGAAACACATCAGCCATAGAAGCAGTTTGTGCTTTTCATATCGTTCAGTGCTTTGATAAATGCACACGGCTTCCAGTTGTAACGGAGTAATATCAATTATGTCTATTATTATATTACATTAATTATGTCTAAAACTATCTGACAAGAACAATTTACTTCAAAAAGAATTACAAGAGTGCATGAAACCGAGTAACTCGTCACTTCTCACCTCTGCAAGTGGAGTGTACTTCTTTTTCTTTTTAGAGACTGCACTTTGTCCAGCTGCAGAGTGCAAAACAATAACCGATGTCTGCTTTCAGAACAACGTTTTAAGCCCCAAATGGCCACATTTGCATTTGCTGCGTGCGCCCCCGATGGTTCGCAGGACTTTCCGTTGCACCTGACTGAGCGTGCCCCGTGAGCCCCTCCCCGACATGCAGTCTCAAGATGACAAAGACATTAGCTGTGCCTGACGAACGCTTGCCAAGCAGCAATTTGGTTTGTATATGCGGAGCTCCGGTGCATGAACTGGAAGCCCGTCCAGCTGGCGTCGGGACTGCCCCGCTACAGTACGGGTGCCTGTGCACGCCCGTGGCCACGGAGGAGGGAGACGCGCTGCCAATATCTGCTGCAAGTGTAGACCGCCCTACGAGGACGCGCGTCTGCGATTCCGCTCACATCGGGCTGTTTACGTGACGAATATTCAAAGCTGGAAAAAAGAGGGGAAAGACTTTTTTATTACAAGTTATCCCACAGCACAGCTCTCTACATCAGCTAAGAGCTTTAGTCACACCCCTCCTTTGCTCCATCACTTGCGTCCTTGCTTCGTTCACATCCGTAGCTGCACATTTAGGTTCTCCTCTGCGACCCACAGCTCGTCTCTCCCTCCTCTCATCCGCGGGCCCTCGGGGGAAAAGTACACCACGCTTGTACTTGGCCTCATAGGCCTGCTCTGGTTTCCTCCATGACCCTGTTGAACCAAAACCCAGCTCCTCCATTGGCCATATTTTTCACTGTAGAGTACCACTTTGGGACGGACATGACCGTTTGACTGCTTGTTTCCTCTCAACATGGCGGCGAGCCTTTAATGTAACGTGACCCATTCAATATGCAGCTCCCAAATAAGCAGCAGAGCTACGCTGACCACCTCCAAACTTAGCATTAGGGCTCTTTTTTACCTCCCATCCTAAGCCCTCGGGTGAGTTATGGATGTTGTCATTTCCTGGTTATGTTCAACCGCACACTGGCACACATGGTGCAGGATGGCTAAAAATAGCCTGCTAAAAAGTTAAAGGCAGACAGTGCCGCACTGTTCCATTACTATTTCATTTTAATGGCCTAGTTCCTCTTATGAGTTATGGCTGATTCATCCCCCCCCCCCCTCTACAACCTCTCTCTATGCACAGAAGGCAGGTGTAACATGTAGTCTGCTGCAGCCTTTACCAAAGCAACAGAAGTCGTCTTTTGAGCTGCAGCTAAACTTTCCCTCTAATGTCATACATACTGTAAGGATTAGCTGTGAGTGCTACAGCAGCAGCAGGAAGTCCCTCGACATGACCCTCAGGAATGAGAAGTTCACTCTGTTCTGCATTCGCATCTTAGTGTAAAAAAAAAAAAAAAAAACTCAATGAGAGAAAAATGTTGGATCCAGTCGGATTGTAAATTGAGTGAATAAAAGAAAAGCGTGTAAAAGCAAAGACATTTTCTATTTAAAAAGGCTGACAAGAAGAGGATTATGGATGGACTGAAGGAGGACGAGATGGATGGGGTCACATTCGGTAGCAGATGTGGCCCCTGCAGAGTGGCCGGGTCAGGAGAGATGGAGGAGACGAAGGCTTGGTATCGCGGCCCCGCGCACGTCGCGGCGGACCGGCCGGGGCCATAAACTGCAACCTAATTGGGGGATACCGCGGAGCCGGTGATTGAGTACGGGGGTCCCTTTCTCTCTCTCTCTCTTTCTCTCTCTCTCTCTCTCTTTCTCTTTCCAGCCCGGGAGCTCCGTCGGCTGGAACAATATTGGTTTTGGCGAGCGGTTGCGGCGAGCATTGCTTAACCGTGTCCATTTACGCCTCACATTTGCGAGATATAAATAATCCCTCTCGCCTTCATGGGCGCATACCTCGGGTTATGAAGCTGATGTTTAAATTGCCATCAGTTTAAGTTCATTATTACCTCAATACAGGGGTTGGATCAACTATTTTACACCTTTAGTTGTCAAACCTGCCTCCGTCCTTCATTTTCCTTTGACCCCCCCCTCCGGCTCCCTTCCATCGCTGCCTGGCTGTCCTCCAGCCTCCCCATCTGTTCTCTCTGAACAGACGGACGGCTCTCTGGGCTTTCGTACAGCGTGTACTGCTCCTCCGTCTCCGACATGCAAACCCCACCGCCGCCTTGATTGTTTGGTTTCGAGTCGCAGTCTGCCAAACACGTGGACGCACTTATCGCTCACCTCGGGGGTTCTTTCCACGTCTCACTCCATACATTACAGCGCCGACCCTCTCGCTCTGAACCGTTCTTCGAAAATGCCGCCCCGAGATCGATCTTCAGTGGCCCCGAACCTGGCCTCGTGTTCAGTCTATCCGTCCCCTTCATTTTTCAGCTTGAACGCTCGCAGAGGAGCGTGTTTAGAAGTGCGTGGAGTGCAGCAGAAACATGTAGGAGGTTCGAGGCAGATAACGTGGGCACATTGTGGGCACAACCTTTACAGTTTTGGAATGAGATTGTAATGTATAAAGTCAGCTTGTTAATGCGGACCAGCCCGGCTCGGTCTTCCACTCACTCCCTTCCCCGCCACTTTGAGTAATCAGCTCTGCCTTTCGGAGGGCCGAAAGATGCAGGACAAAAGCTCTCACTGCGTGTCATCTGGAAAATTCTGCTTGTCTCATTTGTTTAAAAAGGAAAAAAAAGATAGCAACCATAGCGAGCTCGAGAGAGAGAGAGAACGTGACGGCGTCCCGTTTGTTCAAGGAGAAGGCCATGTGTGCGCTGGCTGGCTGCGAGGGTGACATCAGCTCCATAACTCCGTTTACAGGGTGCCGACTATGGGTCACTCCTTTGTCTCCTCTATCCTCGCCATGGAGAGAGCTGAAGGATTGTCCGGCAGCATTGACCCTCTGAGCAAAGTACCATCCAAAGAGTAAAAGATACCTACAATTTAATAGATCTCTTAACTCAGACTCAGGCGATGTTTTTTTTTAACTCTTGTGGTGATGATGACGAACTCTGACGAACGCTGGTTTGATGATGACCAGCTGTTTCGTCCAGTCCCTAACTTCACTCATATAATGCCTGAACGTTCCTGTTTCTTTCCGCTCCGTACGCAGTTGCGATTGTCATCACATTTCCCGATCTCAAGAATCACCATGAGCACCGGGTATTCATAACCAGTAAAAACCACAGCCAAAACCACCAAAAATGTAACCCAAGACGCGATGAAGTCCCAAAAACAGGAAGTGGGAGCGGATGAAACATGTTTCTGTCCTCCATCCCACTCTTTCGTTCCAGCTCTACCCTCATCTCACCCTTTCTGCCATGCTTTGTGGTGCATCTGTGATGTGTGAGAGACATGTGATACACCCTTAAGTGCGAGTCCCTCTCACGACGGGGCGGGGCGGCGGGGGGGGCTTGACGCACCCAGTTAGGCCGGCGAGCAGCTGACTGGTGCCCTGGCTGAGCGTCAGCGGATGACGTCTGCCACCGCCGCATCAGATCAGGACCTGAGCTCCATATCGCTGCTGTCAAAGTGCTTCTTTGTGCCGGCGGCGAGCGGCGGTGCACTCTGGGAGAAGACCATTTAAGCGTTCTCAGATAGCGTTCTCCATTCACAGTCTGCAGTGTTTCATTAGCCCTGGAATGCCGGTGTACAAGGCCACGAGGCCATTAGGCCAAATGCAAACCATCCCTGTGGCAGATAGGCACCAGATGAAAAGCCGGCCGCGAGTGCACTCGGGGCAGCGTGTGGACGGAGTTTTTCAGATATCTTCATATTGTTCTTGTTGTTTCCCTTTCTTTCATGTCTCCCTCTGCAATTACCTCTCGTCCGACTCGAAATGGGCTCCCGGCGCTGGTTCAGCTTAAACTGTCACATTACAGCGGGGCGGAGGGCAACATCAGTGGGAACATTGCCGTGAACACTAACATGTGAAACAAGATGTCAGATAAAGGCGAGACGCGTTTGGCTCCGCACTTCAGAAACAATCACGGCTCCCAGGGGCCCGACGCGGAGCGACCTTCGCGGTGATCGCTCCTGACTGCTGTTTTGGCTGGTCGTTACCTCCGCTCCGTGACGTAGCAGCTCCCTGGGCAGCGGAGGAACATAAGGCGAGCCCTCCCCCCACCCCCTCCAACTCTCCTCCCCACCTCCTCCTCCACCTCCATGCTGTGGTCGGGGGTGTTATGTATGTTTTGATTTAACCTTGTTTGGCCAGAACGGGAACACGTGAAGGGGAGGAAGCATTTATAAGTGCCTCCAAATGTTCACGGCATCCTTAACCAAACACGCGCACTGATCCTGCTCCGGCTACCACTTTTTTTAAAGTCGTCTCCGAGCTGTTTTGGATGGCACTCTCAAACATCTGGAGTGATTTCAAATGCTTTACCTTCAAACCCTTCTGAATCTGAATGTGTTTCTCTCTGTGTAGCCACAGTGGCTGCACCACAGACATACCCCACAGACTGTGTCTCACTAGGTAACAATGGATGTAAATGTCTTCTAGCTAAATAGTAACCGTAGACGTGTTTTTCAGTAGAACGTAAATGGTTCAGTCGAAAGGCCTTTACACACCGGGGGCGTTTTCCGTGCGATTTGAACGCACGTCAATGTATTGACTTGTTGCTCCGTCACACAGAACGTAAATATCAAGCGGAGAAAGAGCAAAATAATGTAATTCGCAACGAGGTGGACTTCTCTGAGCTAATAACAGATATATTTAAAATGTAAACTATATAGTGTAGAACAACACGAAGGCTCCGGAGTCTGAACCAAACTTTATTACTCCTTTCAACCGTGACAGAGGCGGCGCCCACCGCATCCACTCGTTCCGTTCTTACCTTTCACAATAAAAGCCCCAGACAAACACACTGCGTAACAGTTTACCAGAGGGAAATACAATCCCCAGCGCTTGGCTAAAAGGAAACTTAATAAAATAGTTTATAATCTATACAACAATAAACCTCAGACAGACGCCGCTCTGGGTCAATGGGATCATCGTAGCCTCTTTTCTTAAAAATAAAAGCAAATGTTGCACGTGTCGCAAATTCCCGTCGCTGCCAGTGTGAATAGTTTTGATGCGAAATATTCTCAGGTGAGTATTTTTGCGTTTTCATGTTGTTTGTACGTCACGCCGCCAATGTGTGAAGGCCTTTATAGTTTGATACACTAGTTAGCTCAAACAAATCTGAACATACGGCTCAGGTACTTTTTAGCTTTCAGCTGCATCTCTTGGTCTTCATCAGTGGTACTCGGTAACTCGGGTTTGGGGTCAGGACCTCCCACCGAGGTTTTTCCACGTCGAGACAACTGAGCATACTTGACCCACTGATGAAGACCATGGGTTGCAGTGGAAACCTTCTGAAAAAGCTCGTAAGTGGACTTTGAGTTGAAAAAGTTTTGTGTGGGAAATAAAACAATATTTCAATCTGAATTTGTCACAGCATTGTGTAGTAGTTTAGTCCATAACAGAGACACAAACTAGCTTGTGGCTCAAACTCCAGCATTTCACATGAGAGGTGAGGATGTTAACTCTTCTTTTTTTGTCTTTTTGTTTCGCTTTTCTAAGACGATGTGGCTGTAGAGTTTGGTAGGTGTCTTCTTCTTCTTTATTCTCTCATCCCGTCCCTCAACGTACTTCTTGTAATCCAGCAATCGCTCTAACTCTGACTCATTTCCATTCCTTGCTTCTGTTGCTCTCACAGTCGAGGAGATCGAAGGTACTGCTTGTCTGACGTCTCCCGTTCAATAGGACATTACTGGCTGATGGCGTTGCAACGCGCCAACGGCAAAACCATTTGTGAATAGGTTGACCCTCATCGTATCTGTGTGTAACCAAAGGGCTACCTCTCACCTCTGCTCTCCATCCTTCTTGTTTTCATTTGGCCCGTCTCCTCATGTCAAAGCTAATCGCTCTTAAAGGAGAGCATCAGACGTCTCCCCTTAAACACAGTGGAAGAGTTTATTGGCTCTGTCATTGTACAAGGACTCATCTTTCACCAGCTAACCTGTCATTATCATTAGAGCGGACAGGAGAGAACCATTGCTTCACATGGACACCTCCAGTCATCTTGCGCCTGCAGAACGCAC
Source organism: Clinocottus analis (assembly GCF_023055335.1). Classification (NCBI taxonomy): domain Eukaryota; kingdom Metazoa; phylum Chordata; class Actinopteri; order Perciformes; family Cottidae; genus Clinocottus; species Clinocottus analis. Next base: position 3,468,188 of record NW_027175909.1, read on the forward strand.
CCGTAACACAAAATGATTCATAATCTTCAAGAAAGCATCCAAAGCAACGATCAGGCCTGTAGTGGGCTGTGCATCTGAAATCCAGTTTGTGCTAATCCACAAGTTTTGTTGAGGTACATTCATGCTATTATCTTCGTAAGAAGAATGAGGAAGGTATTTTGTACAGAAGCATTGAAAGTTTGGGGTGAAGAAGAGTTTTGCCAGGATTTCTATGACAGCAGGTGGCGAAAGAAGTTTCATTTTTTATCCTTGTGATAATTTAAATCAATGGATCAATAAATCTGATAACGTTTCGCGAACCCCCTTTGGAAGACCAACTTTGAGAATCACCGGTTTGGATAGCATCCGATGTTAAAACCCATCTGGAGGAAACGTGAATGTTTTTAATCCGTGTAGAAGGACGGTGGTGCACTTCATAAATACTTTTTGACTGAAAGACTAAAATTACCCTGACCAAAAACAAAATTCTGAACTGCCAAACTGTTTTTATATGGATGTTTAAAAAAAGTTTTTCCCCCATGGCAAAAAAAAAAAAGTCAGGAACATCCTGGCAAAACCACCAAAACCACCTGTTTCTAAGCCATGAACACAGAAGAGAAAGCTCCTCTGGTCAGATTAAGAAATCCACAGAATTTATTTCAGGTCTCCCGTATTTTGACTCGCGAAGCACTAACTTGAGTCACAGTTAACCTCCTCTCACTCACCACGACATCTGGCTGTCCCTCTGGACAAAAGTGACAACATTAACTGAAACTCCACCAACATCAATCATAAATAACACAAAACACCTTGTCAGATGTCTGTCTCGTTGACTGTACCTGTGTGTGTGTGTGTGTGTGTGTGTGTGTGTGTGTGTGTGTGTGTGTGTGTGTGTGTGTGTGTGTGTGTCATGTTCCTCTGGTATGTGTCTCCGTGGTTAGAGCGGTAGGTGCCTGTCGCTCTCATGTCTGACTGTTCTCTTTAACATGATGTTGTGCCTCTCTTCTGGCTTCTCCTTTCTTTCTCTTCTCATCACCAGAGGACGCTGACTATAGCGGATTCCAGCTAGGTGAGAGACGTTGCCTCCTTCTCTTCCTCCTGTCCGCTGCCCTCCTGACGCGACTGTCCCTTCGATGCATTAACATTGTGTTAGACGTCCGTGAATCCTCTCCATTAGTCCTCCGGCCCCTCCCTCATACTCCAGCCTTTCCACGTTATGCAGACGATATCATCCTGAGAAACAGTTCCCTGCTTTCCATAATGTACTTGTTGTTGTCCGTTAACGCTTTCAACTTGGACTCCCATGTGAAATAAAGAAACACAAGTAGTTCTGTCGCGGTCTAGGAGCCTACGGGTGCTATTCTTGCCCTCTTTCTGACAGCATCCACTGGCAGATCATGTCAGGGATTTGCAGAGTATAGTAGTTACCCTGTTCTGCCTCCGCTGTGGGCCTGCGGACATCTTTGAGGACGACTCTGGATGCTTTTTTTTCTTCTTTTTTTTTTTTTGCACGCTTTGTTCTGGAGGTCCGGCCCGGGCGCCGGCATCGTTGATGTGGTCCCGGTCAGACTTAATGACAATTACCGTGGGCCGCTTTGGTTCTGCGGCCCTTTCCACAGAGCTGCTTCCAATTCTGCGTCTTGTACAGACAATGCTCCCCATCATGGTTTTATTAGCACTGTCGTTTTCCCCCGACAAATCCCCAGGTATCGTCCCTCTGGAGGACCACGCGCCGTACCAGCTGCCTCGCACACAGATCCTCTGTCTGCCCATCGGACTTTCTTTTCTGTCGTTTCTGTCTCTCGACATCTCTCTCTGTCTCTCTGCATCTCCCTCTCTGCGTCCCATGCTGTCTATATTCAGAGGTTGAGGTTGAGAGGTGAACTCTCCTTTGCACACTACGCCGTTCAGACTCCAGATTTCACAGGATATCCAGTACACACGCTAGTTTATAAATACTGAGTTTGAGCCATGTCTGCCAAGCTCAATCAGGGTCACTTCCCAAGGCTGAACCATGCCAAACACCAGTTTTTTGTTTTTTTTCCACTCATCTCTGTCCCCTTCAGGCTTGCCCTGACTGTCACCCTGCCTCCTCCATGAGGTCAATGACCTCAGCCTCTCCTCTTCCTCTTCGGTACCCAAACACCATCCAGCGCTCTCGCGGGTTAGCAGCATTTCTAGACTCTAGCAGCCCAGAACGAGGTTTAGCTGAAATCAGAGAACCTCAGGAGGAAGAGAAGAGAAAGGGAGGAAAAAAAGAAAGTAGTGTAAGTTATAATAACATCTCCTCTCTGCGAGTACTTGCTGCATGGCTTTTCAGCCTGTTGGATGTGGTTGTATGATTTAGAGTTGGCCCGTCCCTAAAAGTTTGAAATCCTAGAACTTACAGATGCTTTTGCAATGCTACTGAGGTTGCATGGGGAAATAAAGGAGGCGGTGGGAGTTGTTGTCCTTAGTTTTTGGTTCGTTTTCCCTTCATGCCTCTCTTCAGTGATGCAACGTCTGTAAGGTCCTCAGCCAAAAGCGCTCCTGGAGCACGACTGGGGGGGGCGAGCAGATTCCTGTGCTCACATGTTGGTCGATTTTAGAGCCGGCAGACGAGAGCGCAAAGTCAAAGGAGGAGGAAGACTGCGTCCCACGAGGCCTTCTTATCGGGCCTTGCTAGAGAGCAGTGCTTTTATATTTTCAACTACGTACGGAGAATTAAAGAGCAGTTTTGACCCCCAGCGAACGTTTGTTTTCCAGTGATCTGCAGGTGCACTCGGCTCGAGTCACAACCAGAAAATCCACACCCTCTCACTGTGACATGGACGCATGTGCACGGTGACGCATCATTGCCATCATGTCAATAGTCGCATACGCTGAATCTAAAGAGAAAGCCGGATGAATGGATGGCAAGCAAGTAGCTCCAAATCAGTTAAAGCTGAACGATCCGGGGCTGGAATATCCATCAGCCCCTCTCCTTCCAATTATGTCCAAGTTATGGAAACAAAATCATAAAGTGTTAACTGAAATAAAAATGCTCCATTTCCAAAAAAATGACACAAGTTCATCAGGCTGCAGGTTCACGGTTAGTTTGGTTCGTCAGTTTTTCCCCCCACATCTGCGTCCAAACGCCCGACTGTGGATGGCTTTTAATCAGCATCGGCGATCAGAAATGCCTCCAGTACAGCTAACATGCTGGATGTATGCGGGTCTATCCACCTCTTCAATATCTCATCATCATATTATCTATGAATTAATCAAAACAGTGATCGGCTACGTCGGCCATCTTTCTTGAGATTTGCGAAACCGATCGGACAGGAGCTAGCGTGGAGCTAATGTTAGCCACATGTCGGCAATCTGGCCTAAATAAAAGAAAGTGCTGTCGCGTTCATTCTCTTTATGCATCTATTCATGCGTTACAAAGGGTTTAAGCCAAGCTCGGCCTTACAACAACAATAGTGTCATATCTCATCCATACAGGGTTTGTTGTAGGTTTTTAACACACTGATGCCAAATCGGTACTACTTTGGCTGATACACAAGTTTAGGAATGGGACTCGTGAATGAAATGTTTTCATCAGAACAACCAACCGTTGCAGTCGTCTAAACAGAGACTTGGCTGTGGCTTTGTAGCAGAGCATCTTCCCCATCTGAACATCATCCTGATGAGACAAACAGGAGCGCAGTTATTACAGTGCTTTTGGCCCTCAGAGGCGCCTTTGGCATGTTGAAAGTGGCTTCAAGGACTCCGGTAGAAGCAGAAGTACTTGTATGCGTTGTGTTTTTTGTTTTTTTTTTGCCAGCACGTAAGGCATCAGGCATCGTTTTGAGACGAGACATTCCTCAGCCCAAAGAGCTGTGGGATAAGACGGAGGGGAAAAACAAATAGCGTTTGACACAAATGGACCTCTCGCAGCCAAAGGTCTAGAGCGCTGTTCCACCATATAAGCCCGTAACACTTGGGTCGGGTACCACTTTCCAAATGCTTAGTGCGGGGGCCGTGGAAACTACTCCCAGAATGTGTTCTCCCCAGATAACACCCTAATGGCTTCACCACCGTGGACTGCTACACGTACATTTCAAATGACAGACGGACGGACTTCGCCTACTGACGGCGGTGAACTCTTGACTGAAGCGTCCTGAAAGTCCGGATGTTGGGTCATGCCCTTTGTGTAGATTGTTGTGTCCTCTTCCAGAAGCAGTTAGACGTTTGATACGATCAAATGTTCTGAGATCAGCCGTGGAGCCCACTTTACTACGGTACCAAAATCATTTCCACAGATGCCTGTTAACAGTTGTGTGGAGGGATCATTTGAAGGACACACTCCTGTCAGTCTGGGTCTTTTCACCTGCTGGCCTTTCACGGTTCTCCTCTTGTCTCGTGATCCCTCTTATCTCTCCTCTTGATCACTCTTTTTCCTGCCAGTTCCTCTCCTGATTCCTCCTTTCTCCTCTATCAAATCCTCTCTTTTTTCCCTTCTGATTCCTCTCCTTTCCGGATTCCTCTTTTATCCCCTATTTATTCCTCTGCTTACCCCTCCCAATTCCTCATATGATTCTTTTCCCCTCCTGATTCCTTTCCCTTTCCTTATTCCTCTATTGATTCCTCTCCTGATTCCTCTCCTTACCCCTCCCAATTCGTCTCCTGACTCCTTTCCTCTTTTGATTCCTCTGTTGATTCCTTTCCTCACCTGATTCTTTTCCTCTCCTGATTCCTTTCCTTATCCCCCTATTGATTCCTCTCCTGATTCCTCTCCATCCTGAAACCTCTGGAGGCGTTTTACAGTTCATTATATTGGCCCGCAAAGACACGGCTCAACTTCTGTCTCCATAAAATCTGGGCACATTTTGTCGAGCGTGTTTCCTTGTATTATGCGAGCAGAGCAAATTGGTGATGAATCAAGCGGAGCAGTCCCTCTGTCTACCCCGGGCTTTTGTATTTTAGTCATTATGAGGAGCGACGCTCCCTCTCCTCACTGTCGGGGCAATAACGGCTGACGGTGTGGAAAGCGTCCTCCAGCTGCCCGCCGTGAGCCGTCCTCACCCCCTCCAACCCAGCCTTCGGTGGGCAACGCACAGCGAGGCCGAGAGAGCCGGTAATGCTTCCCACATTGGATGCCCGAGAGTGTTTCGGCGTCAAACCGCAGCCCGCGGCGTCGAGCCACGGGCGTAATGCTCACTTAATCCCCAGCTGCCATGCGCGGTAGATTCCATAGATGTCGTCTCCATTAGTCCAGAGGAGAGAGAGGGCCCCCGGCTGGAGAGCCAGGATGGCACTGGAGCTGTCAGCGCGGTCTCCTGTCGTTAGGCCACGGGCCCCCGAGGGCGGCCCTCGCGGCACCGGGGGCCTCGCGACAGGTGGTTTCACTATGAGCTGTTCCTCTTCGCTCCGCCGCACGTGTTCTGTCCCGCTCGCCGCACTAAATTAAGTTTGATTGGAGCGGAAAAAGGGCTTTTCTTCTTCGTCGTGTCGTTTCGCTGATCGCCTACGCGTGATGTCTGGAAGACCCGACGCCGGTATTGTTCTCAGGCTTCTCCTCTTTCAGACGTCGCAGGCTCAAGTCTTTTTCGAGTCGTCTGTCATTTCTTTTATGAACATTTGTCCTGCTGCCGGCTTCGTTTCTCTTTTCTCTCAACAGTTGTAGCCATTTCCTTTTTTTTTTTTACAGGTGTGGGTTCGGAGCGTCGCACGGGACGACCGCGTCCGAGTGGGCAGCGTGCACTCGCAGAAGCCTCCGGGGCACTTTCTATACGCACATGCTGAAAATTTCCTACGTGGCTGTTAGATATTATCACTCTGGAAAATGGGCTTGCAGGACTGCTGGCGACTTCCAAGCTCTGTGTGCGTGTGTGTGTGTGTGTACGTGAGAGTGTGTGTTTGTGTGTGTGTGTGTGTGTGTGTGTGTGTGTCCGCGCGCATGTGCTTAGTCACAGCTTGTGTTTACACTACGTTAAATATGCTCATCTTCTTTTTTTTCCACTTTTTGCATGTTTCTGTTTTGCTGAAAGGACTTGTGTGCTGCAGTTGTGGCATTTACCCGGTCACAGCCTGGTGCACACCATTAGGAGGTGCGTGCGTGTGTTTGTGTGTGTGTGGGACCGAAGGAAACTTTAACTCCATCCCCCCGCAGACTGAAGACTTGTGCAGAAAAGCACACTCCAGGACTCTGCCGCTCTCATTCCAGAGGAAATTCAAAACAGATCTATTGTCAACAAATTTGATGCGACCTGTCAAACCACTAAAAGATGTACTGGATCCCAGTACCACACATATCACGCATTCCTTTTCTGCGAGTAAGCCTCATGCTTGGATCCTCCTGTGACAAACGTGCCGGTGTTCCAGCACAGCCGAGGCTTTCCATGACATGTCTGCGTTTGAGCGAGACTCGTTCCTTTTAATTCTGGATCAAATTAACTCCCGTCATCCCCTCTGTCTAATGCAGTCGCTGTCAGTGCTGAAGATGTTTGGGGGGGACGAGGAGGGGTGGCGATGGGGTGCTGCTCGCCGCTGAACGCCGCTTTGATTTATCCGCCCTGAGGCAGCGCTAGAGGGGAGGCCAGGAGAACGCTCCGTCGTTATTTGGATGGAGCTGTCTAGAGAGGTTTAAGTGATCTTGAGGGACACTAGATTACTGATCTCCCCCTCCCCCCCCCCCCCCCCGCCACAGCTGAGGGCCGACGATTTATAACCGCTGATCCTCGTGCACCTGCAGGAAGCGGAGAAGGTTGCCCTTGGCCCGAGCCCAATGAGATGGGAGCTCGTCATATTCAACGACAGACGTAATGAACGGCTATCACAGCACTACTTAAAGCCTTAATAACCAGGAGTGTTTACATTGCGATACGTGGCTGACCAGACTGGGTTTTTTTAGGTGGGAGGGGGGGATTGACTGGAGGCTTTCAATAGGATATCATTAACATTACACTCTGAATGTTTATTGTAGTGATGTCAACCCGCGTGGGTGTGGGTTACAGTTTGATGTCTTTGCAGGAGAAATGCAGATGAGCGGTGTGTGTTTTCCACTGTGTGGCACGGACTACCGCTCCCTGGGTGGGGGGGGGAGGGTGCTGAATGAGTCGATGAACCGCAGGAGGAATGGCGAAGACGACATCAGCCGCAACTTGCCCACAGTGGAACAAAGTCTGCCCCCTGAATGTTCAGTGTAACACTATATTCGTACTTATTCACGAGCCCGTGCGAGAAAAAAAACACCATTAGTCTGCTCCGATGACTTACGGTGTGTTTCATTTGTAGCTCGGCATACGTCCTTAGCGCCGTCCGTTATTGAGGGACCGTTTGGAAAAGAACAAGCCGGGGGGAAAGCAGTCTCTCTCTTTATCTCCCCCCGTCTCCCTCCTCCACAGTGGTTTGAAGATATTGTGGAAAGTATTAAGGGTACGGAGCTGTTTCAAGTCCCGATTCTGCTCCCAGTCCATAATTTTCCATGCCGCCTTTATCTCGCATCGTATTTTCGAGTTCAATAATTACTGATTTAAAAACTGGAATAATGAAAGAGAAGGCTGCAAGCAGCCCATGCGAGTACGCAGAAATAGGTTATTAGAAGCCCCGCGTTGCACAGATTTACCATTTCTCTAACGGTTCCGCTTCAATCTGCCGCGAATATGAAACCCAAGTTCTCGTAATGGGGTGGTGGATGTCTCCTTTTGATCCGTGGTAGATTATCAGATCAAGGCGTGCGCACGCTTGGATCGGTTTGAGAGGCCTTTCGTGGCGGCCGTCCAAGCACACACGGCGCACACCATAAACCAATCAGAGACGACGGCTGACGGGCAGTGACCCGCATGCACGCGGGGGAGGAGGGTAACCTTTTACTGAGCGGCCGGCCAAAGAACACTAAATGACTCAGGCGTTCATAGGCGCACACCTACCTCATGCAAACAGCCATAAATTCATATCGCGTAGCCGTCAATTACGCGACGAGAACGTCTTTCCTTTCGAAATGTGGCTTGAGGGACCGCAGGAGTCATTGCTACCTTGATTAAAAAGGTAACGGAATAGTTTTTATACACGGCGTCACACAAACGTTGAAAGAAGTGTGGCTGCAGGAAAGTCCTCTCCATGTCAGGGAATGTGAATAAGGAGTGTGATATCCAGGGAAGCTTTTGGCCGAGTGTCACGCTGTTCTCCCTCCACCTACAGCAAAGATATCCGTCTGAAAAACCGAGCCGCACAATACAGTATGAGGTATTGGACACCGAGCCGGGGAGGTGTTTGCCAAGGCGCTGAAATGATCATAAATCTCACAAACTGTGTGTGTGGGCGGGTTCTATGTATATTTTAGATTAACACGTCTCTTTCTGCCTCCTCTCCCCTCCTCTCTCTTTGTCATCCTCACCTGCAGCTGGGTTCAGGAGGAGCTTCCGTCTGAGCCGGAGGGACAAGAAGACCAACAAGTCCATGTACGAGTGCAAGAAGAGCGAAATGTACGACATGGCCGACGTGCCCACGTACGAGGAGGTCACCCCGTACCGCAGGGCGAGCGGAGCCAAGCACAGGCTGGTGGTCCTCGTGGGTGAGTAGAGGGAGGGGCTATTAGGGGAAGAAAACTATATAACGTCTTTTTTCTTTTGTTTTTTTTTAAACGTTTAGGGGGGGGCTGTTAAACTTGGCAGCATAAATTTTAATAACACTCCTCACCTCCCAGCGTGGACATTTCACTCGAAACACACCAGTTTCGCAGCTCCAGACGTCCCAGGTGGCCCGACCTCGCCCTCCCGCGACCCAGAAAAGAGCTTCCCGAGGCGGGCACTCACACGCAGTCACCCAGGACCTCGCTAATTTAGACTTTTAGCACTCGGGGGAATCGGTGGAGCAGACCTCGTATTAATCAGTCACATTTAGTACTTTCATTTACGGCACCCCCACATTCGAAATGTCCTTTTAATCCCCCCCCCCCCTCTTCCCGAGCCGATGGAATAGTTAACACTCGAGGAGCGGGTGTTACAAAAGCCCTCCGAAGAGCTTCACAGCGTGCCAAGGTCTTGAGAATGATTTCGGCGGGCTTCTCGTGCTGTATTAGCGGTTTGAAGACGAGTGAACGGTGGAACAATGTGCTAAGCCAGGTGCAACAGAAACAACTTCAATCTTTCTCAGCATCAACTCTGCCATCGGTGTGAGCCTTTTTCACATTTTCCTTTTTTAGGTTTGTTACTCAGAACTAAAATAAATATATAAAATGACAAGAATGTCTTCCAATCGATTCCCAATCATCAAGGGGAGGAGAGGCGCTCAACATCTTTTCGCCGCATGTATTCGGACAGCACTTTCTTTTTAAACATGTGTAAGGTTAATCTGCGATTTAACACCACTGGCAACAAGGTCTCTCTCCCGCATGCTCTGTGCAGAGTCGTGCTCCGAGCCCGATGGACCAGGCCTCGGTTCACGCAGAGCATGGACTTCATCAGGCGTGTTGCAAATTAGCGGGCTTGTTTCCCCGCCGGCAGGCCTTCCACAGAGGATGCTGAACCTCTCCCACACGTCATGCTAATGTAAATACTTTCAATTAACGTCCATAATTTGGAGGACAACCTCTATGGATAATTTCACACCAAACGAAGCGGAGGGCCAGACACAGATCTGCTTTATGTTGCCCGGCCTCCCTCTCGCCTTCTTCCTCCCTCCGGAGCCTCTCTCTATTTTTCTTATTTAAAATATTTTTCCCTCCAAAGGTTGCTCTGTTAAGGCTTTTTTTTCTTTTTCTGTCTCCCGGGCTGAGACACATTATTCCTGAATAGTTGTCTGTCCCTGTGATGACCTCGCGATAGTCCGACGACCTGTCCTGTGTGTGCCCTGTCGCCACCCAATGTCAGCTGGAATCTGCTCCGACCCCTACTGCCCCGTAAAAGCTAAAGCTATGTCATTTATTCCCCCGTAACCCTGTTTTTCTTTTTCTCAGAGCTTCTAGCTTTACCCTAAACTCTGATAGCAACTGTGACCGGCGTCCAAACAGTGGATGTACATAGCTGGCTAATGAAATGCTACTGAGCTCTGTAAGTCAAGCAAGCATCTTAGCTGGACATGCTAACAACTGCTAACGCACCATCCATTCCACACAGTCCTGCTCTTGTGTTAAAAGGCAAGAAAAAGAAATGTAGCTTTAGCTCCATTCCACTTACGACAGCCTTTCACGTGTGGAGACGCTCGGCCGGGCTTCAGTCGACGTGATCATTTTCAGACAGGACACAACCCCCCACACACCACACATGACCCTCCACTCCGCTCCATTATATCGCTCCCTCCCCCCCCACAGGAAGGCCTGAAGGCGTTGAGTTGCTAATGTGGACGTCGGGCCCACGGTGCCCACGAATGAGTGACCGGCTGCTGCCCACCTCGTGTCTGAGATCTGTCTCACAGATAAATCAAGATGCTTATCTGGGTTTTTATACATTTAAAATCACACTGCCAATACAAATATGTCTACGTACTGCATGCATAATTTCACGAAACCACCGATGGTTTTTGACGGAAATCTGATTATTTAACCTGACAAGACGCTGTGCTGATTTCCACATTTTCCTTGTAACCCGACACACTGAACTTACAGTGAGATTTTTGAAAAGCCTTTAGTTCGGCGGGCCGGGCATATTATATACACAGCGATGCCTAAGTGAGCGTTAACGCGGTATCCAAATATATAAAAGTGGAACTCTATTTCAGAAATGTAGTCGCATTGTAAATGCTCCGCAGTTACCACACGGCAACGCTGTCATCCTTTAAATGTGGTAGCAGCAAAGCCAGCGCGTGTGTGTGTCTGTGTGTGTCTGTGTGTGCCGTCCTGTAATAGACCCCCGCCCTGGATGCGAGGCAGGCTGGGAGGTTTGAGGCTGGGCCGAGGCTCTGGGGTCCAGACAGAGCAAGAGGCCTCGCCGGGCTCGGCCTCGGCCTCTCCGCGCACGCCGCATGCGACGTGCTCCACGCGGTTGAGCTGGAAGTTATTACACTCGCGATATTAAAAGCAACTTCTCTAATGAGTGCGGTAATGAAATCTGACACTTTTACTGGTACGGCAATGTGCGAGGCCAGGAGCGCCGCAAGAGGGCCAGCGAGAGACAAACGAGGAGGGAAACGCATAAACACAAATGTGAATACGGCAGCTGTGCCCAGAAAATGATGTTGTTTTTTTTTATATTGTGGCGTTCACATTTATATAGTTGCTGTTGTGTTGTGGGCATTGTAAAAGACAAACAATGCACAAAGAGGTGGCGTGTTTAAGGTCAGACGGTGGAACAGGACCACAGGGCACAGCGTCTGCTTGTAAAAGACCCCGGGGGTGGGCCCCCCCTTGGCAGGCGGTGGCACAGCTGGAATAAGCTTTAATCGCCATTCGAGGTATTCTGATGAAGGCCTGCTGCCATGCATCATTGATGTCACAAGTGGCGAGCAAGGGAGCGGCGTACAAGGTGAAAATTGTTTTACGAGCGCGCGGGAGTGGGGCACGTTGGTCGCGCCGGGGGGAGCAGAAACCGCCGCCCGTTGGTTCCCCTCCGGGCCCCGGGCGGCGGTCCTGAAATCCGCGCTTTGGATTCAAGGCAAACAAGCCGTGGTGCGGAGGCCTCGGGGCCTGCCGGGGCGGGGCCTGGCGGGGCCTGCCGGGACGGGGCCGTCCGCACCGCTGCGATCACGCTCATAAAAACAGCCTCTTTTGCCACGCTCTGCCACCTTCGGCACCTACAACAACATCGGGGTCCGCCGCCGCATTCCTAACGCGCTCCCGAAACCAATACAAAATGAACTCCTTTTCCTCATCTTAATAAATCAGCCCAGCTCTCAACCCCCAGGTACTCTGTTGGTGGACTTTCTTTTTTCTTCCTTCCCTCCCTCAGTGAAAAACTCCTTCTCCCCAGCTAAGATTGATTGCTGTCTTCGCTCGGCCATGTGCTTGTTTATGAGCGACGATAACCACAGAATACTTTGCGCCGTAAGAGGGTCTGGGTCTCTCTCTCTCTCTCTCTCTCTCTCTCTCTCTCTCTCTCTCTCTCTCTCTCTCTCTCTCTCTGTGTGAATTCACAGTGCGAGTGCGTCGAGGAAGCAGCTTTTATCGCTTACAGAAGTCGCACAATGGGACCCAAACCAAGTAAAGTGCGAGCGCAGGGTGTGAATTAGTCCGCGTGTGAAGGCTGCCAGGGTTTCGGAGATTACGCCTAAAAGAGCCCCGTTGTCCACACCTCTTTATCAGGTTGAGGATCGCTCCTTCAGCCTTTTGTTGCTTCGCACCAGACGAGATGTGGAGCAGAAGTGCAGATAGCAGCAGAGGAAACAAGAGCCCTCTTTCTCTTAGAAAGAGAGCTCGTCCTTTTCAATATTTTCTCTCCCTCTCCTTCGCTTTCCCCCTAATCCTGCGCGCTGAGTGAACTCACTGTCCGCTTGTTTTAAGAGGAGCGGCCTGCTAAACACATTTGCCTTGAGAAAGAAATCTCCAACGGGGTTTTGACACGATTGTATCGCCTGCCCGGGAACGCCAGGCATGCGAGGAATCCCGAAATCGAGCGCCGTCTCCCCAACGCACTGCGGCGCCGTGGTGACGCACCGAAAACGCCGAGCCACACACTTGTTACTCCAAAAAAACAGATTGGCTAAGAACATCGATGCCAGGCGGTTTGAATTAGAGTGATGTAGCACACCGAAACACCGGGGGCCGTCTCTCAGAGGCAGACGGTAGAGACGGAGGGAAAACGTTTCCTTTTTTTTCAAGAAGAGGCAACATGTGGCGATTGACTCAGTTGACTTCCACCAAAAACAAGTGTGTGGTTTGCCATCTTTTTTTGTGTTCCTTAATATCAAAGTTCCACAGATGAATCAAACGTCCATACTTCAATAGCCTCTCCCGCCTTCCCACTTTCTAACTCATTGCCTCAGTTTCCCCACTGGGGATTTAATGGAAAGTTTTGCAAGAATACTGGAAAAAAAAAAATCTTCCCTACCTCTGCTGTGTACCTATAATGGAGGTGTGACGCTGTGCCAAACTACAATGAGAGACGGCCTGGTTTGAGAAGGACCTGTAACTGTAGGAATCATGTTGCTTTTTCATATCAAATCAATTATCTTTGCTCCAAAGGCTTTTACTGGCTTGATTGTGTTTTAATAGACGACGGAGTTAAATTTACACTGTGGTAAATTGATTTCATATTACATAACACAAAACCTAAAAGACTTTCTTAGAGGAAAAACAGGGAGACTGGCCTCAGAGGTCGAGTCAGCAGAGTCTGTGTATGGAAAAGATTAGATCAAGCTTTATTGATCCCAGAGGGGGAAATACACATCGCAGACCGGCAAGAGGGAGGAAAACATATAGAGAAGAGATTGAGAATAACAGAAGAAACTAGAACAAAAAAGAACGTTATTAAAAATAGTGACTATGCACGTGAATAATGTAATACAATATCAAATAAAATAGTGTTGGATATGTAATTACAGCTTTAATGTTAATTAAAATGTGATTAATATAACATGGTGGATCAGGAGCAGGTGCATTGTTGTCACATGTTCATCACTTTTACTTATTTCCTCGCCTTAAGACTCTGGTGACTGAGCTGTTGAGGCGTTAGCGCCGACGCTGTGGAGCGCTCTGCCTGCAGCGCTCCGGTTTGCTGATTCGGTGATGTCATTTAGAAACCAAATAAAGACATACGTCTGCTCTATGGCCTGCTTTCTTCTGTTTCTATTTATTTATTTTCCTTATTTGTTTTATTGTGTTTTTTACTGCTCCATCTTTTAATGTGTATTTGACGATGCTCTCTTAACTGCTAAAATGTTTTGGCCCGTTATTGTCAATCTGGTTTAATATGTTTTTGCCTAACTCCTGTACAGAACTTAGTGACCTTCATCTTTGACACGTTGATATAAATAAACTTTACTTACTTACTTATTAAAGGGGCACCCCACAGATTTGGAAATATTTAACTGATGATGTCATCAGAGTAATTGTACATAGACTTAAGCTTGAGAAAACATATTGACAATAAGAAAGCCCGGGTTTAAAAAACGTGGTTGTTTGCGAGTCTTGAGAGTCTTGATTTGCAGTTGCATTATAGGAACAGTAGGATCCATAGTTTGTAGAGATTGCAACTCCTTTTTGTCTGTTATGTCCCACAGCTTTGTGGAGGAGAGCGTCTTAAATATGTTGATATGTTAATTTACATATTGCATATTGAATCTATTAAATGCTGATGACACTGATTAGTATATTTATGTGAACCTAGTTACATAACATCCTTTGTAAAGCCGTGTTCCCGGTGAGAGATGGTGGATTCTGGGACATCCGTCACATGACCGTGTGTCTGTGTTTGTGCAGGACCTGCAGGAGTCGGCCTGAATGAGCTCAAGAGGAAACTGCTGATCTCAGACCCCCAGCACTTCAGCGTGACCATCCCACGTAAGTCCAGACCTGTTTGTGTCTTTAGTCAAAGACAGCGTTCGTTTACCATCTTCCAACTGTGTGTGTGTCTGTCTGTCTGATGTGTGTGTTCACACATGGTGTGTATAAGGAATAAGCCTTTTACCAGTGCATGGTTTTAGAGCTGCTATTTTTGGGCAAATCACTTTTAAAAGAGAAAGAAAACACCATTTGTTTTCCTCCGCATGCTGCATTCAGAGTAGCTCGTAAGAAAGCCAGGTGCATTGTGGGACATTAGAAAACTGCACATACGATAATTCTGGTCAAGCTACAGCAAAAAATACTTTAAATGACGCTACTAAGCTTCCAAAATATGAAATATATTAAAGTTAATCTGCAGCACACAAAACAAACATTGCTTTTGAATGCTTTTATTGTCCTACTATATGTATTTATTATGGGTTTGATCTTAATTAGGGGAAAATACAGAGATAGCAAGTAAATGATTGTTTTATACATGTGTGTGTTTAGATCTGGCCCCTTTTTATTCTGCTGAGAGAGTTAGAAATGCATTTTTTTTTTTTTTAGTAGTAGTTTAGTCATTTTATTTTGATAGCGAGTCAAGCTGCAGACAGGAAACGAGGAGAGAGAGGAGTTGGACATGCAGGAAGTGGAACAGAGCCGTTGCATGCTTCTTAACCGCTCGGCCACAAGGACACCCAAGCAGCAACATCTCATCGAAACATTACAGTGTTTCTATGTAAACACGTCTCGCAGTAAGCGAGCGGTAGAACTGATGTGACCTCAGGACGACTTACTTTCAACTTCGAGATGCTCAGCAAGATGGAAGGAGTGCGAAGGATCGGTGGTGTTGGCGAGCTGCTGTTCTCTGGAGGAACGGCCCTCCTTAAACATGAAGAAAAAGAAACACGACAGCTGTGTTGCTCTCCTCGCGCATCAATGTGTTTGTGCCCGAGAGACGTCTTGCACGGAGACAAACACGCTGGAAACTAAGCCCCTACAATAGTGAAGGATTTTTAGCTTAACTAACACACACGCACATGCACACACACACACACTGAGAAGGAAGCCGTCTGGCAGTAACCTGTGTCAGCTTTTGACAGTCGGTCTGACGGAGGAAACCGCCTCTTTCTCCCTCCTGAAGACATGCCATTCCACTGCCTCACGAGTTGGCACCGAGCTGCCCGCTCTCGCGTCTCCCGGCTCATTCCTCACTTTCTTCCTGTCCTTCTCCGTCTTCCCTTTCTCCCGCCTTCCTCCTTTTTTTTTCTTCTCCATTTAAGGACCGAACGACAGCTCGGCATAATGAGCGACATCCAAAACGAGCGGCTTTCCGAGCCTTCCGAGCTTTTAATTGTGTTTGTGCAGCTCTGAGGTGTCCCAAAGCCAGCGCATCGGGACGCATACATCCTTTAAATGTATACGCGTAAGCGGGGCAGTGGCTTGTGTCGTTGTATAGCCGCCATCTGGGGGCTCGGAGGGAAAACTGCGACAAAACTCTGAGGGAAAAACAAGCAGCGCTTGATATGAATTGCTGTGTTTGTGGCACGCCGTGTGGCATGATGGACGTTTCCAAGTCAAAGTCTGACACTTTGAAAATGTCCACCGGTATTAAAATCCCATTGGTGGGGCCTTTTTTTTCTTCTTCTTTTCTTTTTTCCAACGAGGCATGTTAATTGTTCTCAAATGTGACCTGTGATGCTGCGTTGAATAGAGCCCAGACAGCCGGACTCTGACCCACATAGGAGTCGCACTGTGTGGCTGTCGTTGAGAGGAAGGAGACTTGGAAAGTATCTGGTCTCCCTCTATTTCTTTTTTTTAATGTTTGATTGCTGCCAACGGACACATGGATGCGTTTAACACTTGCTGTTGTTTCGGATTAAGCCGTACCCCTTCTTTCTCTTTTTCGTTAATTTGAAAACCGCCGCTTTGGAGACCACCGGCTCGTGGCCCTGCTGAAGTTCTCTTTCTCTTTCTCCCTCTTTCACTCCGCTCGTCGCCGTAAAATGTAAACCAGCCGTCTGAGAAACACAGGGAGCGTTGCAATAAGCCATTAGAGTGGGGAGGTTAAACATTTTGATCCCAATCCAAAAGTTTACTGATATTTTCCACCGGTCGGGATTGAACGGATGCACATTCTTACGTCGCACTGTAATTATTTTCTGTGCCACAGAATATTGGTGAACGACGGCGTTGGCTGCGTCTCACACACACAGACACACACACACACACACACACATCTGAATCTAAATATATGTTATCTCATGACAAGGCCAGTTTTGGCCGGCTCCCCGTGTTTTTCCTGTGCCGTCGTCTGGCGGCGCGACGACAGAAAGCCATTGATCTTCCTCAGTGTCCTCTCCACCGCAGCTGGATTTACGGCCGCCTTTCCTTCTCAAGCAAGTGACACGTTGGATAAATCGCACCATTGGTTTTCCACCAAGCCTGTAGATTAGTCTGGAGCGTATAAAAGGAAAGGCACCGGTGCGCTAACAGGCCTCAACACATGCTGACAAACGCCTGGCGCTTTGAAAAGCCTAATAGTTTGTTTTGGGGAGCGGGTCGGAGGCATCTTGACGGGGCTCCTGCACGCTCTTCTCTCTGACCTGTGGAAGCAGCCGGGGGGATGCGACTCGACCCCTTGACCCTCGCGAGTCCTCCAATGCTGCCCGCTCCCGCTCCCGCCACGTGCCGCCCGTTAAACAGCGCGGCTGCTCGCTTTACGGGCGAGTAAATGTGGAGACTTGGATGTTAATGAGAGCTCCCAAACTTAATTACCTTACAGCGGCTAACGCGGCGGCTAACGCCACGACTTCTGTTTCTACAAGAGACGGGTTTAATAAGACGCAGTAAAAAAAAAACTCCTGCCGAATGTCACTTAAGCGTCTGAGTTTAGTGCTGCAGCGCTACAGGTTGTGTGCTTTTATAGTGCTGTTACACAATAATATATACAAGGGTTGGCACGGCCCAGCGTGCTGCGTTTCAGCCGCGTTAACAAGGGGCTCAGTTCAGATGCTTTCAGACCCAACAGTGAGTCAGACAGTCTGGGTTTGAGGTAATCACTCCTCCTCTTCTCTCTCTCTCTCTCTTTCTGTCTCTCTCTCCCTCGCACAGACACCAGTCGGGCCAAGAAGAACCAGGAGAGCGACGGCGTGGAGTACCACTTCATCTCCAAACATCTCTTTGAGACGGATATCCACAATAACAAGTAGGCACCACTGTGTTCGGCATAAGTAAAGAAAAACTGAACGAAAGACTGAGCCAACAAGCTGAGTCAACCTTCAGGGAGAGTCTGACTTCATACTGTCGACCCGGACGACTTTGAAAGCACAACGCAATCTCCGGTTCTGCTGAGTGAAGAAATCAGATCTCACAACTCTTCTTCAGGCAGTGGTTATCCCCCCAGCACTGCAGATAGTTTTTACTCTATTTTATATGTTATATTTCAAAACTAAAATGTATTTTTCTGACTTACTGAACGTGTATTGATGCTGTTGGCTCAGCTGTCCTCCACAGTGTGTCTGAATTACTCATTTATCATGTCATCAGTTCAATTTCATTGAAATACCCTCGACCCTACGATAACACAGTGCTTATCGATGTATTGTATGACTTTGGCTCCCCCATATTCCATCCTCCGACGTTTGACTTTATTCTAAAAATATGATACATAAAATGTTTTTGCCCTCAAATGTTTTGATTTTATTCTCAAAATCGATTTGCTTCCAGTGGCTCTAATCCCAAATTAATGCAACTTCAGCAGGAATTTGCGGGCCGTCACTCAGATGAAACCAGCATCCCTCTCTAGCCGAGCTCTGAACCACTAGAGGCAGCGAGCGCCGGTCCGATGGTCACCCGGCCGGCGCTCGCTGCCACGTCCACTCCCCCACGAGTCTCAGTCACCGAGCCAGCCGGCCCGATCTTCAGACGATGGCCCTGAGGTCTCCCGTCTCTGCGCCTCCTTCCCCATCAGGCTCGCTCTCTCTCTCTCTTTCTCTCTCTCTCTCTCTCTCTCTCTCTCTCTCTGTCCCTCAGCCACACCGCGGCCCGCCTTGACATTTGCGGCCAACAAATTGAAATGCAACTTGTAACAGTCACCAGAGTGATTGATGCCTCTCTGCCGGTCTCACACGGGCGGGAGAAGACGTACTGTAGGGGAGCACATGCAACACATTTATGCACGCAAACACACACACACACACACACACACGAGTGTGACACAGAGGGAAGCCTGTGGTGGCGAGGGCATATAGAGTGTCAGAGCATGCAGAGAGAAGAAGGGGAAAGGTGGGGGTGGGGGTTGTATATTTAGGCCGTGTTGCGGTGCCGGTCGGAGGCATGCGATGTTTTTGGGTGCAGTCGGAGGGGTGAGCGACGGAGCTGTGATGTGGGGCGGGATGCGTGGGACACGCGGCGCCGAAATTACAAGGCAGCCGAGAGGACGAGGAGGGAGATGAACTTGTTTGCGTTCCGCCTCGTCGCATGCAGCGGAGACGAGGCAGCGACGGAAGAAGAAACAGAACAACAACAACAGCAGCGTGCGTGCGTTTCGCCATGAAGAACTTTCCCAAGGGAAGCCCTGTTCTGTGTCACGACGGCAGCAGCATCCACTCTCCTTCACGTAGCCAAACGCTCGACAGGCGGGCCTCATCTTCTTGCCCTCTTCTTAACAGCAGCGTGCTGCGAGGTGTGAGTCTTTTTTTTATTTATTTTTTTACGCAGGCTACTGTAAGCTCTTAAATGACTTTCCCATAACCGAATATGAGGTTTCTTATAGAGCCTCCTTTCTTTAAAAAAAAAAAAAAAGCTGAGTAAAACTTTCTTACATGGGCAATTACCATAAAACGTTCTCTTTACATGGCATCAGTCACACGGCGGCGGTCACTCGTCATGAGCAGACTGCTCGCATGACACACTATTAGCTTCAAATTCTTTCCACGTTGTTACTCTCCTCGCTGCCCTGTTTTCCCCCCTCCTTGTTTTCGGCTAAAAATAGACCAGTGGCTTTTCTTTTTGTCTTCTTCCCGGTGTCAAAAGGGAGGGGCGGGGGGGGAAGATTATCTGGTGGAAAAGTGTTTGCTCGGCGGGGTTTAAATCCTGGTTTAAAAAGGAGGGAAGTTTTTTGCCGTTCATGCCGCTTCTGGAACAAAAAGGCGCCGCTGATGGAAAGCCGGGCTGCTCGGGACACTGTGTGAGAACGAGCTGGGCCGAGGCGTCTGGCTTTAAAGTTCTGCCGGTAGGATGCTATCTTCAGATCTGTCAGCGGTCGAGAGGGTAATCCGCCCGTCTCTGTGGATTTGTAGAGTTTTTATACGCCATTATTTCTGAGATGAATCTCAGGAGTGTGCTGATGCAGCCGACCAGATTGGGACAAGGTTTCAACGTTAAACCCCCGAGGGGACATCAGCGTTGCATTAGATAACTAAGCCCTGCACAGAAATGGTGTTTTCCCTCCTCTGCAGTCCTCTCATCCCTCCTCTCTCTATTTCCATCTCTTTCCGTCTCACCCCTTCAGGTTCATCGAGTACGGCGAGTTCAAGGGGAACTACTACGGCACGAGTCTAGACTCCGTGCGCTCCGTCCTCTCCAAGAACAAAGTGTGCTTATTGGATGTCCAGCCTCATGTGAGTGACACAGACCTCGTCACTGACCAATGTCCCTCACTTCCCAGTGTGTGTGTGTGTGTTTCTCTTTTGTAGCCCTGTGGTACCTCAGAAGCAGATCTCTCTCGCCCCAGGCTTTTCTGAGGCCTTGGCTTGCTTACTGGGTTACCAAATTGTTTTTTTGTTTTTTTTGCCGGGAGCAATTACCTCTAATTTCCTCTATTTGAAGATTTCCTCTTTGGCTTATGTGTCTTGGGTGTAGCGGCGATCAAACCCCATGAAAAAAATTGGGCCGAGCAACCATCAGTCCAGCGCCGGGGCCCGTATCGCCCCGTCCTCCGCCCAGCCAGCTCCTCCCTGTTTGCTTTTGCTCAGTGGATAATGGCGGGCACAAACGCACCATTATATAGATTAGCCTGGCAGGTTCTCAAACCTGAGACTCGGCCTCAGCGCCCTCAGCTAACGTCTGTGAGAAAGAGCCTGTGGGAGCTCATGTGGGTGCGTTTACTGATGTGCCTTTTTGTTCTGCTTTTGGCATACAACACAAGTCATGGATCGGGTAACTGTCACTGTCGGAAGATGTTATTGCTCCCACGCTGACTCTGCTGGAGAGGAATGCCTCCCAGTGGTTCCTCTCCTGCCCCTCCTTTGGCTTTTTATCGTCCTCCTATCAGTTGCGGGTTTCAGACCCACCGCCCGGCAGCGCAGTGGGGAGCCCTGATTGCTATAGCACCATCGGGGGGGATAGAGCCTCGAAGCCTGCCTGACGCCACCGCTAACTCAGCCCTGACCTCTCTCCCACCTCTTGGGAAGCAGATGGGCGCGTCGTGTCACCCAATTGTCATCAGACCTAAGAGGCAAGAAGGCCGCTGTCTTCTAAAAGAAGATCAGCGCAGGGCTGCCCTCAGTGTCACACGCCCATCCTTCAACCAGCGGTTTGGCTTTTAAGGAGAGACACCTCAGCCACAAACATCGGTTTTTGGTCCATTTTGAGTCGTGCTTCCATTTTTTTCAGAATAGTGGAATGAAAAATACACATTTAGGTGTTCATTTTACTACTTTTGTCTGTTTGCATCTGTAGATTTCTCTAAATTCACCAAAAGTTGTGATACAGAAAAAGTGGTGATAATGTCAGTAATCAAACTGAAATTTCATGCTTGTTTCTGTTAGTTAATAATTGATTTCCATCTTCAAATAACTGAAAGAGGTCATGTGTATTTGTTTTCCATTGTTTGCCCTGTAGTGTCTCCCCTTAACCCTTGAACACATAGCGACCCGATGTCACGAGCCAAAAGCCGGATCATCCTTCCTTCAGTCGCCTCTTCACCCCTCACAAGTGCAACCCTCATGCCTATTAGCTTCATATATGCTTCCTAAGTTACTCTCTCACTTTGGTTGCACCATGGCCACACCTCACACTCCCCTTTCGCTTTTCATGATTTATTATTACACATTCGTTTCCAGACCATAAAGCTCCTGCGGACGGGGGAGTTCAAGCCCTTCGTCGTGTTTGTGAAGCCGCCTGCGATCGAGAGGCTGAGGGAGACCAGACAGAACGCCAAAATCATATCGGGCAAGGACGACAAGGGATCCGCCAAGCCGTTCACGGTAAGAGCTCACGGGAGAACGCTGCTCTCCCTCGCTGGGTCCGACATCGAGCTGCGTGACGCGTCGTCTGGAGGTATTCAAGCTGCTTGAAGCATCACAGGAAATCTAGTATCCTTTTCATATACTTTTATGATGCTACTCCATGATGCCGCTCAGAGGAGATGATGGTTTAATGAGCTCTGTGAGGAGAGAAGTGGGTAGTAGAAAAGAACAGGAGACAGATAGTAGGAGACGGGACACTGAGGATGAAGAGGGACGCAGCACATTTGCAGCAGCCTCAAATGATGTTGAACCACAATGCAGCCGCGAAGTTGTACTGGAGAACAGAATAACGTCAAGAAGAAATAACAGCGCGCGTGTGTGTGTGTGTGTGAGAGTGTGTGTGTGTGAGAGTGAGTGATGAGGTCATTCCCCACACACCCCTATCCCCACGCAGATGAAACCAATTAGCCGACGTTCAGTGCTCCTGCAAAGCTGTGGAGGGGGGCGTGGGGAGGAGGGTGATGGTTTTACCGGCCCCGCACCGCCTGCAGGCGAGCGCGCGTCTCGCTCGCCCGCAGGCGCCACCGAGGCCAAGATTTCGGTCAGCGTTGCACTGACAGGACACCTCGAGAGAAAGGGGAGGCAGGAGGGCCGAGGAAGAGACGGAGGCGACCTGGCACCGTGAGGACGAGTGGCGGGACAGGTGTAAATCCAACATGGTGGGGAGAAGTGTGACACGTCTTCCAGCTGGGGGTTTATGCTGTTTCTTTATTGGAAACCTATGCAAATAACATGGCACGTGAGCCATCATTTGGGACTGCTTCTAATATTTCCCTCCTCCTGTGCTTCCTTTCCCATTCGCTCTTTACTCCCCCACCCGAGACAAAAAGGACCGAGTTGCCATAAATTTCAACTTTACTTTGACCTCTGGATGGTAAGCATCTTGAAGAGACCTTAACGCAATCGTGGGACTTGAACTTCACCGCCAAAAAATAAATAGACATCTTCAGTGCTCACCTAAAAAGCATATCCCTCACAGAGGTGCATGGTGGGATTGCCCGGGTAAAGTTCAAATTTGTGCACTCGAGATATTGAACAAGCTGTAGTATTTTCCCCTTGAAATGACACTGAGGTTACCAACAGCAGCACGCCGTGATGTGACAGCGTGACGGCTCCGCCCACAGGTGGCCGAGTGGGGCAGTCTGGCCACGTTGTGGACCCGCACAGTGCTACCCTGAAACTATTGAGAAGAATGACGTCCTCTCCTTCCTACCATCTTAAATAAAGAAATGCCTGACTCAACTTTCTCTTTAAGGCGAACCAAAGAGAGCGTCCCGTCGGTATTTAACTTCACCGTCTGACTTTTTAAACCCTGCATGCGGAACAGGGAGTCGTCGGTTTGCGTTAGTCACGGGATGAAACGTCGTTGGGCCTCATCTCGCAGCAGGGGTCCTGAGAGCGATGAGCTCAGGCTGTCAGGAACAGGAAGGTTACCAACAACCCATGCCATAGCTGTTATTACTCTCTGTCCCTTTATTAGCCTGTGCTTTTCTCTCAGGTCGTACATAAAAGTCAGCCGGGGTAACACACCGGGGTCTGTGTACATGTTCCTCGGGTTGGCCGTTTTCAAAAGGCTTTGAAAGCGAAGCCGCTGTCGGGCGAGGTCGTCCCGGGCGTCTTCTGTCCACCGCCAGCTGTCTTTCTCTCTCTAAAAGAGACAAGTCTGCTTTAATGATAAAGGCCGGGGGAACAGTCGTCTCATTGTTTCAGCAGAGCGGTCTGACTTAAGCCCCGCCCCCCTCTTTTTTTTGTTTTTTTTTGGAGCTGGAGGTGCTTTGACGTTGAAGGCACAGTGTAGAAGAAAAGCCCGACTGCCATGCATGAACCCGGCTGTAATGCCCATTACCACAGTCACTTGAAGCTGCTTTGCTAAGATGTTGTTTGTTTTTGATGCTTAACTGGAAAGGGAGAGAGAGAAGTGTGTTATTAAGATGATTGAAGCCTGTGAAATCACAACTAAATGCAATAAGAACAATAAAACAAAATGTAGAAATACAATAAAAACATGACATGGATTTTAAAGTGCAGCCTGGTCAAACATCAGAGTTCAACTCTGTCGTCTCACGTGGAACTGAAGCCATCTCTTTGCAGACGGGAGGAGTGCATGTTATTTTGTTTCTCCAGTTTGGACCTGCAGAAGTGTCATCAGCTCCAGCGCGGATCAGCGGCCGCCAGGAGGATATCCACTCTGTCGCCCGGCTTTTTCGTTCGCCTCTTTCTGCCTCCGCTGTCTCCGCCTCTTTTTCTTCACCTTGCATCTCTCCTTTTATATTCTCCCCACGTGTTTTCATTCTCTTTTCCGTCCCTCCACCCAGCTCGCTGTCCTTTAAGCGGCGCCCCGCTGTGATGAATGTTCTTCTACCTGGAACGGTCTAACGAGAGGCAGACATGGAAACATCACACACACACACACACACACACACACACAAAAGAGCTCCCCGGGTCCGTTTAGTTGCCAGGCCCGGTCCGAGGTGTTGTCATACTGGCGGTGGACGTGGAGGTCGCCTGCGAGTCCTGCGGGGAGATCTGGGTCCAGATGAGGAATAACAGCCCCGCCATGGAGGAGCTGCAGGCTGACAAACCTTCTGCCCCCTTCCCGCCCGAGCCGAGGCCTCTTCCTGTCATCCTCCGGCTCACGGACTGATAAAACCACCACGTCGTCCATCGTTTAGTTTTTTAATTTTTCAAAAACGAACAGAAGACGGGCCTTTTCAGCTGAGTGCCGCGGCGAACGAGTGTTTATATTTAGCCGCGCGGCTAATCCGTCACAGAAAAGCGGAAAACCCACCAGAAACATTCTGAATGACTCCTTGGCTTCGGAGTTTGAAGCTTTAATGTGTGTGTGTGTGTGTGTGTGTGTGTGTGTGTGTGTGTGTGTGTGTGTGTGTGCGCGCGCTCGCCAACACATCGCAGATCCATCCTGCCTGTGTGTGAGTCTGGGGTGCATACGTGCGCGCTCTGGCGTTCTTGATGTGCATGAATGTGCGTCTGTGTGTGTTTTTTAATCGTGTGTTTGGCAAATGGAGGCTCACTATATAAACCATATCTGTTTCCAGTAAAAACACAAGGCTATATCAGTGCAGCCACTTTAGCCCCGCTGTTGCACCGAACAGGCCGACCCAGCCAGGACCCACAGAGCCGGAAGCCTCAGAGGAGGCGGGTGGGGGGGTGGGGGGAGACCACCGTGGAGAGATACCTGGCCCGTCTCAGAATGCCCCGTCTATGAATACAGGAGCCCCCAGATAGCCGAGGTGTTTACTCCCACCCTGATAAAAAATATGTTGTTTGGCCGCCCCTCACAGTTAGCACGTGGTTTTGTTCTGTACACTGGGCGGCTCATTTGCGTATGAACCTGGAAAAAACCTTCACCCCCCCCCCACCCACCACTGGAAGACCCCTTATTGAAACCTCCATGCGGCAGCTCGTGGGGATTTCATGCAGCTCCTCGTGTCGTGCTGACGAGGCTCAACAAACACGTGGAGGCAGCGACGCTGACCGTAGTGCCTCGTACGTTGAGACCCGGCTCATTCATCCACACGCTGACCTGGTGAACCGTGACTTCATTTAAAGGGGCAACCTCAAAGATTTTCACTTCAATAAATGTCCCTCGCTGAGGCAGGTACCACAATGGAGGTTGAGCCACTGCAAAGTATTGCAATATTTGTATATTTACAGTATTATGAACTGACAGTTTTTCTGCATTCAATGCACACAAACATTTTTATTTTGCACACAATGTTGGCATGGAGTACCAAACACAGGCTCATGAGAAGAAGAACTATCTTTGCTTTGCTTCATATTCGTCCCGCCAGCCAATCGTGGGCTTAAAGAGACAGGCGTACCAGACAGAGGCCGAACACGAGTGTGTTCAGACCGTGGGAGTTTTTTTTATAACACCAAAGCGTGTAGACATGTTCCAGTAAAAAACCCAAATACAACTGAACCGGAAAACAAGCATAGACATCCCCTTTAAATCATCACGTCTATATGACAACACCCCGCCCAATATAAGGGAATTCATTCCCTTCATAAAGGCAAGATGGAAATTCAGTCTGTGCAATGCAAAGTGTTTCATCATTTATCATATAGTGTAGAACATTTACAGAAATAAAGACTGATCTCCAGGATGTGTACTCACTTTGTATGTGATGAGGCTGAAGCTCAGTCTGCAGCCGGGGTCACGCGGTCCGGCCTCTCTCCTTTAGTCCTGACTAAGCCGAGCCGCGAGCTGTCGTTTCCCCACAAAATAACACAAAGTCCAGACCTGCCATAATGTATGTTTTACATGTCTGTCTCTTTGGGCATGATGGTTATTTTGAGGACTTTTCTTTGTGAATCCGACGCCCCGTGTGAGGAAATGATGAACATTCCTTGAGGTCGGGTTGCTGCACGGGGAGCTTTTAGTGCGTGGTCTGTGCCAGGGTTCATGTGTAGGGACCATGTCTCCGGGTGCTTATAAAGCGCTCCACACGGGCCACTTTGTGCTTATTCGCGTGTTCAACGCCGTCTATTTTCTGTGTGTTTACTGAGGCTTCCCTCAAATGAGGTGATTTCGCCATCCCTGCATTTTCGTCTCCCACCCTCACCGTCTCTGTCCTCGCTGCAGGAGGACGACTTCCAGGAGATGGTGACCGCCGCCCAGACGCTGGAGGCCCAACACGGCCACCTGTTCGAGAAGGTCATCGTCAACGAAGACCTCTCCACGGCCTTCGGCGAGCTGCGGGCGGCGCTGAGGAAAGTGGAGATGGAGACACACTGGGTTCCGGTCACCTGGACCCACTCCTGAGAAGCCACGCGGACTCTGCGAGGAGGAAAGGGAAGAAGGGCTTCGACGAAAATATGCACGTTTTTAAGAAAAAAATCTTTCTATGTCTGCTGGTGTTCGGGGGAAGGGACGGGGGTTGAACGAGACTGCTGCGCCGACACAGAAACAATAAAGCTTCTCGGGCTGGATTTAGACCTCCGCTCTGGTCTTGATGCGAACCTCCGGGTCCGACCAGATCCGACATGCCGACCGGCCGTCTGGACCTCGGATGTCGGTCTGGGTCTCCGCCGTGGCAACGGGGTCGCAGGCCCGAAACCAGGACGCGGAGCGAGCCTGGAGCGTTGGCGCACCAGCAGTCCTGCCAGCACATCAGCAACCGCGCCAAGCAGGACTCTTGTCTTTAGTGTGTTTATAACATTAGGCCGTTAGAAACCAAAGGGATTGACGTCTTTCTGTCTTGTTGGACTACGTCCTCGCACATGTCTGTAAAAGAAGACTTCAGAAGGGAAAAGGGGAGAGAAGAGAACATCGCCTTCTGCTTTTCTGTGCTTCTATAACGCTCCCGTGACTGTTACTCCAAACAAATCACCGTCAGGTACACTATCAAGAAAGGGCAGTAAGTGTAGTTTTATTTAAGAGAAATTAATATATTTTCTAATATCCGCCTTTTATATGCACATCCTGAGTCCTGATCTGGACTGTAGCCGCCCCTCTGGCGGCTTCTTACACCCCGAGGCGTCTCGTCAGTCAAGTGTTTGGACTTCATCGCCCCGGTCTAGTTCACCCCGGACAAAGCACACAGAGAGACGTTTTTATTTCGGTGTTATATATTCCATTTTGTAGTGTTTTTCGAAAAAGCCACCCCTTCAAAGGAAGGTGCCCAACATAACAGCTCAGCCATTTAATGTCCCAGAACTGGACACGTTTTGGCTGTCTGCTAGAAGAAATGTTCACAATTGTGTTTTATTAGGGTGGAGTCTTTATTTTTATTCACATAAAAACATTTTAAAACACGGCTTCAGCGAGGCTGCTAGTAGAAGGTCTGCAGCACACGTCCAGGAGTTTAACTCTATGCTGAGGAGCTGCCCCGACTTCAGGAGCATTAGGAGTTTATTCATAATTTGAGTCTCCTATTCCCGATCTGACCTACTCATTTTTTACTTAGTACTTTCTTTTTTGAAACTTCTAACAGTTTTTCACACTAATCCTGGCTGTATTATTATTACTATCATTAACAATATTCCAGCCCTGGTAGCGTCTCCCTTCTTTGCTGAAGAATGATGAATGATGAAGAGCAATATTTTCCTCTCTAAAGGAATAGTTTGCCGCCTTACTTCTAGTGAGACGAGCCGGTCGATGCCACTTTCATGCACACACATCATTGATGGACCGCGAGCCAAGAGGCGCTTAGCTTAGCTTGGTTTAGCTTAGCATAAAGCCTGGGTGTAGGTCTGCTGCTAGCCTAGCTCCGTACAAAGACCAGAACGAGGCAGCAGCGCTGAAATTATCGTTATTACAAGACATTTATTCTTTTATAAGCTTTAAAGGAGCTGGTACGCGTGCCGTGGCCGGCGCCAGAGTAGTTGTCTCTTCATGCGTTGTTTATGCTAAGCTAAGCTAATTACCTTCTGGCTCTGGCTCCGTACTTCAGCTACAGCCATGAGAGTGGTATCGACTATTCAACCCATGGCAAAAACATGAAACCAATAAACATATTGTCACTCTTCCCCAAACGATGTGTTGTGACCGTCCGGCCTTCTCACTGTGCGAATGCTTTTCCTCTCATACACTCGTTGTATGTCCAGCTCAGGTTATATTGCCCACATTTCTTTATGTTCCTTTATTCTTCATTCTCCATTTTTTATCCGCTGCAATATTTATATAATTGATTTCTGTCCATTTTTAAAAAGGGTAATAAAAGTGTTCAGTAGCGATGTCACATTGTAAAGGGACTCTCACGCTCCTCAGGTTGCTCAGTCTTTGATTCATTTTAGTGTCACATTAATTTCCCTTGTTTGTATATCATTTTACCCGTCCACCTGTCCGCATCTCGACCCTCCTGCCGTCTACTTTATCGATCAGAATCACGTTTGTACAGTCTCCAGAAAATATTTTTAATTTCCTGCTGTAAATGAAATGCTGTTGTACGAATTGACATTATTCTTGATAACTGCTACATTTTATATTAAAGAACATCCAACTAAACTTGTACGGGCACGAGCAGTGATGCGTGTTCCAATATTTCTGGGATTTGTGCCCTTAAGTGTCTTTTTTTTTTAAGAAGAAGAACATTGCAGCCATGTAGTTTGCTCTGGAGCAGTTGTGTCAACAGAGCTGACACCTTTCATCTCGTCAGTGAGTGAATTTGGCCGTTGCAGCTGATTTAGATTTTCAGAATATTGCAGTGTTTTTCCCTCACGCTGCAATCATCTTTAATGAATTTTGCATAGTGATTTGGCTTCCCGTGGCTCCGTTGGCCCGTGTCTTTATAGCCTGACCTGTCATCCAAAACCGAAAAAAATAACCTTACAAATGAAATTCTCGAGAAAAATACCTATTCGTCTGTCGTTGCAGATTTTCACCCAGCTCGTACATTCCTGTAAATGTGTTCAGAAACTATTTGTCATCGTCCCAAGTGTACTTGTCCTGAGCCAGGTTTCCATTTAGCGTCACATTAAAGACTCCCTTTCGAACAGGTTGCCTGAAAATCAGCAAAAGAAAAAGCACGTTTCCATCCACTACTTTCACATGAATATTCGCACTTTGCTGCACTGAGATGAACCGTTGAGACGACGGCGTTACAAGGATGCTAAACCTGATGGAAATGTCACATTTATGTTTGTTTCATGTATTCATTTGAGGAAAATGGAGCAGAAACCTCAAACTGTATGGGTAATTTGATAAATCTGTTTTATTGCACTTCATTTTGCTTTAATGGATGCACCAACTTTTCCCTCGGCCAAGCAAAATATTTTGGCCTTTTTCAAATATCCGGTGTTTCCACCCTCTGCACAAATTGAAAATGCGCATAAGAAGACACTTTAAGTTGTCACATCCGCATGGAGCATGAAACTCCTAAAAGATGATTGGTTGGATCGAGATTGAAGGAAATCCAGTTACCGCTGAAACCAGCAGAGCGCCGCGGCCCAATTAAACCCCAGTGTCCTGCTCCAGCTGTGTGCCAAATCACTAACTCAGATGTCACAGGACCTTTGAAAACAGTGGCTCTGAATGAGTCGGCGGGGGTGGTAAAAGGGGGGAGGGGTCTCCTGAGAAGTCCGGCCTCCTGAACCAGCGACCCACCGGAGGAGTCCACGGGCCTCCGCTTGATGAGGGTCCAACAAAAATCCCCCACCGGTCCAAATCAGGTCGCCTAACATTCACGTTTCCGCCTCTCCACACAGTGCTAACTTTGATGGCTGTGTGGAGGGGGAAAAGGTGGGAGGGGGGAGCGAATACAGTCAAGGCGAATAAGGACGCGGTGAGGTTGTGGCGCAGGCGGCAGCAGGGGACGGTCAGGAGAAGGTAACGCCGCTCACTCAGGCCTGAACAGAGGAACCCGTCATTATTCCACATCTTGCTCTTTCCGCATGTCTTTCTCTCACTCCGTCTTTCCCCTTAATTTGAATACCAGAGTGATGGGAAGTGAGGCGGGCGGGATGGAAGACTGCCAGCTGTACTTATGCGTCTCATCGTGCCCTCTGATCTCAGCTGAGTGCGTGAGAGAGGTTTTCCCCTTGGAGCACAAAGCGAACGCCCCGCTCGCCTTGTCCTGGGCCGAGGGGATGCGTGGACGGGGTCTTTCTGGAGGTTCTAAGTGAGTGTAAATGGACTCCATTTCCTCTCACGTCGTAACGCCAAAGGGCGGACCAGTGTTCAGGACCTCTTTTTTTGTGCCAGCGATCTGTAGAGTCGAGGCGTCCCTGTCTCAGACTTGAAGGAGCCGATGGAGCTGGTTCCCCCTCGAGCCCTTTGAGTATTCTTCAGTCCTCGCTTCAACACATTACACTCTAGTTTGTCTTCACCTCGTGCCTCACACACTGTCGGCTCTCCCATGTGCTTTTTTTTGGCTCCAAAGCGTGTCAAGCTATGTTTTGATAGATCTCTAGTCGCCCGAGAACGGGAGGGGATGCTGCCTGATCCTGTGCAACAAACAATGAGCGACTGATTCGCCGCCGCCGCGGCTGGTGACGGACGTGCCGTTTTGCTTCCTGGTTCCTCGACGGGTCGTTAGCCGGCGTCTCCAGCGGCCCGCGCCGTGGTCGGGAGCGGCGGGAGCCCGGACGCGGTGCTTTATTCTCCCTCGAATGGGGACGACAGAAACACGTGTTCGCAGATTAGGTTTCCCCCGACACGGATAACGAGAGGAATCGGCCCCATATGCCAAGGTACTTTAGCTGAGTTATGATGTAATACTGAAGTATACTGCGTGTGTACGTTTGGGCCTGTGCATGTGATGGATAAAACGGAACGGTAAATGGCACTGCCCTACACTAAGTAGTCGCAACAACAAAAAAAGAGCCGCTCTCATAAATCTTCATATAGTTGTATAAAAGTCTGCCTGCAGCCCCGGACTGATTTAAGATAACAAATCCCCGGTTCTCTCTATTCATCTTCCTCCGTCATCTCTTGAAGAGCGAGCTGCCGTGTGAGTTAAGGCCAAGCGGTGGCTTCCCCAGCTCAGACATGAACGCCGGCGCTCGCCGAATCAAAGACCTGCTCTCCCGTCCGACCCCTCCCTCCCCCTCTCCGCTCCGACAACTATAATCGTTTGGGAATCTGAGGATTTATAGCGAGCGAAGTTCGTCTTTTATCTCAAATCCCGCGGATTAACGTTGCAGTAATGTCTTGTGAATCGGTCTCTTTCTTGCCCGTTTGATGTATTTATTTTCACGTCCATAAATCCTCGCATTAAGGGAACCCATTGTTTGGGAGCTGAGGGCCCCGAGACAGACAAGCGGGGGCCGAGGCAGGAGGAGGAGCGAGCCCGGTCGACGAACAAGGTGGGATTAAGTCGTGTAGCGGTCCGAAATCCCGTCCTGTCCCCGTGCCCAGTGACATGTCAGAGGGGTTCCTGCTACCCCCCGCTTGAATCTCAGAAACCATTAAAGAGAAATTCCCTAAGCCTCTGGAATCATTTTGATTTACTGCGTTCAAATTACAGCGTCAGGGCCAATATCCAGAAACGGGGCTCAACGTGATGATAAGTCCTGCGCGTGTTGCAGGATAAATTGTCTTGAGCATCAGAATAGGGTCGGCGGGGTAAGACAGAAAGAAAGGGGCGGGGGGAGGAGATCTCATCGTCTTCATACGCGCTCGTCCTGAATGGGCTTTTTCTTTCCGAGCCGCTCGCTTCTCGTTCTCTCGGCGTTCCGCTGTCCTGCCCTTGCCCAGCCTTTCATGTGGTGACTCAGTCCATCACCGCGGCTTCACCATCAGAGCGAGCCAGCGATGCCGCTCTGTTTTCCTCATCCCGGGGTAAATGCCCTTGACCATCAGGAGACTTCCGCAGACTAATGGGGCTTCAGGCCAGGAGCTTCCACCCACCCTGTCTCCTCAGCCTAATTAGCCTCCGACATTACCTCATGTCTGTAGGCAGAGGTCTTTGGGGCACGTTACCTTCAACTGTATTTCTCAATTAAAGGACTTTTAAAAACTGAAGGGTCCGGGAAGAGAAGGTGCGGGGGGAATGAACAAGGGATGCCCTTCATTCCTCCCCGGGTCCGAGAAGGCCTTTTTCACCCTGATGAGATTGTGTGGCAATCATAACAACGCGTCCGATAGCGGTGGCGCGGTCGGTCATTAATGCGGGCCGACGCGTGAACACGCCGCCCGCCGGGAGCTGCGCAGGTTGACTCGTCACTCCGTGCGCACTCGAGAGCGAGACCGAGGGGTAAAAGTTCATCTGGAGGGTCCGCAGCCGCTAAAACCAAAAATTCCTCTGACACATGTGGAGCTAAAGCAGCGTACGGGGGCCGAGGTTGCACAAAGGCGTTGACTATGTCAGAGGAGTTCGGAGCTGTCCACCTGTATTTTCTTAAACTTTCTCCGCGGCCTTCCCCCGAGTCTTGTTGGCCTCTATCGAAGCAGCTTTAATTACGCAGACTCTGAACTGTCATCTTTAAAGTTGGAGCACTCTGGGGGTCAGGACCTTCCTCGGTGTGCTACAAATTAGTCCCAACACTGCCATGATTTCCTCCAGTCAGGGTGAGTGAGAAAGGCAAAAAAAGAAGCCTACCTGCTTTCCAAATGAGCCTAACACATTCATTTAATATTCTGCGTTATCCCCGTAGGTTTCCAGCAGCGCTGGCATTCAAGCGACTTTGTGCAATTTTGTAAGACCCAATACATGCAAATGTAAGCAGCAGTGAACAGTGTTACTCCATCGTCCAGCTGTACGCCGCTCAAATGGAATGTAGCAGTGCGTCCAGCTGGGCTCTGAGAGCAGCAGTAGCCACGCTGACCCTGTGTAATGACGGTAAGTGGATTACAAGGAGGCCCTGGTCATTGGTCATTAATATTGAGCCCGCTCGAGTTACCTCCATGTGACGGCAGCTACGCCACAGGGACTGAATCACAGGAGCTCCACGATACCTGAGAAGCTCAGTGCTGTGTGCAGGACCTCAGATGTGAC
Source organism: Clinocottus analis (assembly GCF_023055335.1). Classification (NCBI taxonomy): domain Eukaryota; kingdom Metazoa; phylum Chordata; class Actinopteri; order Perciformes; family Cottidae; genus Clinocottus; species Clinocottus analis. The sequence continues at coordinate 3,501,178 of NW_027175909.1, forward strand.
TGACAGCCCCCTGAAACCGAGAAAAGGAAGAGAGATCCAGAGAGATCAGTTTGGACCATTTTAGGTTTTGGATGAAAGGTTGATTATTGAGTATCGTGTAACCCGACCTGTGAGAGGTGGATGGAGTTTTGTTTGTGGGGCTCTCGGCTTTGTTGCAAAAAATATTAAGGCCTGATGCAACATCTTATTCCATAAACGGGGCCCTGTGTATCCTTGGTCACACCAACATTTAAAATATACAGTATATACACGCTAGCTAGCCGGTTCCCAGCTAGCTAGCGTGTTAGCTCCCGCGTTCCAGAAGTTCACGAAGCAGCCGATGAGCGAGTCACTATCCATTGGCAACCCTATTATTCATATACTAATATTCATTCAGGATCGACATAACACGCTGTGGCAGATATCCCAGGTAGCTCAAAAACTAGACAGATAAAAAACAAATGACAGAACGACGATTGGTTAACTTTTTACAACATAGTGAGGCTTTCACCCTCAACCTGCAGTGAGGTGCTGCACTGACCTTCGTGCAGGTGTGCAACCGTTACGACCTTTGCACAGTGGCCTTGATTGCCAAATATAACAAGAAGTACATGTGCGGTCAACATATATGAGCTAAGAGGAGGGAAATGTTGGATTCCTTACAGAAATGTGAGGACATGGGGTTTGATTAGCTCCACAAGGCTACACGTCACCACATTATGAATCTCCGTGTTTAAGAAAACAGAGGGACACTTAACGAGCCGTGTTCCTGAACGCAACAAGCGCTCCCATGAAGCCCCAGAGGTTGAAGGAATGTATATCTTTACGCTGATGTGGCTTCACGCGAAGACCTTGTAACAGACATGCAGACACCGCGCTGTTATCGCCATGTTCGGGGGGAACACGGCGACGTTGTTAGGAGCTCGTTGGCACCTCTGTATCAACAGTGCGCTGGGCTGACGGGGCCTCAACCCTGATCATGACAATCTCAGCTGTATCGCTCGGTTTGTTCCCAGAGCCTAAAAGACCAAGGCCCGGCCCCTGAACCTCCACACTCCACGCGCCGTGTTTTGACACGTTGTCATCCTCTGGTTGATTGGCTAGGTAGGAGGATAAGCACAGTGGTGCCGGCCATCACTGCGTGTCTAATCAAGTAGGCCTTGATGGCTTGCCTGCACACCTCAGACGTATGATGAGGACTCACGTGATCCAAAGGAAGGACAAAAAACAAACAAAATCAAGGGTGGAAGGATAAAACAGGGGAGAGTCTGTCTTTTTTTTTGCAGAGGTGGAATAACAAGAAGCAGCGTGATTTTGATATCGGGTCACGTCCCTTTACGAGGTGACGTAATTTCCAATAAAGAGCCATATGTCCTGTGAGGAACCCGGCCTGTGGCTTTGCCAATATATTGTGTGTTGAGCAGACTGCAGACGTCGGTTACCAGGAGCTGCTGAGGCCTGACCTGGTGGACAGAGGACAGACCTGCTCCACACAACCTGTTAAACTGTCAAAGCCACCGTGCTCTCACGTTAAAGACGCCGAGTGACAGGGCCCTAACGCAAACAACCCATTAAACATGTCCCCTTTTGCCAACTATAAACAGTTAGTTTTACACTCAAGTGCGACGGCTTTCAGAACTGTTGGGCGCTTCAGAGGGAGTTGAAGATTGGGGGTTGAAGCGGCAATGGTGTCAGGAAAGAGAAAGAGATGCTCAGGGCCTTGTTAGTCGGAGTCCAGAGGCGGGATAGCTGATGGCGAGTTCATCCCAGCCTCTCAGCCGGAGCCTGTGTGTCATGTGCTAGCAGGTGTTGATGGCAGGGAGTGGTGCTGCAGCGGTTTAGGGAGCAGTTGACGTTTTGGCTGTGGACAACGGGCCCGAATGAGTGATGCTCCACAGGCGCCGGTGTGCAGCCAGCCAGAAGGTTGAGAGAACGGAGCGCCCCTTTAACTGGAGCCATCTGAAAGGAGGAAATGCCCACAGTACAAAGTCTGGTCTCCTGGCACTCGGACCGCTCTGCAGATCTCAAGAGGGATCGGCCGCGAGACCGAATTGAAACTCCAAAACCCCAAACCCGGCCTGTGCAGCGGAGCAATAGCAGAGCTCTCACGCAGGCCAAAGACAGACTGATTAGTCCTTGGAGCTTTGTGATCAGACTATGTTGTTAACATTGGAACCGCACCGGCTCGCTCTGCCTTTTCGTGGCTTGTTGAAAACTTAGAGAAACATATTGTGTTTCCAGAATCTCTCGGCTTCAAAGTGGCTAGCCGACACACTCCCTAAGTGCAGCTGTCCTTCTCTGTGAGAGCTCTACAAGGCTACTGTTTAGGAACAACAGGCAAGTGATAGCGAATACCTGATGCTCAAGCTATGCCTGTTGGGTTATATACATTCCACTTCCTGCAATAACTCGCCCGGACTGTTGCCAAAGGCCCCAAAAGAGGATGTGCCAAAATGGCGAGTTATACAAGGCATTTAATGGTCCTGAAAATATCATGTCACGTATTAAAAGTGCTCAAATAGGACTTTATCTACTGACGCTACTGGCAACGACTTTAGTGGATGAACAAAATATGATCTTGAAATCTGCTACTCCTTGGCATGAGCTCAAATGAAACAAACGTCTCTTGCATGATATCGTATTCGACGCTGATTAATTACTCGAGAGCGCCTGGGCTGCTCTAGAGTCCAGTGCGTTTTACCGTTTGCCAGTAAAAAAGAAAAAAGCGTTTCCCTGTAAAAACGCTCTTCCTGTGCAGTAACACGGTCAGCTCCACAGAAATAAACCAAGCACGATGTTTTACATCTGCGGTCGACGTCCAAGTCGTCCCTCCACAGATGACTCATGGGGGTCAACCGAAGACAGTCGTCAGTCCAGTCCAATGACGCTGCAGGCCACCCTGTCAGCCAGCTGATGCTGGACTCCCTGTGCTGTATACACTCCTGCTGGGGCTGCCTGTTAATCACAGCGTGAGGTTGGCTGAGGCGCACGAGGGAAAGGCCAAGTGACGGTCAGGCGTGTCGTGGAATTCGGCGTGGTGAAACTCAACTTCAGACAGGTTTCCTGGTGCCTCCAAACGTTCAACATTCGCATTGGACACAAATAGGCATGGTCATTTATGTTTTCTTCCACCTTGTAAAAGTGATACACTCCACACTACCCACCCATCAGACCTTCTCACGCAGACAAAACATTTTAAAGATTGGCGTTCTCAAACCTCTAGGTTTGGTTTCCATTTGTTGCATACAGTACAATCTCTCAAGTGAAGCCAATGCGTAAGTGCCTTAAAACTGCATTTTCCCTCATGGCCATCAGGGGGCGACTCGTCTGGTTACAAAAGGAAGTATGATAGTGTGCAAGGGGCTATATTTCTGGGGTTCTAGTCAAGCCGGCAGATATTTAGGGTCAAAGCTTCTTTGAACATGCGCTGCTTGTTGATGACAGTCCTTTCAGCAACTTTAGATTAGGATGGAGTTGAGAACCTCTGCTTCAAAAGAAGCCAGTTTACAAGTTCATTTTAGACCAATAAAAAGCTGAAGCATCATCAAACGATAGGTGCTAGGTTCCCAGATAGCCTTCATGCTGCGGGTTGCAACCTCTTTTGCTCGCCCGCATTCAACTAAAGCTTTCTCAAACGTGATTGGTCGATACAACTCTGACTACAAACAGAACGACACAAACTACATATGAATGCAGAATCTATTTAAAGAGATCATATACAATATGATTGTTGAAATTAGAAACAAAAAATCTTCAACAGAAAAATACTTTTGTTTACTTTTTCACGTCTGTGCATGAAACACACATTTTAGGCACAGAAATGAAAGTTAGATTTGGTCTTTTAATTGAAGGTAAAGCAAGTAAATACGCATCATCCTGTTCAAGTTGGTCAAAAATAGAATAGTCCTGTATAAAGTAATCTCCCCAGGCCTCTAAATTTGAATGCAGTGGGGCAATGTGGAAAAGTAGTTTACACTTTGACCCACTCATAAAAGCTGTAACAGGTCCGATGTAAACATTGCTTTTATTTATTTATTAGAAACAAAAGTGAACCACATATCTCCACCATACAAAGAAAGGGAAGAAATCCGAGTTGAACATGACTTTAATGGGATATAAAATGAATAAAAGGCTAACAAAGAGGTGTTCTGGTCTGGGCTCCAAGTCAATGACGTGACAAACTACACAGTTGTCTCCAGCTAAAGTCCTCTCTAAATTGCATTTGTCTGTTCACAAGGACGTCTCTTTTTACACTTTCACGGGGCTGTCTCATTATTTCCAATGAGCAATATTCCTCTCTCTGCCTGTCTCTCTCTTCCTGATTGGCCCGCTGGCGCCAACGCTGGAGCTGCACCAAAGCAAAGGTCTCAAGCAGCACCTCGTCTCTAATGATGGGAGGACAGGGGGACCGGCCTCTTCTCTCGTTCACCTCTCACCACATTTAACAAGTCGCCCTCTTTGTCTGTTCTCGCCCTCTCTTCCCCCCGCCCCACAGCTTTTCCATTTCCATCTTTCACTCAACATCTATCTTCATCTCGGTCCACTCTCTTTACCCACGTGTTCGACTTCGCTCTCTTCGCAAACAAAAATCAAAAAAGACACCCCGCTACTCACTCCTCTCCCGCCTGGCTCTTCATAACCCCTTCGCCTCGCCCGCTCTCCTGCTCTCTCGCTGCTACCTCGGCTCTCCTGTCACCCTGAGACAGGGGAGGGAAAGAACAAAGGGCCCCTGATGTCTTCCTGGAGAGGTTTCTCCGGCAAAAGTCAAACTGCATTACGGCTCCGCGAGCATTAGCGAGTGAGGCGGCGCCAACAAACGTGGACGGCCTCTCAGACCGCGCTTTCAAAATAATAATTACGCTGTTAGAGATGAAGCGAGTGAGACAGAGGAGCAAGGAGGTGAAGGGGGGAAGAAAAGACAGAGAGGGGAGATCTGTGTCTTTTTTTTAAAAATTGAAGCGAGCTGAACGTCCTGAAAGAGTAGAACCAGCTGCTATCGCCGGGGCGAGAGAAAGGGGGAGCGGAGGCAATGCAACCGGTCTGGCACAACAGATTTTGCCAGCTCGAGGGTATTTAGAGGCCTTTATCTAGTAAACAGGTCAAGGTGGGGCCAACGTATCCTCACACGAACCTGGCAAAGACGGCTCATACCTTTGCTGTGTCAAGTCATTGATCGGGCATTATCGCTTTCTATTTTGGAAGGAGGTGACAGGAAATGAGGGAAGCAAGAGGATAAATGACACGTGGCATTGTCCCTGACCGAACTTGAACCTGGAATGTCATCACTGTACATGGTCAGCGTCCAACAGCCCAAGGCCACTAACCAGGCATAGTGGGGCCCCAGGCATGAGAATGTCCACAGATTTCTTTTCGGTGACGTAATTGCTATTTTCTTAGTGAATTTGCACAACATCAATGAGATAGCAACTAAAGTGGCTCCTAATGTTGTGGCCCTGTCTTGCAGAGAGGCCTTCTGGATAGTTTTTAAACACTCCAAGGGGCAGTTTGGTTTGCAAACAGTGGGCATCACAACCAATACACATCTGTACAATAGAGAAGCACAACACATGAATGCATACTCTGTACGGTAGGGCGGCTGTAGCTCATGGGGAGAGCAATCGTCCTGAAACCACGAGGTAGCCGGTTCCATCGATTAAAGAAACAAATTGCAATGAGCTACAAAAGTCCGTCAGTCTTTTGTTGAAGTGTGTGTGCACTTTGCAGGAGCCACTTACAAACCCAACAGCCAACAAATGATCAGATATCTGGCCATGGGAGACAAATCGTCCTTGGTAATGTGTCCAAAATAATGATTAGGAATAAATAATCATTCGCCGGCATCGTGCGAAAGGACGACTCAGACTTTCAGCTGGTGCTTTTCTACTCTGCAGTGACAAATGTTTTGTATGGATGACGTGTACTCGGTTAGGAAACAGTACATGACGCTATCATAACTCCTATTAAACCCCACGTTTTTGTTTGTTTGTACTGTGCTGCAGAGCGTTAGCTGGCGAGCTCTTCGAGCTATACTTTGCATTAGATGTTCTCCATGTGGCCTGTCGCTGCAAGATCTGTAGAAAACAAAAGGCTCAAAGCAGGGTTCACATCTCCGGCCATGACCATGTTTGCACTGCGCTAACCAGCGCAGCTCAGCAGCCCGGCACTTTCAGGGCATGGTTTGGTATTCGTTCTATCCCGAAGCCGCATAGACGTTTCCCCTCTGTGTTTAATCTGTTCGTGACATCCATGTTGTCAACTTGGCTTCCTATTTTCTATTTTAAACGTTAAATGACAAACCTGCAGTTCTAAAGCAAACACTGTATCAGCCAGCCATGAGGTGCTGGGGTTATTCCAGCTCATAGCGATATGATTTTCTCTCTCTAAGATATGTTTTGTGGTCACTCAGCTTTTCTGGAAACGCATGAAAGCTCCTGTCGAGTGCCTCGATGACTCCCCAAGAGAAGTGTTGCCTTGCAGGATTGCAACCAAAACAAACAAAATGTGTTTTAAGTCATGTCGATGTCGACATTGTCATTGGTTTGCCCCAGAATCCCCAAGGCCATCAATCTTAAGTTAAGTCTATATTTGACATGCATCTGTCCACTCCAAAGAAAGCACTGGCACTAAGCGCTCGCCACTTGAAATACATACTGTACACAGTATTTGAAAACCACAATTGCAGGTTTACGTCCATAAGAAGCTCAAGCAATGATATCGTTGTATAAAACGTATATATATATATATATAGTTATGTTTGCCGAGACTCATTTAGAACAGTTTTTGATTAATTTTCTTGTGGTGAACATTTTGCATTTAGCTTTTACGATAATTTGACCCATTTTATTTTTCTGTTTAGACCAAAACAAGAAAGAAGATGGTGGCATCGCAGCGGCCCGTGGTTCGAGTCCGGCCCAGGACCATTTGCTGCATGTTGCCCCTCTCGCTCTCTCTCTCTCTCTCATGCTTTTCCGGTCCGTCTCTCTATCAAATAAAGCAGAAATGCCAAAATAAACTTATAAAAACTTAAATAAAAAAACACCAAAACATAACACGATTGCTTAATGTGGAGATATTTATCACGCTGTGTGTGCATTAGGAATAATTAGGTTCAGTTTTCTTTGGCACTACTGGCTTCCGTTATCGCCCTTTACAGCTTGAGTTTCTATTGGCCTCTTTAGCTCGTGGCTAGTTAAACAGTCAATAAAACAGGCCACTACTTGTAATGGCCGAATGAGCTCATCGTTGTCCATCGGATTTAAAAAAAAAGTGAAAAAACAAAGATTACCTGGTCAGCAGTGACCCAGAGTGAAGTCATACATCTTCAAGCTTCTTGTCCGTCACAAAGCTGAATCCCATTCAAAAGCACTACGCCCTCTTTTTTCCGTGCCTAAAAACACAGAGGATTATGGGAAATAACAGACAGGAGCCTGGAGCCTTTTACAACCGTGGGCCTATGCGGTCGCGGCCTCTTGTTATCGTCACTGTTACTGTTCTCTATTTTAAAAACCCTGCATGGATTAGTGTGACAAATCTCACAGGTGCTCATTACGGGGACCGGTGTCGCCCGTTTCCTCCTCTCGCTCCGACCGCACGACCACGAGGCGTATTGAACTAGAGTTGACTCGGAGCCTGTAAAAACATCTGACCTCTTTGGAGGATGTGAACCAAATGCATGAAAGCATGGGTTAATATATATATATATATATATATATATATATATATATATATATATATATATATATATATATATATACACACACACACACACACACACACACACACACACACAGGAGATACGCTCCTCAGCTCCTTTCAAACCAGGAACAGGAACAGTAGTCGTCCTCATCACTCTTGCTACTCACGCACAGCTTTTGTGTGTGTTTATTCTGAGTGTTAATGGAGTGTTGTGGAGGTTTTGGACACACTGCGAATGGATGCAATCACAAAGTCCATGTGTAAAGAGGCCGGGTCGGTACCTTTTCCGAGTGTGTCATCAGCGGGGTTTCCGTGCCGTTCAATCAGCGACTGAACTCAAGCATCGGAGAAAAAGCATGGCGGGCGGTTATGTTTATTATGCCGTATTAAGTTTGAGTTGGAGGACATCTAAGAGAGAGCAGGTGCTTCTCGAGCTCGGAGCTTATTTGTTTTACTTTGTGAAAGGCCCGTGCTGGCCAGAGTGTTTCATTTAATCCCTTTTAACCAACAGCAATTAGGCTTGCTAATGACGCCCCGGGTTAGATGTATTAAGACCTTTGTTTATCCTGCTTTCCTTCCCTTTTCCTTTTTCCTCCTTCCTTCCCTTTGGTTTTTCACTGCTTCACAGTCGGGCAAACTTGGACACACGCAGATGCACATTACATTTGACGTCAGCTCTGTCTGGTGTCTGAGCTCCACTAGCCTTCAGCCCCCCTCGCCCCATCTCCAGCACCCCGTTTTAGATTATCAATGCTTCTTAATTTAGAGGAGACAGCTTTCACCCTTGTTGCAAATAAAATACCTGAAAGAGAAAGGCTGAGGGGGGAAGGGAGGGGAGTGGAGAGGGGGGGGGGACTGCATCATCAATCCTAAATCCATTTAACAACAACAAGATCCAAAGTGATCTCTAGAGATGAGCTACTACTTCTCCTCACTCCCTGGGGGATCCTTGGTGATTGATTTACAGGCAGGATCAGGCCAACATAACCCAATGGTTTATGAGGCAAAGTAGTTCCACCTGTTGTGCCGCCATGCAAGAAAGGGATAGGTCTCTGCGCCAGTGGCGCTCCTGACCGGACAGTGTGCCAGAAGAGGCAAGTACGAGAGGAATCAGTGGTTTTCACCAGGCCATGAGATACCTTTTCTCTAAGTCTGCCTCAGGGCATCACAGGGGAGGGAAAATGGGGGTGGGGTGTGGGTGGTTAATCAGTGACTCAAAGTTCTGAGTCATGTATCTGAGAATGCTTGATATTATTCAAGCTGCCTCCCATTGAGCATTGCCTTTGTCGTATACCTGCAAATTATCCTCATTATATTGCTCCCACGTAAAGTGACTGTCCTCATCCACTTTACATGGATATCATCACATTTTATATTAATTTAACAAGTGAAAGACAGGATCGAAGTCTTTCCCATTTGCACATTCAAAAGTCTGTGTCAGTGGCTTTTGTTTACCTTTGCCTTTACCGTGTCAAGAATAAGGCTGAGCCCAACGGTGCTGAGTGGCTAATTAACTTTGAACTGAGTGAACTTATATTCTGTGTCTAAACACAGAGTTTCCACCCAAATAGACTGTTTTTATTAGCCAATGTTTGTCTGCAGGATACTGCCAAACCAGTAGTGAGAGAGGAAATAGGCTCTCAAATATGCGGTCATATGGACACTCTGAAAGGAACGCATACAGAGATTTGTATTATTATAACAACATTTGACTTGACATTTACAATTTCTGGCTGTGCAAGTCCCAATACCTGCATGTCCAAAGTTAGACTCCACACAGGTAGATTGCAATTGCCATTTAGTGCACATATATTTATAATTTTTTTAATATATATTTGTATTACTCCTATATATATTTTCACCCACCCTGCATTTCACTGCACACATTTTATGAGCATGTGACAAATAAAGGCAGACTGTGTGTGTTGCATTGCACCACATTGCACTGTTGATATGCTCAGTTATCCCTCGTGAACTCCCGTTCGGCATGACGATCCCATTTAGATATTTCCAAGTTTGGGTTTGGTCATTTTTGACCCTACTCGCGTTCCGTTTTATTTATCTGTATCATAGCAACCAACGGAGGCTGATGGCGCGTGTGGTTTCCTTGGAGACCTATAAGAGCAAACTGTAAAAGTAAAAGTACACGTTTTGAAGTAAGAAACTTTAAATACGTGGACGTTCAAACGACGTTAAAGACGAGGGACTTGACGGGAAGCAACGCTACGAGCTCATATTCAAACGGTATGACTAGAAACGTGAATTATTAATTACATGAATACGTCAAATCCTAAAGTAAAATTTGCCTAAGGGACTAACGCACACGCTAACAGGTAGCGATGTTAACTAGGTTAGTTAACTTAGTTATTAAGGCCAGTGCTCCGTTTGACCGTTACGTTCACGTCGACGGTTAAAAGACATTAAAGAGGAGGCACTTGACGGGAAGCAACGCTGCGTGCTCATATTCAAACGGTATGACGAGACACATGTTAATTAACGCTAATTAGTAACAGGTGTGCCGGAACGCTTGGGAAAATACCCAGTGTTGTCTGAGAAAAGTTACTTAAAGAGAAATTAGGGTAAAATATAGTATCGGTATTATTGTTTCGTTAGAATAAGCTTGAGTTATATGGCAGTCTGGTTACATTCTCCAGGATTTCAGATAATACATTTCAGAGTTTCTCAACCTTCTCATGGAGCTTTATTTTTGAAATACAGTAGTGTAAATATTAGCATGACATGCTTTGTATTTCGACCATGCCTTTTATAAGCTTAATATCAATGAGTCCAACAATACTTTTCTCAATTCATCATTTGAACTATTGATGATTCTCTTCACCCAAGATGACGTCTTCAGCTTAAACCCCCAGAATTATTAAGTTTGGACATCTCATAAGACAAAGAAAAATAGCATGTCGGTCTATGAAACAATTCATTTATTAATGGCTTTGAAATCAAACAAATGTCTTTTCTAAGGAACCCCACATGGGACACCTAGCTCAAAATTGATCTAATGTGAATTTGAGTAAAGTTAAGAAGCGTCAGCCACACACTGTGTAAGATATTGTCCTTTTTTGTATTTTATTTCAGTGCATCCCAGCAGGTGCCATGGGGTTATCGCTGTCAAAGGTGGCCCAGTGGACCACGGACAGCTCTGGTCGTGGCAAACTTGAGCTAACGACAATGAATGAGTCCTTGTTGAAAGAGGTCCTCCGCTTTGTGGAGGAGTTCAGCTCCCAACACCCTCTGGAGTCAGAGCATGTGTTCGAGGAGCCTCTCCAGTGGAGTACCACTTTAGTGGCATCTGATTTCAAAACAGACTATGACATCAGGTTGGTCTAATCACGAGGCCGGCAGCTGGTTGGCCAGTGCTTTCAGTATTACGTGCCTGTGCAGGATATGCTGTCACCATGGTGTCCAAATGTATTTTACCTTGGCTATCCTCAAAGCAGTGGGCTATAATTAATTTGTTTTGCAGCTTCAGTTAGAATGAGTACATTCCATTTTATTTCATCAGAAGTTCTACTCGACTTTCAGTGTGTGCTATGTATGCCGTAGCTTGGAAGCAGAGGAATAGTAAAGCAAAAATACAGACTCTGATTTTCCTTAAGTGTGTTGGCATGTACAGCCTAGTATGAACACGTAATAATAGGGGTGAAAGTGAAGTATTCAAGTTTTTTTCTTCTCCTCAGTGACTCGGATGTACAGTCCCATGAGAAAGACAGCGAAGGCCGTCCATTGTTGCAGCTCTCCGCTCCTACTGTTTATGTGCGCAGCTTCAGCCAGCTTTCTAAACTGGTTCATCTGGCGGATGATAAGAAGCTGGAGGAGGTTCAAGCATGTCTCGAAGGTAAGCATGATGACCACAGGATGATATTTGACTGTAATTTACATACTAAGTAGTCCAGCCACCTACATACCTCCATAACCCACAGACTTAATAAGTTTGTCCTCCTAGTTATTCTTTACAACCGTGCAATTATACTGCGCTGGTAATTCTTTACATACATGCATTCACTTTAGGGCTGCTGCCTAAAAAAAGATAAAGTAATGACGAGAATACAGAATGAATGTAGTACAAGGAAAGTAAAGATGGAATGTTGAGTTAGTTGTGTGGAAAAACACAGTTCATATGAGGCCTACTGTATTGTTAGGTCAAAATAAGTATAATTTATGGAAACTGCTAACTTCTTTCATTGTTCAGAAAATAAAGAGCCGATGGTTAAAATCATTGGTCCCAGCTTTGCCAGCATCCTGGAGGAAAAAGACACCGATACAGATGTGCAAGGTCTGGCAGACAAAGTGAAAGAGGAAGATCAAGGCAAGGATTTGGACGTCAGGGTCAAGCTGCTCCTCTTGCTCCAAAATATGGATAACCAGCTCCTCAGCCAGTTCCTCAAAGAGATAGACGGGTAGGTGCTTCTTCCTTCCCCATCTCTTTCGGCATTCAATCGAATCATTTAGCTCTCCTCCACAGCTGTCCTCATCCACTCAGACCTAGCCAGTTTCCCCACAACATGTGGTTGTTTTTGATTGGAAGAAGCAGCGGGTTTAGAAAAAGAAACCGTGAATGAACGAGACGAATTGGATGTTTGTTTTGTTTTGTTTTTCTACGTTTTCATCACAGACAAGCCGGGCTGGACCCCGCCGCGGTGAGGAATGAAGTGGAGCTGTTGAAACGGCTCTGCAGCGAAGGGGAAAAGAGGGTGTTGAAGTCGGTTCGATACACATCAGGTATGAATTATCTCCACATTTCCCTGCGTTGCAACAAAAGCAATTGCTATTAACACTAATGCTGGATATTCCAAAGCATAAAAAAAGAGTCTGTGTTCTGCTGCCACATAAGACATGGAAGTCATTATGTCTGTCAGGTTCTAGTTTACCAAGTCGTTAGTCAGTGCACGTTTTTTGCTTCATTGCAGTGTATTCATCGAGGCCTAACAAAGCATGTGGACACACAAAGTGGTTAAAGCAAGTCCCCATCTCTCATGTTGAAATGAGAGTTGAATGGCCTATATAAATACTCTTGCAACCAGCTGTAAAATATGATAATGTCACTAGAAAATTATGTTTTTTAATGCATGATTTATGTTGTGAAACTGTCTCTGACCTGTGCTTATTGGTGTGCTTCCTCTTTAGCAGGACAGGCATTTGTGGTGATTTCTCTTTCTCTCTGTTTCCTTCTTCCTTTGGAAAAAAACTTGTTGTTATTGTCAGGCTACATTACATTGTACAAAGTTTTCTGCGAGATTGTTCCAGCTGCCATCTTTTTCTGACCTCTCTTTTTAGATTACGTATTTTCAAACGGCTGCCGTGCCCCTCCGTGGAGACAGGCTCTTCATGAGATTTGTTATCTTGTGATCGAGCCCTGCGACACTGAGACCCTCTACATCACCTGCAGCACAGCTGGGGTTTTTCTCAATGGGGTAAGACAAGGAAAATTAAGCACTGTGGACCAGCTGCAACTGTCAACTAAATATTATTTCCTCTTTGTGTGTAAGGCATTCATGGAAGTTACCTTCTGGAAAATAACTTCTGATATGCCAATCCATCACTGTGCAGTCAGTTAATTGGATAGTTTGGCTGTTTTAAATTGGGGTTATATGAGGTACTTATCGATAGTTAGTATATATTCTGCGGTAGATGGCGGTCGGTTCACCCCAGACTGGAGAAGCAGCGTAGAAACTAAGTGATGTACTGCTGTAGACGGGGGAAAAACTTATTTTAGCCAACAAAAAAGTAAATCTAATTGAATGCTATATTACATGAGTTTCCCAAACTGAGAAATAAAATACATTCAGTAACAAAGGCATTGCAGAGGAGTTTTATTTTCCACATCCTGTAATAGTGACTTGAGTTCACAAAGAGTAATCACTTGTGGCATTTGTAAGTCCCCCTTCACATTGTTCCAGCTGGATGTGGTGTTTAAACAAAGTGCGGTGGTCTGCAAGATAACTCCACCCAGTAATGAAACGTAGAACACGGTGGCATTCTGCCTCCAACATCTTCCGCCACTGCAACATTAAGAGCAGATCACCAATAACATTATAAAAGGAGAAGATGCAGGTTTGAAAATACAAAATAGGCTGTCACCAGACAACAACAAACTGTCTCTTAATATAATCCCTGTTTGTTGTATGAGTAAGGCTTGTGTTTTTATTCATGATCAGGTGACTATTATGTTCATAAATAAGCTATACATTTCAAGGGTGAAAAGAAAATCTCATATCTGGCGTTTCAGTGTACAGTGCTTCTAAATACTTGCCAAACTGCGTAAATCTTTTGAATGTGTTTGCAATCATTTGGAAGAGAGGATTCTGCGTGCTGCAGCACCCTTCACTCTTTCCTTGACATTGCTGACAGCCATAGGTTTCCTGCCTCTGTTTCTCCACCTGGAAATGGTTCGGCCAAGGTGAAAAAACTACAGCCTAAAACTCAAGCAGGTGACATTGATGCAAACGAAACCTCAAAGAGCCATAGTGTCTTAAACCTAATTCAGCGGTTTACATGGTTTTTACACTTCCTCGTTGAGGCTGCCTGGAGATACTCCGAGCCTTCTAACCTCAGCTATTCCAGCCGACATGTGGGTCAAATTATAATTGCGGTTTTTAGAATTAATGAAGCTGTTTTCCACTTTGTTTTCACAGGGCATAAAACAGGAGGGGGAGGAAAGCGGCTACGAGCAAACGAGTGATACATACAAAGACCTGGAAACGCTTCTGAAGAGCACATCTCAACATTTTGCCGCGAACACAAACAAGCAGGTACGGCGGAACGTGGGCAGATGCAATTCTCGTCAACGCATTGAGACCTCCATTTTTTTGCAGCCTTGAGTTTTAGCTCTCATAGCCAGAATGCGTGGGTGCTGAAATGCCTCTTTGTCCCATGAACAAGGTCCTTCTCTCCAACCCTCTGATTTGATCGCTGCTGCCGTGTGACTCACACGCGTAAACAGAGTCAGGATTGTGTAATCAGTGTCTGTGCTTCTCCACGCTAGTGAGCTAGTGTCTGGTTGTCACTGTGTTGAAAAATTTCTGAAACCGACCTCCTCTGTGTTCCAACATCAAAACAGCACAGCCCCCTCCACCACCACCACCCTCAGCACACACACACACACACTTGCACAGACAGACACCCGCGCTCATTTCCAGACACTGCAATACGCGTGATTTATTCAGTAGTGCTATTTCCTGCTTTAGTAATTTGACGACATAACAAATCGCCTCAATAATAGATTCCAGCTGCGCCCCAAAAATCTGTTAATCATTTAAAAATCTGATCTTTTTTTCTTCTTTTTTTTCCGCTCGCGCTGATGTTTGTTGGAAAATGTGGCATCATCGAAACATCTACAGACCACCTTACGCTCACCGCCTGCTTTGTATTGATCTTGTGTCTGTAGAGAATCCTACAAGGGATTTTTGTTTTCCATTTTTCTATCAAATAAAGAGTCAATATGATTCTGCTAATCTGGCTCTCAAAGAAAGTGTCTGATTAATAGAATTTACAGATGTCAACTGGATTGACACGGAGATGCATTTTTCCCCGATGCTTTTTCAAAATGAAGGGCCAGATGATTTCACAGAACTGTTCTGTACGAGAAAATGCCTGCAAACACGCAAGACTACAGAAATACTTTTTACAAAACAAAAACTGCTTATTAAATTGTCTCGTGTCGTGGGATTAATTTGTGACTGCTGTACATTGCTGTAAATTGTCTTTAACAATCTATTTATTCGCAAATCTTTTTGTAAAACATGCTAACAGTAAGGCTCTATGGAAGGAGAAGTCTGTCAGTTTGTCCAGACATAAATGTTTCATCAACTATTGGATGGACTAATGAATAGCTATTCGTTTTTAAACCTACATTCATGGTCCCCAGAGGATCATGCCTAATAAGGGCTTTGGTGATTTCCTAGATTTCCCATTCCGCCACCTGCAAGCTTTCACTTCTCCAGTATATCTCAACATTTACCGGGTGGATTTGACAGAATTTAATGTTCGCCTCAAGGGGAGTTGTTATGACTTTGTTGACCCCCTAGTACTATTTTCATGGTATCGTAACATTTTATTTTGTCCTGCACTTTGATTTATACTGGAACCCTGACAGGCAAGTGAAAAGAAGTTTAGCTAGGATCATTTTTCAAAGTTGCTTTTTTTCCATCAGTGAAAGCAGAGGAAAAAAAAACAACCTTTTGACAGATGAAAAGTACTTTTTGGAAAATGTTTTCTTCTAGGTGAGTTTTATCTTTCTCCCTGCACACGATATGAAGAACTATTACAACATAATATTGTATGTTACTAAGTTTTGTAAATTGAAACTAAAAGCAAACGCTTCTTAGAACATGGGATTGTGATGCACTTTAACCTCTTGTGGCGGAGTATTAGTATTGGAACAACAAACACCAAACTGAATATTGCAACAAAGAAAATCCACCTGTTTCAAAGTTAATTTTGTTGTTGTTGAGGAACATATTGTGAAACTTATCTTGGCAACGCTTATTTGCACCTGTTAGGTTATAAACGCAGGAGAGAAAACTCTTTAGATCAGACTCAAAGAGCAAAGGCGTCTCTTTCGTGTTATATTGCATTAGTGGAAAAGCGCTAAGTACAGGACCATTTACTTTGCACTACTACTTTTTGCTGACTATTCCACATGCCAATGCTCCTCATTTTACGGATGAGAAAATAACCCTTCACCTATTGAGTGACTAGCATACGGGAAGTGATTTTGGTTACAGCCTTCATCGAGTTTTACGAAGATTATACTGTACAGCATACACCGTACAATAGCGCCGCCATTATATATCTGTGAAGTTGTCATTGGTCCGTGGTACAGTAAGATGGAATGGGGTTAGTGAAGACTTTAATAAACCGATGAGTAGTGCCAGGCTGAAGCGTGTAAAAAAAGACATTGATGCTTTTATGTTTTATGAGGCCTGTGTGAAGAGTGATGCTTGAGAATCTGAAGGATCTAAAAATGACGGACAGCGGCAGTAAAAATTGCTGTGAACCAGTTTGTGGGGGCACAAATCATTGTCAAGGTCTTTTTCTTCTGGATTCTTCAACTCCTTTGATATGTGGCTGGCAGTATCCTGTAAATGTTGTTTCACTCTTGCCGCCGAAAAGTTTCTCTCTGCCTCTGCATTGAGCTAATCACCTTCATATGATGGGGGTCAACGTAAAAAAAAAAAAAAAGCATGCAGCGCTTTGAAATACGTTTGATTGATTGCCGATGACAGCAATCAGACGGCGCAATGTGCATCCTGTGTCGGAGATATTAAGTAATTGCGGCCCCTCTCATGGACATGATCCATTCCAGTTTTAATTCGAGGTAGCAACAGCGGGCGGCGGCCGTCAGAAACGCAATCTCGCACGACTCCGGCTCCGTTCCCTGATTGCAGCGCGGAGAGCCCAAACTTGGAAGGCGATAGCCAAAGATAACAACACCTAATCTCCAAACATATCTGCTCGATCCCAACGTGAGGAAACAGGTCTTTTTGAACAGTTCTATTAGATTAGACAGCCTCAATCAAACGAGCCGAGGCAGCCAAAGTAGTCAAGGCCTGCAGGACTCAGGGAGGAGGAAGACCCTGTCTGTGCTCTGTGCCGTGGATTCGTTTTGACACCGCAGCGTGATTGGGAATTGGACATGTGGCGTATTTGCATGCACAAGACGCTCGCTGAAGAGTGAATTTGTTTTTGTTATTCACATACTGAAATTAATACAGACTGCCTCACTGTCATAATCAGTCAGTCGTGGCTGACATGTATTATGGCAAGTGGCTTCAGATTTGCTGCCCTGTTGATTTTCCATCAGCGCGGATCAAGTAATTAGATCGAGTCGAGCACAAGCACATGTCAATAGTTGGCACTTAGGTTTTAATAGTAAAATTATGACATTTTTTGTTTTGTTTACAAGTGCAGGCATCAGTTGCTTACAAAAGTGTGTATGTCCATGCGTGTGGTGTCTTCAGAAGCAGAAAAGCATCTGAATCAGGTTTGTTTTAACACGACATGTCAAGGTAAAGAGTGTTCCCTTGTGTGTAGGCTCACTCAGTCCATTTCACATCTAGTAGAATTAAAGAAGGTCGCTTAGACTTATAAAGACAGACTGTGGCTGTGGTCGGGTGATTGACTTGTATGTTTCCAATGGCAGGTCACTTTGTGTTTTATGAAAAACAAGCCTTTGGAAAAGGGATTGGGCATGCTTGGCAACACAATCCATATAAATACTTATGTCTTAATTCTTTTTCCCTGCCCTTAAAATTGCTGAGCCCCCTAATAACCAATGACAAGCTATTTCTGCAGAGCAGGTGTCTGTGATTAAAAATTCTCCCGCCTGCAAACCATTCATATGTGTCTAGTTGGCATTCGTATGTAGGTTGTAAAGTTTGGCATAAAGACCTTCAAAACTTCAGAAAAAAAAAAATCCAAAGTGAATAACAGTGACACAAAGGCACTACTTTGTCTGTGCCAAGCTGCACGGTTTTAGATGGAGGAATGCACAGAAACAATAAACTTTTCGATATTGTTCGGCCAATTAGCAGAGAGGGACCTCTTCTGTGTAAAGTTTTGGGAAAGTGTTATTCTATTCCAAAGTCTCAATAAAGACAGACATTGTTATGCAGGTCTGCATATTGTTGAGAAAAGGCTTTTATGGAATAAAAAAAAAAAGTTTTTCATGTGCCACTGATACTGCTCTGTGTTTTGGAGTGAAATGGCCAACACTTTGTCAGACATTAATATGTGACGTGTCTCACATAATCAAGAGAGAGGAATCATGTCAAATGGACAATCAGTTGATGCACAAGCGAACATCCGAATGACTACCCAAACTGAGTACACACACGTTTTTTAACAAACGATCATGTATTGTACATCTCACCACTCAAATTTTGGTGCAAATTGAAAGAAGTCTTTTCCCTTTCCGACCGTTGTCTTTTTCCACTTACCACCAGGATTCAGCAGTTCAAGAACTTCCATCAACACAAAAGATCCAGCATGTGGAATCGGTTGTTGCGAAGGAACAAGGCCAACCCCAGAGGTCTGACGAGCAACAGGAAAAGAATGCGTATGAGGCGCTTCAACAGCGTACGCTCAAGATGACATATGAACTATGTCCGAGGTGGAGGGATCTCGCTGAACGGTGTGGGTATGTGATAATTTAGCAGGGTCCTGAAATGTCTACCGCGTACCGTGCGAGGTGGGGACCCCTCTTGTTGAGGAGACGGGATTTGGATGACGGCGGTGCCAAGTCTTCGACGCATGAGCTTGGCGTGTCTGCCAGCAGTCGCACATTATAAAGAGACAGTTATATGGTATTTCACATTTTAGGGCAAGTGAAAGTGTTCCTGATCACACAATAATTAAGTTAATGCACACGTTCACAGTGTGGAAACCCTTTCTGCCCTGTTACAGACAGAAATGCTGGGGAAAAGTCTTAGAAACAATCCCAAAAAGATCTGTGACATATGGTCTTTGATTGATAAATAGATCTTGCAGGGGCTGAGCTGTTGCAGCTGTACCTTGTGATAACTATACCCATTTGAGAAGAAACTGGCTCATGATAAAAGTATCTCAATTGCTTAAAAAAAAATGCCCGCTGAACCCATGTCTTGAATTGTTAAATAATGATTATGTTAGAAAAATAACCATTTTCAAAATAGAAACAGGCGTAATGACCCTTGTTTCACATCATTACAGTGTAGCAGAGGAAAAGAAACAGGGTAAGAGCTCTAGAGAGGAGAAATCCGGTAAAATCCAGAAGAAAGATTTAGAAGCGAAGGCCAAAACCAAGATGAAAGTAGACTCTGTGTCCTCTCTACCTGGACGCCCGTCTTCCCTGCCTCTTTGTCCCTGAAGTGTCCCTCAGCAGTTCTCCTTTTGTGAGAATCTTTAAGTAACACTTTCTGCAAGGAGTGGGGTTGACTTTTTTGTCCCCAGCTGTGTTTTTCTCAAAAATTGCGAATGGTTTGCATACTCATACTAAAATCCAGATTACCTCCACAACCACAATGGCAATTTAAATAATTTTAAAAGGTAAAATGCCCGCTGAACCCATCTTGAATTGTTAAATAATGATTATGTGAAGAAGAAAAAAACCTTGACAAAATAGAAACAGGAGTAATGATTCTTGTTTCACATTATTACAGTGTAGCAGAGGAAAAGAAACAGGGTAAAAGCTCTGGAGTGGAGAAATCCGGTGAAATTCAGAAGAAAGCCAAAACCAAGATGAAACCAAACTCTGTGTCCCCTCTACCTGGATGTCGGTCCTCCCAGAAAATGTAAGTGGCCCAAAGCAGTTTTCGTTTTGTGAGAATCTATAAGGAATACTTTCTGCTGGGAGGGGGGTTAACCTATACACCATTTAGGGACGGATAGGACGTGCTGTTTCACAAGTTTTGTTGTAGAAAGTGTAACCCGTGTCCCCACTAGCCATTGTACTGACGAAGAACCTGCGTGAAGGCCTTTTCTTCCTACGGCACTTGGCAGCTATACCTCCTCAGCTGTCTCCACACTTGCATCTGCCAATGCATACAGATTCCTAGCATCATAAATCGACTCTAGCCACTGTTCACCGAGAGCATTCTTTGGTGCTCATCGGCTAGTGTGCATGCAATATGGACCCCCGGGGCTCATTAACTCAGTCACAGTCATGCCTTGCACCCCACCCAGGACCGTGTGTAGGCCTCGTGCGGTTGAGTGTTTATCATGTTTCTCCCTTGAAAACACTCCCTCGGATCGGCTGGCTCGTTCTGATGCTACGCTCCCCTGGAAATGCTATTTGCATGTACACGGGAACTGCCTCTCAGCGGCCCCATTTGAATATATGTACCAAATTTCATTGCTCCACATATCCTGACTTTCAGGATACTGTTATCCAAGTGGCCCGAGCAATTTGGAAAAGCCATCTGCACTTCTGTTTGCATCAATGGCTCCCTCTGTATACGCTGATGACGGCTTCAGCCCTCCCATGACATTATTACAATCTTTATTTTCCTGCTGCTTGGATTCTGAGGAAGTTCAAACTTGACACTTGAATCTCAAAATCGTTAATGGGTCTCCTTGTGTGGGATGACCATGATGTTTTTCCCATTTAACACACCGGAAAACAGATTTTGCGATATTATACTCGCTCCGTTGGTTCGGCTATGTATTGCCTTACTTGTTACGCTATCCCACACCTTTGTAGATCGTTACCTGCGGTCAAAAGTTCACTATTATCTGCTCTTTTTGTGTGTGCAGTAAGACCCCAGCAGGATCCGTGCCAGTGGACGCTTTCAGCGAGAGTTCAAATGAGAGTGAGGAGGAGGAGGAACAGCCAGAGCGCCGTACAGAGAGTATCACAGACCTGCCTCCTGAATACTGGCAGATCCAGAAACTGGTCAAGTGGCTCAAGGTAGGGGAACGTTACCTGGCACACCACTGCTTCCTTCCTCTTGATGGATTACAACGCAAAATAGAGATTCGTACAGCGAGCTGTACAACTGCATGCTGCGGCAGGGCCACAACTGGCAGGGAAACAGTACCGCTCATGCTCTTTTTTGTCCCTTTAACAATTTTGATGCTGTCCTCAGTCAGTGTTCAAACTTCAAAAACATCTTCCGAGCGTCAATGCATGGACGTGCAGGAAAACTTTGAATAGCTGGTATCACAATGAACAATTTTCCAATCAAGCCTGTATGTTTTGCCTCAATCATATCAAGGTGCCACTCAGTAAGAAAAAAATAGGATGTCAGCTCACATAAAGCACATATATTCTATTAAGCAGAGCTTTGTAGGGAGATGCTTATTGAAGTGGTTGGCTCGGCTCGTGGATTCCTGGTTTTTGACACAGGCCTGTTTGGTTGCAAATGTGAGCCAAGGCGCAGGGGAAAGAGCTGTCTGACGGCGCTGTAGCAGCTGTACGCACTGTTTGCCCACACCGCAGAAGCATGAAAATGAAGCGCGCCTGTGATAGGTCTGACAGGGCATATGGTGAATATTAATGTGTCAAAACATGGAAGGAAAAGAAAAGAGTATTTTAAAAAAAAGCGAAATGAAACGCCACTGACCCAGACTGGCTGGGAATACCTCCGACCACTTGACTACCAGATCGTCCGTCCTCACTATCATCTATTTATCTGGAGAATGTCTTTCAGACGGGTTTTATTCAAACAGACTGCGCTTACTTTATTTTGACAGGAACCTTTTTATTTTTGCACGTTGCAAAGCTGTCCCCTTCTGTTTAACAGCAAAAAGGCCTTAAATGCTGCTTCAAGTTTAATTGGTTGATGTTATTTCAACGTGAAATAATAGTCTGCATATTTTTACACAGTATGAGATTTCCTGATATCACAAGCAGATTTCGGCTCAAATAAGACCGTTCAGAGTACATCTTGTATAGAACACACTGCTGTAAAGTTTAAGATCTCCAGATAGATATTTTTAGCTTAGCAAAACAGAATATAATGGGAGGAAATTCCCACTCTCAAAGCACGCAGCTACTGCTTTCCAGAGAGGAAAATAGAGCAGAAGATGTAAATGATATGAAAGAGGCAAATTCAGATTTTAGAAAAAAAGAAACAAAACCTCACTGGTTTGTGTATTTTGTGCTGTTCAGCGGGATTGTGGCGTGAGCTTTAGGCTTGTGTGTGTGTTCCCGCTTCAATGAGATGCAGCCCTGCAGTAACCAACATGTCCCAGCGTTCTATCTGTCTGGAAACCACACAGCAGAGTTATTTATGGGGTTTGTCCAGTAGTCATTTTATAATATCATTACCATCAGACGCTGAAACTTACCATGAGCCAAGTTAAATATCTGTTTTATTTTAGGAGGAGATCTCCCCCTCCGCCCCCTTTTCTCCTTGCACTATAGACAGCCGTCTGTATTCGAGGAAGTTGAACACTTTCATAAAGCGACACATGGATGTTCTGTTTTGTGTTTTAATGATATTTATGTAGGAATGTTTGCCTAGGGATCCGATGTGTTTGTTTTTGTACTCGTATGACTGGAGATCTGTGCTTGTAAAATGGTCACATGGTCGCTCACAAATCCAGCATGCAGATTGCAGTGTGTGTTTAGGAAACATGGGTTTACATGTCTGTCTGTAACACACTGACATCACGCCTCCGTGCCACCGTATAAGCAAACATTGTTTATCATACTTTATATTTCAACTTATATTCATACATATATATTTTAAAGGCTGTGTTCTGTAAATATATGGTTATGTGTCCAGCATACAGGCCTTCAATAAACCAGACTGGAAACAAGACAAGCTAAGTTACAGCACAGCTTTGCTGAAAAAGAATAAAGGGCAGTTTTACTAGTCAGGAATGAATAACTTCAAGTGGTAAGTTGAGCAACTAAGCCACAGATGTTATTTGAGTATTTTGTGTCATTTCAAATAAAGACAAAATTCTCCAGCTGCTATCACTTAGGTCGGCCTGTGGCTTTCTAAACATAAAACAATTTTCATATTGTCCCAGATGTAAATATTGTGTCTAAAACACAATATGTTACTAGTTACCTGATGAAGATTCCAATACAGAGTGTTCATAATTTGACTTTTATTTTTTTTACTGACCAGATGGCTTTTCATCATCTTTTTCTGAGCAGACACACTGAAATATTCCACCAGACTGCTTTTAAAAGTTGTCACTGTGAGCGTACTCTTTCTCCATTGCTTTAAGATTGTGTCGCTATTACTTTAAATTGACCTCAAATTAAAAAGATAAACAAGCTGAGCTGGGCCTTTAACTCATGTTATTGAGTTCAACCCTCATTAAGGTTGCTCCCCCTCTGCTGGACAGCCACAGTACTACTGCCCTGCTCCCCCCTCCATGAGAAGCATTCTGTTAATTGCCACCCTAAAACTAACCCTGTCTCCAGTGTACATGAGCCAGTATCGGCTCACTTTCACAACGGAAGTGAATTTGTACCTAATTATGTTGTACGCCTTTTTGCTGCTTGTTTTAACAACTACGGCACTCAATTAAGACATTAGTTTTTTAGTGCCTGTGATGCATTTACAACATGTCTAATCTGGAGAATTTACTTGCAAGAATAATTGCATCATTGCATTCTCATGAGTTAAGCCACTTTTCAATCCAAAGGCCTGACTAGACGTTTGCTCAGCGCACACTGCACTCGTTTTATGACAGAAAGGCCTATTAAGTGATCAAGTTTTATGTTATGGGGGATCTTATGTCAAATATGAAGCAAGAAGCAACCAGAAATCATTCATTCTATCCCGACAGTACCTTTCCCATTAGAGCAGGAGATTGGGTTTGTTCTTGTCATTAGTAGCCTTCCCTCTAAGACTCCTGCAGACTGCAGAGAACTATGAAACCTCATGCATCCTCTGTGGCTCTGCCTCTGCCAAGACGCCGCTACTTCCCTCTTACACTAAGCTCTATGAAGCGCTGGCAGTGGCCCGAGTCCACCTGTCACCAGTCCAGCATTGCAGACATACGCTCTTATATATCTGAGCACTTATTCTCAATACGTACTTTTAGCCCCACCGGCATGTAGTCCAAGCCAAAAAACATATACCCAAAAAAACCCTAAAAACTCTGTACTCAGAAAAAGGCCCTGAGGTCAACAGGGTACCATTGACAGCCCTTTTAACCTCATCCCTGCTCCCACGTGCTTAGTGCTGTGATTTATAGGCCTGGCGTGGCTCATGCCGGGCAGTCAATGTCTGCAGAATCCAGCCTGCTGCTCCAGAGGAACCAGACAAGAATAAGACCTCCATTCAGTAGTGGGGAAGGCCTCAGCTATTTAGTAGGTCAGGCCGAGACACCTGCAGTAAAGGGAGAGACAAAATGCATAAAGCATCTTTAAGTGGCTGATATTGAGTTCACCTCATGAATGGAAAATCGACCCCTCATACTGCTTAAACTCTTCTAAATCCATTTTTTGTATTGTGTAATGCCCTCAGACAAGATGATAAACAACTATCTTTAATCATTACTCCATGAGCTTCCATTAAATGTGTGATTAATGAGTATTAACTACGTTAGAATGCTGCAAATTCCAGAGAGGATGTGTTTTTGTAGAGGTGACTGTAGTAACATAAGTTTTGCCATTTAGGGATATTTTTGCTTTATACCCTGTCGCCAGGAATTCCTTGTGTTCAATACATTATCTGTCACTTTAGTATTTTGAATTACGAGCTGTATACTGTATGTATTATTTTTTACCCACGCTTCCCTTCGTGGAAGCTAAAGTTAATTGGTGGCTATGTCAGACTTTAGTCCAGACTTCCTTATCTCAATAACTATCAGATAGATTTCCATGACTTTTTTTACAGACATTCATAGTCCCCAGAGTAGATTTTAGTGACCCCTTAGCTTTTACACTATGACGCTGAAATTTGTGGTTCAAAGTGAAATATCTTGACAACTATGAATTGCATTGCTTCAAAAGTTGCTACATATATTTAAGGTGATAGAGGAATGTAAGATGGTGAACCTAGTACATTATACATGCTAAGCACCAGCAGGTTAGCATTGTACAGTATTCAAGATTCAAAATTATTTGTATTGACATAATGAAAAAGAGTCTTGCGGAGCCGTTAGCGTGGCTGGAGACTCTTAGACTTGTTTTCCATTGAGCAGACCTTACCAAGACAGTCATCACCGCCGTAGCCAAATGTGGAAGCTCACGTGTTTTTGGAGCAAATCTGTAAAAATTTAATTTGTTTCTTAAAGGACCAAATCAATCACATCACAGGTTGTGTTTCCTAATATCACGCACACTAAAAGGAATATGAACTTGGTATTGGTGTTACAGCCAAGCCAGTAGGTCATAACATACAGTGTCGATGCAATGTTAATATTTCCCCACCGAGACCTCGAGCAGATATTGAACTACTTTTTTTGATTTTCTTTCTTTCAGAATAGTGAATCGTGGTTGAATTGGTTCCACTTTGAGCATCTGTGTGCCCCATCTCGCTCAGAGTCAAAGATCTTTCACCATAAAAGATTGTCAGATGTTGTCAATGTTTTAAAGAATGTCGACAGTACTTCAAGACCAGAGCTAACAAAAACGAAAGCACATGATCTGTTTTCTGTTCTCCCGGCTATCACTCCGAAACATAGCTTCTTTTTTTGGGAGGGAGGGGGGTTGTTTTTACAAGGTACGAATCTCGCCTGCCGAGTCCTTTGAAGAGTGAGAATGGAGGAGACAAAGGAAGCCGTAGATCCACTGCTGTTAATAGGCAAATGGTTCACATTTAGGTTAGCGTCGCGATATGGAGAACACATGTGGCCGTTATCCTGCTGGGTCAAAGCGTTGCCTTGCGAGTGAGATATGATCAAACACCACTTCAGACTCTGGTATAGGTCTACACTGATGATCTGGCCCCTCCAACAGCTGCACGAAACAGATTACTGCCCCAGACTTCTATATAGTGACGGGCTATTTTCTATTCATATGGGTAGCTGATAGTAGGACGTGTTACATTCTTATGTTCTGTTGAAATAATCCATTTAGGGCGGTCCCGATGTCTCAAACTGTTGGCAAAAGTGTGCAACTAATAAAGACTCGTGAAGCTGGGAACGGTAGAGGCGGCCTTAAATCCACTGGATGAACTCGAACTGTGGCACATTCACCACTGTAGAAAAGGAATAATATTTGATTGTTTACTTGCCAAGAGATTTTTGGACTGGACGTCTCCGTGTCACATATCAAAGCCATGTAGCAGGTCTAGAGTTACTGCAGCTAACTGTTGCATTGGCGTGCCATGAGCTTCTGTTTTATCTGTCTACCGATATCTTATTTTTTATTCTTCCCCTTCTCATGATCAAAACCATTGCATGTGAGCAAAGTTTGTTATGCAACTGTGCACGATACAGACAAAATATAGTGATATAAAAACACCATTGCTGCCAGCCTGGAAGGTATTTAAACCATAACCATCTCCAAGCTAAGACTGGTATTTTAAGTGCCGTAATGCTGTCAACTTCTATCCACAGCTGGGACATTATATAGATTTATGAATTGTGAGGGGAATTTGAAAAAGGACAACACATATTTGGACACTAAATTTAGAACTATGAAAAAGTCAGATTTCACCACTCTCGTTAGGATTTGCCCACACATGTGCAATTTAAAATCTTTATGTTTATCCTATCTTCGTGACCATAAGTAAAAAACAAGTGTGTTGAGTGTGTGCTTGACTTTAAAGCAACAATCGGATACAACCCCCCCCCCCCCCATCCCCTCCCCATCTTGTAGCTACTAAATTGCTAATTGCTGGGGTGAAAGTCTAATTTCAAGTGTGTGTGTATAGCTACTGTCAAAACATATTCTGCTTTTTGAAATGCTAATGCAGCTTTAGTCACAGGGATCCAGCGCTAATAGTGTTCATTTTCATCTTCGAGGCAATGTCTTGGCACCGTTGTCATAGCTTGGTGCTGTTAGCAAGTTATTTCTTTCCATCAGTGTTTACAGCCACAAAGCCAAACACTTACCAGGATGTGGTATAAACAAAACAACCCAAGCAGGAGTGGTATTACGGGGGGAGGCTTGTATCCTCCTCCCTTTTCCAAATGCTCACTGTTTAATGTCCTCCTCCTCGCTTCCCTTTTGTCTCCCTTTTTCATTCATTCATGTTTGGCAATTATTATTTCAGGCAGGCAACCAGACGGCCACTGTGCTCACTCTGGTCCACTTGATGGACTTTAATTTGATGCAGGAGACGTGCCAACTCGCCATCCGGGATGTAGGTGGCCTTGATGTCCTCATTAACATGCTGGATACAGATGAAGATAGATGTAAAGTAAGTAGCTGTGCCAAAGCTGGACCTGGATGGCCTGCGGGCATGAACAGAGCCGGCCGTGTGTGCCAGCCTGTGTTTTAGTTACAGAAACACTAGTGCTGTGTCGAGAGGATGCCTTTAAAGACACGGGGTAGCAATTATTCTCCAGTGCGCCTAATGACTTGTGGGCGCTTTTTAAATCTGATTGTATTTTGGTAATAATGTGGGTAAATGTTTGGCTACTCGATATCGATGTGTGTACGCTTAGTACACATGGAGGCCTCATGTTGGCATAGACGCAACAGTTTGTTCTCCATAAATAATTTGTTCAAATATCTCACTAAGTGTTAAAGTTTATTGCGTGTGTTTTTTTTTAGATTGGATCTTTGAGAATCTTGAGGAAGATAAGTCACAACATGCAAATACGTCGAACCATTGTATACATGGGAGGCCTGCAGGGCATGGTGAAGATCCTGGACTCGCCAGTCAAGGAACTTAAGGCGTTAGCTGCTGAGACCATCGCTAACGTGGCCAAGTTCCGCAAAGCAAGGAGAACCGTCAGGCAATTTGACGGTATCAAAAAACTGGTGAGCATAAGAACTAAGGTTATTTACCAATAGAATGGACTCAAAAGTCTCAGTAATCACAATATGAAGAGCTGCAGGAGAGAAAACTGCACACGAGGACCTGATCTTTCTGTATTGGTGTTATTAAAAATGTTTTATGTCCTATGATTCTACCATGAACACCTTGGAACCTTTAGGAAAACAGGGGGATGCCCTATTACAATTTGATCCACGTATTACCGTTACTTATTTATTTAAAATGTAAAACACTTAGTCAGACTGCTGAACTTCATGTTGCAGCAAATCCAATTCATTCCTTTTTCACACCGTAGGCAACTTGGCACGATAGTGGCCCATCCATCCTTTTTCAGCCGGTCTTTGAACACAGCAGAGTGGGCGCTGTGGTAAAACAGATAGAATGTCCCCTACATCCTCTGACCTGCATCCATGTTTGTTGACAGAGGGACCTGTGATTAAAGCCTTCCAGCCTTGTATATTTTCCTCTGCCCCAAATCGGATGTTCTCATGTGCAAGTCACTCACGGAGGCAGATTAATTTCCCGCTACGCCATGAGACCACCTTTGAACTGCGCCGTGTGTAATAGCTTTGTCGGCTCTGTCTCACTGGCCTGGAACTATGGACTAGAACACTGAATGATGGCCATAAACTGTCACACTGGGCTTTTCAGGCTAAACATCAACAACTATCCTGACAGTTTTCCACTCCGAGCATCACTGGCGGTTTCATCCATGCAGACGCAGTGGTAATAGAATTTTAATTGTGCCCTTAATCACAGCCAACAACTTGCTATTCTCATCTGGAACCCTCCATTATCACTCCAATGCACTTTTACGAGTACTTGAATTTATATCAAGTTCAGGGAGTTTGTGTCAATGTTTTTGTTTTGGGGCTAAAACATGTGCGGCCTGCGGCATGTTTGCACACATGCCGGCATGTTTGTGTTCACCCACAATGTTGGTCTGGTCCCTTGTCTCTCTCTGCTCAGGTAAAGCTGCTGGACTGTGTCCCCAATTTAGCCAAAGTGACTGAAAACCAGGAGAAGGACGTAGAAGTGGCCCGCTGTGGGGCTCTGGCACTGTGGAGCTGCAGCAAGAGCACCAAGAACAAGGAGGCCATCCGTAAGGCCGGGGGCATCCCTCTGCTGGGATGCCTGCTCAAGTCCCAGCATGAGAACATGCTTATTCCTGTGGTGGGCACCCTGCAGGAGTGTGCCTCTGAGGTGAGAGGGGGCACATACTGCATACTGTTCAATGTGGAACAAGTTGTCAAGTCTGTGTCTGTAAGACATTCAAAATACAACACATTGATGAACACATTCAGTAAAAGACCTAAAGCAATGATGAACTGATCTTACCAACAAGAACTGTGTCTACTACATCGTCTTCCTCTGTGCCATAGAGCTCCTTTGTTTTAAGTTTAAACCCTTCGATGAGCCACACTTCCGTACTAACATATTAAACTATTCCCTCATTAGAGTAAGCACACACACAGAATCATAGTTTATCATTAAAACTATGGTAGTGTGATGCAGGGTGTGCAGAATCACTGTTAAAATATCCCTGTAAAAATGTGTTTATTATTGTAGATTAATATACAAAAGTATGAAATATTTGAGGGAGGGAAAAGTATGATTGTTGCCATATGAAACCTATAGGGAAAACAATTGGAACCACAAAGACACAGCACCAGTTCATATGTGACATGAGTATAGATTAGTCCTTGTTGTTTATGTGGTCTGCTAACTGCTGAATCACTACAGGAAAGCTACAGGACGGCCATTAAGACCAACGACATGATCAAGGACCTGGTCAAAAACCTAAGCAGAGACAACGACGAGTTGCAAATGCATTGTGCCAGTGCAATCTTCAAGGTACCTGTTTTACACACTTCTGTGCTGGTTGTACAGAAGTTCTTAGGTCACAAACACCAGAGAGAAAGCAATTTAGATCAGACTTAGAAAATGGATCACCAGAGTTAATTGTTTGGTGTCTGTAGAACGGGATGCAGACTAAAATAGTTCTTCATACGCTATGTCTCAAGAGGACTTCACGTTAATGTTTTGCCTTACAGTGTGCGGAGGAAAAACAAACTCGTGACCTGGTGCGCTTGTACAAAGGTCTGCAGCCGCTGGTTTTGCTGCTGAAGAAGGCGAACAACAAGCCGCTCCTGGCCGCCGCCACCGGAGCCATCTGGAAGTGTTCCATCAGTGTAGAGAACGTGGCTGAGTAAGTCAGGACTCGGGACCTCACCTTGTTGCGTCTCATTAACACACGTAGACACATTAACGCACTCAGTCAACAAAACAGAGATCCAGAAAACCCACCGTTGCCATATCTTTTGTGATGTGTTTGTAATCAGTGTGCCTGAGGTAATTTAATTATTATCCACGGGATCAGCAGTCTAACGAGCCTCAGTGTGAAAATGGGGGTTAATAGCAATTAGGCATCTCGCCCATATGTGCCCAGAACTTGTGGAAAATATGTTTCCTGAGTTGATGTGGTTAACAGCAGCCTTACATTATGTGAAAACAGAACACCAATAAAGGGTTTGACTCGCATGCATTATGGTCGTCATGCCATCAGCACATATGTCACTTTTATGGGGGAGGGCTCTTAGTCGTTCAGGACTGGCTTTGTCGCTTTTTCCACTCATACTGTATACAGCGGTCATATCTCTCTTTTCTGTCCCATTGTTTCTGGTCAAAGGGATTACTTGCGTGAAATGTAAAGTTTTTGTACGGATTCCTTTTGCTCTGATCTTTTATATGAGTGTTTGCTGCTAGCTTTCAGTCTTTTCCACCCGCTCGTGGAGGCTCAAGTCAACGCGCTGATTTTATAGATCCCGGTGATGTGTTAGACGGGGCCTGCTAGCCTCGAAGCAAACGCGGGCATGCTGAAATCATCAGCCCTGAGATGGTGATTTTCTAATGTCAGAAGACGCCGGCTGACGGAGCCTTTAATCATTTGTCATGTAAAGCAGAGGTTTATTTAAGTGTCATTTGGCCTGATTCATTCGACAGTGACACCCCCTGGAATGCTTTTTGACTTGTACTTTAGTGTCAGATGATTTTTAAGTCTGTAATTTTCCCTCTAAAATAAATAATGCCGGGGCACCGTGCCCTGGCAGCCCTGTACATTTCCACTTGTGCTCCATTGAAAGAATGATTTAGGTATATTTATTTTCTTATTCAGTGTAAGACCGAAGACATAATATATAACCCACATTCAGTATTTGAATACCATAGTAACATATTACTCAATTCAAAACCTACTCTCCCTGTTGAAGCCAACAAATTGATAAGGCATTGTCTTGAATATTTCTTATGATCTTGAGTAGTTTGAAGTTTAAAGCCTTTAGCTCATGGTTCAAAATGCGATAGGATCCGAAAAAAAACAAGACGAAGGTGCAGAAGCACTCACGGGGATCTGTCTTCACTTCATACATCGTAACTGACAGAATGATATCCTACATGTAAAGTCCAAGTTAAGTCCTCCCAACTGGATCTGAGAGTCTGCTGCCACATCGAGTTAAGAGAGGATTCCTTTACAGGAGCAGAAGCATGACAATGTCGTTCCTTTAGGGCAAGATGGATCAGATCAGATCACTGTCTATTTAGCTCAGGTCATCAGGGTAAATCATTTGGGGGAGGATTTCATTTATTTAAAGGTATAATATGACACTTTTCAGCATTAGAATATCTGAAAATGACCGTCTGCCAGAAGCTGTCATTTATTTTGACCAGATACTTTTTGAATCTTGCTTTTTTTTTAAAGAATATATTTTAACCAGATGAAGAATTTTAGTCATCAAACCTCTGGATCTCAAGTTATCAGAGGAACAATCTGAGTAAACGATGGCGGCAGCTTGTCTTGCAGGCCCCATGGGGCATCCTTTGTCCGACGAACCGCGTCTGAGAAATACCGATTTTAAAAAGTGTTTTATTCAGTGTTTTAATCACCGGCTCCGTTGTTTTGGAGAGAAGGGACCCCTGTGGATAACTTGGCTCCCGGTAAAAACCTACTAAACAATGAACACAGAGGGAATCCTGAACGGGAGACGTGGGCAGTAACGACGGCAATTAGCAGGGAAGACAACAACTCCCATGATCCCGAGCGACCGCAAATATATATTGTCTCTAAAGATGATACAAAATTCAAGCTTTGTAATAATTATTTAACATTGAATGTTCTTAAAAAGAACAACACAATTGGCACAGGTGGGGAACCCCAATGAATTGCAACGTTGTGATGATGAAGTTCACACTGTCATGATTAATGTGGCAGTTCAAAACAGTTGCTGCCAGCAGGCTCTCTGCCATACGTAATGACTTGTCACACGGTCGCTATGTAAAATACGTCTATTGCTACTGATAATAACAATCATATAAATAATGATAATGAGGCCATTAGTCACATGTAAACCACATTTAGTGACACTTCATTTACAAACACTACAAAACACTCTGGTTGCCCTCGCTCTAAATTTAAACGTGTCACAAAGAGTGCGCCAATAGTTCTCGTTTTGTGGTTTCTTTCCCGTGTGTGTCGTTTTGTTTTTTGGATGACGTTGGCCGTCGGGTGTGAGTGAAGGTGGCCACCTTCTCAGGAGGGAACCGGCGCGATGCACAGCAAAGGTTTTTAATGCACACTTGAATGTGTAAGCGGATCTGTTTTTTCGTACTCTCTCGGGCTTATTGAAATCACTTAAAATGTCTGGGTCAGGCAAAAGCTTGGAACGAAGTGACCGAGTCATTACTGTCAGAAAGTAAAAAGCTGCTAATGGTAACAGGGTTTCGGGGCCATGCGCTCATTTCAGAATCAATCATAGGTTTAGCGCTGCGCTGAAATGAAAATCATTTTGAAATATATTTTTCTACGGCAATAGTGAGAGGGAGAGATTGGGTTTTCTTTTTTTCTTTCATTAAGTCTATGGTCAAATGAAACAGACCTTGTGGCCATTTGCAAACAACATCCTTTTCTTTCTTGATCGTGACTGATGGTTTGCGTGGTCTGGACATTATAGCGGTCCGGGGATCTCCACTCCAGACAAGTAGCAGCATGTGTTAGCCATTTTCTTGATTAATGATACATCAAAATGAGAAGTGATTGATGCCCCGAAATATAATTACACTTATACCTAAAGTGTGTTTGTTTAAATACCACATAAGCGGGTGTTTTATAGAATATAGCAGAGAGAGGTTTACATGGGCCAAGTTTATGTGTAGTGTGAAATGCCTTTGTAAAAGTCCTGCATGGAAACGCTGAAACAATATTTTGTGCAGATTTATGGACACATCGATATGCGGTCCCTCCAGCCTATACGCTGAGGTGCTATGGATACAGACAAAAATGTTGTAAAAAAAACAAAAACATGAACAAAAGAGTGAGGGAATGACTTCGCAATGGAAAGTCACGACTGCCAAGTCTCGAGCTGAATTTGCCAGCGCAGTAATGTTTGGGGTCAAGATTGCGGGGTTTGCCTCCAATTACTGACTACCCCACCATCTTACCTCTGCTCCAGACCTATGATGAGCGCGCCATAATTGCTCCTACAAAAGATACTTCTCCCTACCTCGCGAAAGTTCTGTGCTCAGCCCAACTTATTCCTCTGCCGTTTCCTCTTCGAATGAAACCGATCAATCCATCCGTTCAATTTGAGGCTGAATGAGCAACTGTCTTGCTCGTCGTTGTCATTGCTCGGCACCGCCGGGCCCCGTTAAATGTCTTCCTTTCACTTGGACCGTCCTTAAAACACAAAAAGTCACCATTTGAGCTTTCTGCACTTCGATGAGTGTGACTGGCTCTGATGAATGGGGAAAAGGAAAATCAATCATCAAATCTGCTGCACAGAAGCCCCACTGTGGTTGCCGCGTCCTCTGACAGGCCTTGCGATCTGCGTGGAGCCCGGCGTTCATTCGCAGCCTTCGTGTGATGCTGCTCTTGCCATCACGTAATCACTGCGGCTGGGTTTGGCTTTTTTACAAAAAAGAAAACCTCACGGCTTGCCGTTAATCTGTCAAAAGTTATGTCTGCGATAACAAGATAATTCTACTGCAGTCAACTGCGGATGACACTTCAGTGATGGCACAGGAAACCCATTGTTTTCCTTCACAGTGAAATTTCACTGGAGTTAACTTTGGCAGCTCCTCTTTTCATTAGCAGTGTTTTCACTCGCAAGAATAGGCTGTGTGTCGGTGGACACTGACCAAAAACCAAATGACCTTGGCCTTCCACAATAGCTTGCGCACCGTGCTGCCAGCGACCGTAACTGTGAATAAAAACAGTCGTAGAACTTAACTGTACATCAGAGGTTTGTTGAGGTTCTTTTTGCAACCGCATTATATCCCTTTTAAATGTTTACTGTAGTTTACCACTCTATAGCACCGGCAAACAAGGAAAAAATCACAATAAAAGAGGGAGGGAGAGTTTCCAAGCCGCAGCAAAGCGTTAGTTATGCAAAGTACGTACAGGGGACAACTGTGAGCTGCCGTGGGAAAAGGGGCTGTAGTGCTGGGTCACAGTGAGAGCTCCGTGCCCATGTGGATGAGGGTACTGTAGCTGCTACTGCCAATGGCGTCTTTAGCCACACGAGTGGCGTGGCTCTAGGGATGGCAGTATTGGCTGTTGGCTGGTCCACCACTCTGAGTCTAGACTGAAGTATCCCATCAACTAT
Source organism: Clinocottus analis (assembly GCF_023055335.1). Classification (NCBI taxonomy): domain Eukaryota; kingdom Metazoa; phylum Chordata; class Actinopteri; order Perciformes; family Cottidae; genus Clinocottus; species Clinocottus analis. The sequence continues at coordinate 3,535,859 of NW_027175909.1, forward strand.
TGGATGGATTGCCATAGAGGTTTTACTAACATTCGTGATCGCCAGAGGGTAAAACAACTTCGATGAGCCTCTGACTCTTCATAGCGTCACAATGAGGTTTGGCATTTGTTGTGTCACGTAAAATGTCCACACAACTTAATGGATAAATTGTGTAACCCTCCCTCAGGACAAAATGTGTTAACCTTTCACTTTTTTCTCTATCTCAAATGTGTCCACTACTTTGGTTTAAGACCAAACACCAGCTTACACGCTGAACAAAGTTGGTGAACATTACTATTATACCTTGACAGCAGCATATTAGCATTGTCACTGTTGACATGTTAGCATGCTAATGTTAGCGTTCAGCTCAAAGCATCGCTGAGCCTTTAAGGCTGAAGACTCTACTTTCTCATTCCATAAAAAATCAAACAACGGGAAGCATTAGTCAATGTGACACCTGTCTCTCTTCTCCATCCTGCACAGGCTTCAGGAGTACAAAGCCGTGGAGACCCTGGTTGGCCTGCTGAATAATCAGCCCGAAGAAGTTCTGGTCAATGTAGTGGGAGCCGTGGGAGAGTTTGCACAGATACCTGCCAACAAGGCCACTATTCGCAAGTCTGGAGGCATCAGGTCACTAGTTAACCTGCTGACTGGATCAAACCAGGCATGTTGATATTTTATTCCTCTTGCTGCTTAAAAGGTCATCTCATCTTTAAACCACACTTCTATACGGTGTATTGATCCATGCATGTACTTTATTAATGTGTTATTTTACCAGGCGCTGCTTGTGAATGTAGCCAAGGCGGTGGGGGCCTGTGCTACTGATATGGAGAACATGGCGTAAGTCTGCAATCTGCTAACGTGATCTTTGACATTCAGAGTACAGTTTACACGGGTCAAACAGCACCAATGTGGGGTATCTCTTTAAAACCTCATTCATTACCAAATTACCTCCAAACACATCCTCTTGTGTCATATGTTTTGACAAGAGAATGACACCAATTCCAGGATCCAAACACAGTATTATTAACCTGTCTTGGGCGGATGCTTAAAGAAATCTATGTTCTTTTAAATTGTAATTACGCAGGTACTTTTCCCTTTCATCCCCGGCTTAATGACATATTTTAAAAGCTTTGTTTATTGCACCTACTGTGTTAAAAAGGGTTGTGGTGTAATTCCCAGTGCTTTGTGGTCACTGCCAGGACCTTAGCTGGTGAGACAGGCATACCTAAAGCCCTACCCTGTCCAAGACTGTGCGGCTGCGAATTTAAAAAACACATTGAACCACAGTCCAGAGCAGTCTTTGTTCTGTGTTCCTTTAACCTCACCCTCGACGCTGCAGAACATTGTGGAGCTTCCATCTGTGTCTCATTGCTTTTACAAGGCTGTTATGGACGACGAGATCGTTCTTAATTAGCACTGGACACAAACACGACTTAATGTCTGCGTTTGCATTGTTAGTGAGCTGTTAATGCTGCCATGTGAGCCCATTACATTTGTTTGGAGGAAACTCCCAAGGGGTTCAGTAAAAAGCGAGGCATGTCAAAGTAAAGCCACTAAACTTCACAAAAGAGGCAAAGTGTTTCAAGTCGGCTCATCGCACTCTCCGTGTTCTCTCACGTTATGTCTACGGCGACCAGGCCAGTGTCATTTTTCAGCCTTCACACTTTGCCGTAAACAGAAAGCTCTCATTTCAACGGCCCGCTTGTGCTTTGTGTATGTTTTGTGGCGATGGCTTATTTCGAGACATGTATGCATACAGTAGTTTGCTGAGCAATTAACATAACTCTGTTTCCGGCTCCAACCCAACCCTGTTTTTCCAGATCCCCACTAATTAGATGGTATTTGGCGAGCTAACAAATATGATGATGATGTACACCACACAGTTAGCTACAACATTCTTGTCAGTTAACATGACTTCATTTTACCCGACGGAAACTTTTTTCTTCCTCCAATACCACCTTCGGTTGATCAACACAATCATTTCCTCATCGTCCTTTTGATGCAGGTCATCCATAACTACTGAAAGTCCTCCAAAAAAAAACACGCTGATCGCTTTCAAGTTTTCCATGAAATACTCACATGTTTGTTTTCATTCTCAACCAGTAGGCAGTGTGCGGTTAATGACATAGCGCTTCCCCCAAAGAATCCTGTGTAGCTACAAGAGTCAACACACGTTGTTTAATGCCTCCCGGGTTTGCGGTCTCCTCCTCTAATCCATCACTGTCAGCTGCGACTTCATTGCTAATCTGTTTCATACCTGCTTCATGGGAATGACGGAGCTGTTTTGGCGAATGATGTGATGCTTCACTTTTGTTTTCGGGTCCGGATTTAGGAGGCCCTGCAGACTGGAATCTGATGTTATGATCCCTGAAGACTGATTTATGTGCAATGGGAAGACAGATGGCGTAGGACGTCCCTGATGAGTGTTCGCTCGTTGCCAGTCACAGAGATACTGTGATTAGGGAGTGTTTAAGTAATTACGACAGCATTCAATGTCGGCCTTGTTGGTGGAGGCACACATGGGAAACAGGTTACATGTTATTTATACCAGACAACGAGTGCACTGTGGCGCAATTCTTTGGGTTCACAGACCCTGACTGCAGTTTTGACTACTGTCATGTATGCGACATGAAATACAGTTCATGCCTAAGTAAACTTCACTCAGAGCCCTATGAAATATAGAGCGACCTGTCTCGTGCTCTGTTTGATTTGGAAAGAGGTCCTCTTTTTGGCTGTGCTTGAAAAACAAGCCACCGACATAAAGTGTAAGTTTGTCTCAGTTTATATTTATACATCCGTGTATGAAGCACTATGTGCAGATGTATGTGCGTTAACCTCTGGCCCCGGCAAGGCTGAGCTTTTCCGCGGCGAGTGAGACGGGTGAGCAGACAGTGGGTGAGTTTCAGCTCTGGTACGAAACTAAGAAGGACTGAAGGCAAATTTGGATGAAAAACAAATGCTGAAATCGATTGATGCTTTTTATTCTGCCGCTTTTTATTCTGCCGCTGGACTAGATGGATACGGCCAAAGCTCTGGGAAACAAACACGATTAAATGAGTTACTCTTAAATCTTTCAAGCAGATAATCATGCTCTATGAAACATCAAAAGGAAATCTTAATGTCAAAAAAAATGTTTTGTTCTCTTCATATTTCTTTGTTTATCCCTCCCTCTTTTGTTTTTACCTCATACTACTTTCTGTCTCCCTACAGGATCATCGACCAACTTGATGGACTTCGCCTGGTGTGGTCCTTATTGAAAAACCCTAATACAGATGTTCAGTCCAGTGCTGCATGGGCCCTTTGTCCGTGCATCGAGAAGGCAAAGGTATGGCACAGTGACGGACATTTGTCTTCTTCCTGTCTCCTTTGCAAGCAAAGCACACCAAAGGCACATAGATTGGCCCTAAATCAAAGAGGTCTGCAAGGTTCGTGTCATTTCAGAAGGAAGGGTTATCCCGCTCGCGAAACAGAAGCCTGCTCATATCACCTAAGCTCTCCCTCCAACCTGCTGCTGCTGGGAGGTTAGCAGGGCCAGAGCTGTGTCAGAGGGGGCTTACATGAACCCCGGGCTAATACGAAGCAGAGAAGCCGCCTCGGCACACTGACATTGGCAAATTGGGAAGCCGGCAGGGAGAAGGACTGAGTAATATCCTGTGGCGCGGCTTCTTATTTCCCAGCTGAAAATCTTCCCTCAACATGGTACAAGTTACAGAGAAACGTTCTACACACAGAGCATAGGGTACTAGATAGTGCCTGTGAACCCACTTCCTGAAGGAAAACACTGCTCCAATGCATTGCGAAGAAATCCACAACATGGTCATGAATACCATGTTTAGAATTGTGGGTATAACTATGTGTAGAATACAATTTAAAGTTTAATGGTCCATCGACTAGTGCGTCAAGATTTATTTTTTTTAAATTGTAATTTTAAGACAACATGATAAGATAAAGTTTACTGTTTAATGTAGCCGAGCAGGACTAGACTGCCCACCGGCTGCTGAGATATGACAAATGATATGACAACGTGGTATGGGATCAGTGCGTAGAATTGAGAATTTGCCAATGCAGCGTTTTAGGCCATATTGGAGTAATTTGCGATACTTGTATTGACATCAAAACAACATTATCTAACACCGAACTGTCGGTTGTCAAGTTGCATTGTGGATAATGTCGGTGTTAAGTTTTGATGAGAAGGAAATATCTTTTTAAAGAGTGCAATGCTAAAACAGTACTATTTTAAGACATTAGGAGCTCCTTTATGCCATGTCACAGGCCTTTTCACCGTCTTACGCAGCTGTGTCAATCAACTCTCATTTCAGTTAAACATTAATAGGTCTTTGATCCTCTGTGCACTTCTATCATTGCCAACGCCAAACGTATAATGTTCTATTAGATTAATTAAGGTAAACAGCTTGTCAGTGGCACAATCTTGTTAGCTTTAAACAGACATATTGGGCCCAGACAAGTGTTTTTTGGGGGTGAAACGCTCTCTCTCTCTTTTTTTTCTGGCTGGAATTTCTTTGACCCAGAAGTGTAGCGAAAATGATGCACGGCAACCATATGGCGGGAGAAGGGCGACTGCGGACCCACTGTTGAGCGCTAACAAAGTTTGACAATGTTTGTCTGGACGTCAGTGTGCCAATTTTGAGGGAAATTCATGAACATGCTTTTTGGGTGATTTTCCCGGGACAGGGGCAATGACAAGAGCTAAATAGTGCTCTCGGCCTGTGGAGTTGAGGAACCTGATACAGCTGCTTCGGCGCAGTCGTTATTTAGATAAAAAAAAACAAAAAAAACATGTGGTTTGTGTTAGCGGTTCCATAGTGGATTTATGAGAAAGAGACGTGCTATCGATGCATCTGTTGGACGCTGCATACAGTGCTGCTGCTCTGTGCCCACAGGTCCACGACTTAAACTCACTTACCACACAAGTACCGTAAAGACTTAGTAGTGAATCATTCAATTGTCTCTTTTCTCCAATCAAGGAAGTACAACCCTCTCAGTCGCTCGTAATGGGGTGTATCATTAATTTGCTCGGGCACGGAGGCACGTTTAGATGCTTGATTTATTTTTTCTTTTACATTATGTTATAGAAGCCTGATTGCCTACAGAGAAGGGGGGCAGGGAGGGTCTTCTGCCGCTCCGAGCTTGGCTTGCCTCCCCTCAGCTTCAGATCACGCACGGCATGATAATGTGTTTTCTATTTCATTTCATCCCGGGTAAGAGGAGGGAGCGGGATAGCGAGGAAGGCCTTCTTTCCGTGTGCAGCCTCATAATGTTGCGGTTTTCAGATCTGGGGGCCCGTCCAGGCCATGAAAGAGATTCTGGCTAGTCTATCGCAGCTGGTGGCTTGAGAGAGCTTCCTCTGTCGCTGGGACTCCCGGGCCAGCCGTCATCAGTATTCCTAAGGAAGGGCTTCCTGTGTGTCAGGGGGGTCAGCTACTGCCCTCCTCCCACCCTGCACTGCACACATGGCTCATCCTCTGGCACGGCATCACAGGGCCCACACACTGCACCCTGGCCTGATCTCAGCTGTGACTTCTCTGTTAGGGAGAACACAACCGAAGTAGCTGTACGTTAAAACTGTAAAACATTGACTGGTTTTCTGTCAGTGATGAATTTGATGAAATCCCTTATTTTAAAGAACAACTGTGTACATGCACTTAATGCATTTACTTGTTACTGTATCCCGGAGCGTGTGTGCCATACATCAGCTCTTGACACGTAGATTAAAGTTCTAGTCATCCGTAATTGCATGCTTTTAAGAAAATTCCTGATCTATTTTTAAAGTGCTGAACATTACAGACTGGGGCCACCTTGATGTATTCTCCCCGTGGCGGGTGATACGTTGGAGTCGTGACTTTGAAACAGCGGCCTGATGTGCCAAGCCATGCTGAAGCCTGCGTCTCCGCCAGCTCTTCCGCTGTGGTTCTCTCCGCGCTCCCTACGAGCCCGTTGGTTTGGTAGGCTGAGAGGCCTGTGGTGCCAGCTGGTGCCATGAACTCAAACCGTGAAGCCTTGAGTCTCCGCTGTGTTTCAGTCTGAGGAAAACATTTTAAATGTCACCCCCTAAGCTCTAAATTCTATGTTGGCGTCTTCATTATGACAAGTTAGGCTGACAGGAGAGAGGTTGACAGAGATGTCAAACTTACTGCTTTGTCCGCCCAGATCCACAACACAGTTCGACTGTAGGAGAGGGTGTTGTTATTTCTGAAAGCATCTGTTTTACACAATTTGCACTGATGGGTCTTTGATTGTTGCCTGATGAAAATACTTTTGTTTGTACTTATTCCTTTGTTTTGTCTGTCTCGCTTAAAATGCCCCTGCGGGTGTCTACTCTTTCCTCCGTCATTACGCAACCCCCCGTCTTCGTCATCCTCCCCGTTCATTTTGACACAGCCCCAGCTAATAACAGACTCTTTGACTGTAGGATGCAGGGGAAATGGTGCGCTCCCTCGTCGGTGGGTTGGAACTGATTGTTAATTTGTTGAAGTCAACAAACAACGAGGTGCTGGCAAGCATTTGCGCCGCCATCGCCAAAATAGCCAGAGACAAGGAGAATCTGGCGGTCCTCACTGATCACGGGGTTGTCCAGTTGCTGGCCAAGTTGACAAACACGGTAAGAGCACAGACGACATGGTTTTACTCTTCAGTAACACTGTGGTTACTGTCTAATGTCCATACACAAACAACTGTCTTCAGTGGATTTTAGTTGGCCTTTTCCTACTCAATGCTGCATAAACCCAGATAATGAGAAGAACATGGCAATGCTTTGCCAAGAGTCCCTTGCAGAGCTGCAGTAGAGCTTGTTATTCTCTGCATTGTAAAGACAGATCACCAAGGACCAATAGCATCCTGTTCTCTTCTCTGCAGACCGATGACAGGCTCCGTCAGCACCTGGCTGAGGCCGTGGGCCAATGCTGCAAGTGGAGCAGCAACAGGGCGTCCTTCGGTGAAGCCGGGGCCGTGGCACCCCTGGTGCGTTACCTCAAGTCAAAGGAACATGCAGTCCACCAGAGCACGACAATGGCCCTGTACCAGCTGTCCTGGGACCCACACAATTGCACTATCATGCACTCGAAAGGGGTGATCAAGGTAAGTTGTTGTGCTGTTGAAGCTGGATTTATGGCTCCTTACTTTTGCTTTTCTTGTGGCTACTTTACAAAGCAGTCATTTCTCTGCTTTATTTGGTGCTTTTGTGACTAAATTTGGCATAATTATGTGGAGGAAAATGCCCTTTTTGGCCTCTCCTCTCCCTTGTTTTAGCCATGTGTGAAAAACACAGAGTAATAAACTTTGAAAAGCTGTGACTATTTTCAGAGCCTTTGACCGATGGAGCAGAAACAAAGTGGGTTTTTATTCGTCGGCGGAAACATGACTCCACTTTCTAGCCGTCATGGGAATTCAGAAAAGCAAACAGCTCAGTGTGTGCGCAGTGCCATTTCTCCGGTAGACCCTAGATGCCATCACAGCGCAAGTCAAAGGGCTGTAGCTGGGGGTAACTGTTGCTAAGGGCTGTTCCTGGACATCAGGGCAGAATGCAGCAGCGATATGGTTCACGCCAAAGCGTGAGGGTCAGAGCTGTTCAAAGCTAAAAGAGAACAATACCCCCCTACCACCCAAACCCCGACTCTGTGAAGCTACATCCGCCAGCTCCCTTCATCATTGCACTTGTGTAGTGCTCTTCCAAAAAGAAACAAGCATTGTTTTGTCTAACATTTGAGCCTGTCGGGCTGTTTCCATGCTCAGCTCCAGAAACTGTTTATGTTTGTCTCCGACAGTGATGGGGAGGTTCCGCGTAAAGATTACACCGTAATTGATGTCTTGTCACTGATGATCATGTGCCCGTAGTTCAGCATTTTGGGAAAACACTGCTATCTCCTTCTGTAATTCGATCATGTTTCACGTAGAAAGGACTTTCACATGAGAAATGTTTTTTTGTGGCCGCAGCCAGTTTTAAATCCTTTTTCCCCTCCTAAATAACAACTGCGATATAAATTATGAAGTGGTTATGCCATTGCAGCCAGATTTTTTTCCCATGTTCATTAAATGGTGTACTTTAGCTTGATCTGCCGTTACAGTGCATGTGGTTCAACACTCGCCATAATTGGTAGCTGGACTGAACATTGGGTGTTCCGAAAAAGTTATGTCCAATTTACAAAAGTCGTTAAGCTTTTTGTAGTTCGAGCCACGACAGAAACTGGACATGCCCTCCTTCTGTGTGTGTGTGTGTGTGTGTGTGTGTCTATATTTGACATTCTATGTGTGTATGGGCGTAAGCGTGTGTGTGCGACATGCCACCGTTTTTAATCTGTCTCTGCATTTGCCCTTATTAATGTACCAGTTGAGAGTTGCAACACTACTCCATCATGTATTTTGGGACTTTTAAAGAGCTTAATTACCAAAGGCCACGTAACTGCAGCAGCGTTGCATTTGTTCTTAATCTCAGACGTGGAAACACAACACAGGCAGCCTCATTGTTCGGTCTGGCCTCGGCCCTCAGCCGGTCTGAGAGGGAGCCCCACACTTACCTGCCTGACCCGGAGGAAACATTACAGTGCGAGAGCTTGTCAGTCTCCTGGATTCAGTGTGCGCTGCAGTGATATACAGGCATCTTGTTCGAGAGAATGTGTTAAAACAATATCCCCAAAAGTTCTGAATAGGTTTGGAGAGGGTTTATCGGGGATTGATACAGCGGCCTGTGTCTAATTTACAGCCCCGTGTCAAATTCTGGAACTACCTCTTTTATTATTGCAACTGTATTTCAAAGAGCTTTCCTGTGCCACTGAGAAGCTCTCCAAACATGTTCACCCACGTGTAGTATACGATTTCGAACGAGCGGCGGGCTCTCTTACGCCAAAGCTCGCTGAGAGAAGTAACTTTCCTCTCACGCGCACTTAATGGTGTATGGCCCAGTCCCTTGAGTTTCAAACATTGAAGAGAAAGTATTTCACACTGGAAAACACATTAGTGTTAGCCTTTTTTCATTTTACCCCGTCCAAAGCCTTCATATTTGGTCCCGAATCAATTCAACGCTATAGTGAAATTTCCACAAGTACCTGACACCTTTAAATACAAACACTTGCGATTTGTTTTGGACACAACCTGCAGCCATTCACAAGATCCTGTGTACGTTTTCTGCCAGCATATTTCCCTGCCGGCCCTCTCAGATCAGACCTTGTTCAGGTGCTCGCTCTCAGGAAAAGAGACTTCTGGCCTGAGAGATGAATCACCCTCGCCGTTTGATTTGACATCCACTCTTGGTATCTCGCAGTTTTAGAAGGATGCGCTTCATTCTATGTCATGTACAAAATCAACACCCCCCTTTGCATCCCTTGCAAAAGGACTGGGGATTGTTTGCTGAAACTATAAATCCCTGTAGACAGATTCAGCCAGCTATTTGTATTAAAGAGGCTCTTTTATGAGAAAAGCTTTGTGTAAGTAAATTGATGAAAATGACAAAATGCGGATGGTAATTATTGGTAATTTTCAAGTGAAGGTATTCCAGAGCGTAAGCTTATGCCAGGTCCTGGTGTGTATTTCTTTTGCTAATGCAAACGAGAGAAAAAACTCAACTTTGGTTGCCATGAGCACACTTCTGCCCCAGCACGGCTGGTGTTTGTTTTATTTCTCTCTCTCTTACACGGCCAGGACTTCCGTTCATGGAGGTGAGCGACATTACACCAAATGTGAGGGGATGAAATGAAAAGCAAGCTGAGCATCACAGGGTTTACTTCTACAGTGTGCCATTGGTTTTGCGTGTAACATGTCTTTGTGTTGTGGGTGCAGCGAGCAGAGGATACAGGCGCCGCACGCCACCCCGCTCTGTTATGACTGCTGTGCTTTCTGAGGTCCATTCAGCGTAATGTTGCAGAGTCTTTCCCCCTCACGCCTACATCCAGAAGTGCCAAGCCATGTTCTCCAGGTTGCACAGGCTCAGAGGAGTTCAGGCTGAAAAGCGTTCCCCTTAAAGTCGTTGATTTGAAAGCGGCCCTCCCCTCCTCTTTCCTCTTCCTCTTTGGAGACACAGAGAAAGCAGCTTAACAGTCTCTGGCTCGCTGGAGGCTGCAGGGAATGTTGTTTACCTTGACTTCCCTCACCAGCTTCCCCTCGGCCCGAGCTAAACACTGCTGTCTGTTTGTGCTGTTTGCCTCCACCGTGGAGTCTAAAACATGGGGATGCTGGGGTAGAAGGGTCGGGGTGGAGGGGTGATGGAGCCTTAATGGCTGTCAGAGCCGGCACAGGGGGGATTTAAACCTGAACTCCTGCAGGCAGAGGCGGTACGGCAGAGCGCACTTAACACCGTGACACCTCCGTGTGCGATAAGGTGCAAATGCAACAATATGTGCAGCCCTCTCAGACTGCACCCCCCTTCAGCCAAGGGGGGAGCGCGTTCCCCAGAGTTCTTTGGAGGTCAGCACTCACTGGAGCTCTCTGAAGTGCAAAGAAACCCTCAAAAACTCACGATTCCATTTTTGAAACGCGCGGCAAGTGTTCATGTTACCTCGCTCAGGCAATATCTAACAAGTGGTGTATTATGTTCCCAGAGATCCCAGCTGGGAGGGAAAGAGCAAGCGAGAGAGAAAAGCAGCAAAGAGAGACACGCTTATCTTAGCCTATCCGTGCTTCGGGAGACCTTATTTGGCGACGTCTGAATACTGCGCTCTGAGGTTGGCAAAGAACGCCGCCTCTGGCACATTTCAGGCATCCTCTCTTTTCACAAAAGAGACTTGTTTAGTGAGCGGCATGTTTTCTGGAGCCTGTGGATGTAAGTTTGCTTTTGGAGGTGTTTTGGATGCCATTTAAAAAAAGAAAAAAAAATCCAATAAAACCAGAGGGCAAATGTTTCACATCGACTCCTCGACACGTTGAGGAGGAGCGGACATCTTGGACGGCTGCGTGCCGGTTTTCTCAACAAGATGATGTGATTATAATCAGGAGGAAGGATATAATTTCCTTAGTTTTGAAACTGGACGTGCGATGTCGGTTCACCCCTCCTCCCCCACTCCCCTCAACCCTCCCCCACCACACACGCACACACAAGCTGGCTCACCTTCTCTTTCGTCTGTTTTCCTTTTGCTGTTTATCTTTGCGCTGAAAATCCTGGGAATGTCTTCTCTCTGCTTCTCCGGCTGTTTGCTAACCACATAAACGTGCAGAGCGGCGTTTTCAGGTTTGAATGTGACGTGGAGAGAGGTCAGGGTCGGACTCCGCCGTTCTCCGACATGCATTATGAACACAATAATGACTGGGAGGAAAACAGTCTTGGGTTTGCCCAACAGGCGCTGGTCGGCCGGCTCGTTCCCACTCTCAACTCGTGGCCGTAGCAATCATGACGGGAGTAATGGAGGACGTAGGTGTCGTAGTTTAAAGAGCAACAGAGTCCGCTTTGGTAGCAGATTGCCGTAGATGGATGGGTCAACAAACACAGGACTTCCAGGCACAACGCCGTTGTTGGTGTCCTCTGTGGAGTCAACGTGGACTTATTTTAACTGACGTACATAACTTAACTTCATATTTTTTTGGCCTAAAGCTAACCAAGTAGTTTTGTTTTGAATTCAGAACGTTGCGGTCTATCGGACTCCCCTGCATGTTAAACTATTGGCGGTATAAAGGGGTGCCCAGTGCGTTGCAGACTGAAGCCAAGGGGTCGGGACCCAGCATCCGCACTGGACGAGCGGCAATACGGAACGTTTTTGATCAGTTCAGAGTCTGAACGCCAAGTTTTACTAAAAACGATTACACAAGTTGAGTGACATTTCATTTGTGTGAAGCCGACAAAGGAATTCCATCACTTCCTATGTTGATATGCGGAGCCAGTGCCGAACAGGATGGGAAGGTTTTGAATAAGAGGCAGACGAGGGGAGGAGAAATTGAGAAAACGGGAGATACGCCAGAAGCTTTTAGAATCATTCTGCTGCCTGAAACTAAATCTAAATCAGAGGCTCTTTTGTCAGTTTTAAAGGGGCTTAGTTCTTGGATCATTTCCTTTTTTAAAGGGACTTACATATTGTCCTCTGCGCTGCTCGGGATCAACGGGGATGTGGCATTGTTGCTCTGAAACCAGGGGAAACGATCCCGATGGTGTTCAAACAGCACTTGTGAGCCTGCAGCAGCATGATCTTTGTGAAAGAAAAATCTTTTTGGAAATCCCTTTTCATTCAGCGGGGAACAAGGCCCCGATGTATGGCGATCACAACATCTCAGCAGTTACTGTATTCATCAAAGCGTCATTATGTTTAGGAGCGGGGAGTCCTTAAGTGCTTACTTGAGGGATGTAATGTTGCCGTTGGTTCATTATGGATGTAAACAAGACGATGCAAAATAATTGCAAGTGTGGCTTAGCAAACCTCAGTGGCACTCCATTGTGATTTTACCATGGAGCACACATTGAACACATTTAGATCCATCCATTGCACCAGAGTATTTATGCTTGCATTTACTTTTATTTTGATTCAGCCCCTCAGTCGCCCACAAACATGATGTAGTGATTTCACTGCAGATAAAATAGAGGGAAAAGAAATCTCACCCTTCCACAACGCATGCCACTCAGTGGTGTTCCATCTGTCCTGTGTGTTCCCTTGTTCTGCTCGTTTCTGTTAAAAAATGCACAACTCTCAGAGCGGACGAAAAATCTTCAAAATGTTCGGTTTTATGTAACCCAAAGAAATAAGCCTTGTTCTGCAATGAGACCTAACGAGATCCATTTACGCAAGCCACTAATAGTGGGATATAATCTGACCTTTGGAGCGTCGGGAGGGCTGTCAAGTGGTGCGGTTCATGCTCAGGTTTTTAATGTCAAGCCCGCCCTGCGCGACTTTCATCTGAACGAACTTACAGAAGCATGTGTGCTCGCAGCTGCAACCCCTTTGCTGCCGAGGCACGGTTTGGAAGGGTATGGTGGGAGACACACGGAGACACACACACACACGCACACAGACACTGAGAGATACATTATGAGACTGTCGCCTCACAACTATTGTATACAGGGTTCTTACGGTCATGGAAAACCTGGAATAGTCATGGAATTTTAAAAATGTAAGGTCCTTGGAAAATTTGTTATATAACTTTCAGGTCGTTCATTTACGCTGGGACTCAAAATATAAGTAGGCATACGCTCTCATACTCACTGTTTGAATACTACATTTCCTCACTTTTTCATGTATACCAAGGATCCACAAAATGTTTGTTCATGGAAATGTGGTTTAAAGTCATGGAAATCCATATCTCTGCAGGCTATATCTCTGCTGGTGGTAGTGCGCACTGGCTGCTGCTGACATGGCAGCAGCCTCATCGAGAGTTTGGGCTCTGGATGAGGGGTGTAAGGTGTATTAGCATAGTGCTTAGACATATATGACTCTTTGGGAATCTTTTCCTGCTGCAAACTTTAACCTCCATCCTTTTGTACTCCGACAGCCCCTCATCCAGCTCATTGGCTCTGTCGATGAGCTGCTCCAGGAAAATGCTGCCGGCTGTGCACGCAACATCCGACTGCTGGCCCAGGCGAATAGGAACGCGCGACTATTTAGTTGACCCTTTTATTTATTTAAGTTTATTTTAAATGTGTTTAAAAAAAGAAGAAACTTCAAATTAGTAATGTATGAATAAGAAAAAAAATGTGTTGAATATGTTTCTAAGCGTTTAAATAAAAATGTTGCACCTTGATTGATGAGTCTGTATTTATTTGAGCGGCTGCTTCCGTCACCAGCGGCCAACTTTTATCCCCCGTTTTCAATCAGCTACCTCATCGGGAGTTGGTGCAAACATTTTAGGAAGCCCTCTTCTCGCTCTGTGACTACGATGATAAAAATAAACGCTTCTTCTTCATGTTTGATCTCGCGCCAAGTACCCCATACGTTGTTCAGCGTGAAACACTCAGCGTCCTCTGCAGTAACATTCCTTTAGTAATGCACATGAGACCGCAATATCTAAACAAGATCCACATCTGCTGGGGTTGCTCAACGTCCTCGATGCAGTCTGGACACTTCTGTGCTTCTTGCTATGAGACATTTAGACAAACAAAGTGACTCGCTGTTGGTTACGGGGAAGTCTGCACAAACGTTCTATATATATATGTATGTATGTGTGTGTGTATATGTATATATATATATATATATATATATATATATATATATATATATATATATATATATATATATATATATGTATGTATGTATGTATGTATATATATATATATATATATATATATATATATATATGTATGTATATATATATATATATATATATATATATATATATATATATATATATATATGTATGTATATATATATATATATATATATATATATGTATGTATGTATATATATATATATATATATATATATATATATATGTATGTATATATATATATATATATATATATATATATATATATATATGTATGTATGTATGTATATATATATATATATATATATATATATATATATATATATATATATATATATATATATATATATGTATGTATGTATATATATATATATATATATATATATATATATATATATATATATATATATATATATATATATATATATATATATATATATATATATATATATGTATCGATATACCACACTGTGTTGGTTGATAAGACATATCTATAAAAATCAGGAATATAATAGTGTGCCCTGTCTCCACCTCACATATTATGACTTTATATAAAGTAATTTTAGATTTTGTAGGAATATTTACTATAAATATTGGAATTATGTTTTCCAAACAAGCTCATTACTACATGTTTTGGTCGTTCATCTCTGCACCGAAGCTCTTAGTGAGTATAAACTATAAAACAGTCTAATGAAGGACTTTGAAGAAAATGCTGCAAATGGCCCTGCTTTTTCCGAAAAAAAATTTTTTATAGGCTTTTTATTTTTCAATATTGTACATATTTAGACACTTTAGTAATGGTGTGCGTGTGCAACTCATTGCAGCTGATCCAGTCTCCTATGACTTTTTTTTTGGTCTTCTGTTCTTGTTTATTACAAACAGGCCATGTCAGGCTTGACAGCCTTTTGCACAGCAGGTTCCAGTATAAGACCGTTGGCCTCCACCACTGTTTGCCTCCTCACATGTCTGTCAGCCTCTCTGTCTCTCTGATCCCACTGTACTGGTCCCAGTTAGCTTAGATGCTCAGCACTCAACCACAGACGCTGCCGCAAGATCTCATGGGACTTTCATCATCAATATCAGCCACGTGCTTAAATAGAAAATTAGCAAAACATTGAAAATATGTGGCTGAAAATCTTCATCACTCTTTTGAAGTTTAAACACTACCAGCTGTTAGCAGGGGTCAGTGGAAGAGCAGAGGATAGTAGATGAGGGAGCTTATTATCCTGAAGAAGCGACTTCCTTCAGAAAAAAACAAAACTATGAGCTGAAGGAAGCCACTGACTCCTAACCACTCAGAGCAAATAAACTCACGATGATTAATGACTCTTTAATTCCATGCAGCAAGCTTTATAACTTCTGCGACATGCTCAGTGTCAAATTTGATACTGTTTAAAGGAAAAATGTTTCATCACTTCAACAAACAAGGAGGGAAAAATTGTTTTTTTTTTATGTTTGGCTTTATTATTTTTTTCTTGATTGTGTCTCTTTTTCTCGTTAGTACTAATGTCCTAATAGTTCAACATTTAGGGAATAGCTTATCTGATTTCCTTCCAAAAGTAAGATGAAGAAATCAATATTAGGTCTTTAGTGTATGTATTTAGGCTATCTTAGCATGAAAACTAAAAGCTGGGGGAAAGTAAAAGGATATATGCTTTGCAAAAAACATTGTGTGGTTACAGAAGGAGTTATGTATTGGAACTATTTCTTGACAAATCAACTGTTTTTCCATCCACCCAGTCTTTCTGTACGCCTGGCTGTTGTCTACTAAGAATTTATTTCAGAACAAACCTTAAGCCCTGTACTTAACACCCATCTTACTCTTTGTCATAAAGTATTATAATAAATCTAAACTATTTTACAGACCATGCAAGTTCAACCTGTTCTCACTCCCAAATAGTTGTTCAGTGCTCCTCAGCAACTGTGCACAGAAGCACTCTTTATCGACTGCATACGAGGCACCGGGCTTGCAACTAACTCCTATGTAAACACAACCCCGTCCTTATTACCCGCTCAAAGCAACTGAAGTAGTACAAAGTGCGAGATAGTCCCCACAGAGAGAGCGAAGGGGTGATGGATGGGTCAAACAAAAACACAAAAAGATTTTGTCAAGGAGATCGCTAGTTTGTGTCCCGTGAAAAACTATAAGTAGAGATTGACATTTTGTAAAATCCGCCGTTAGTCACGTGACTCGTTCCCAACTCGCTAATTATGTGAGTCAGTTAGTCAGTGAAGCTAACATCAAACGAAGTGGTTTTGTTGATGCTCGAAGACTACATAGATCTCTCTACTCGACTCGATTGGTACGTTGGTACGATCCTGATGAATACACGTGGGCATGTACCACAGTCGGTCCAGCGAGTCTAGACCCTGAAAAGGAGTTTGACATATCAAAGAGCTAGAACAACATGAATGAACAAGTTGTGGACCACACCGGCGCCGCATGTTCTCGACCCTCACGCCACCAAACAAGGCTGGCCATGCTGCGTCGACGAAAGTCAGAGGGTCTGTTCCCAACTGCATGTAGGCCTGGGAGATGCACTCACAAAGCTGCCCCGCCAGGCGTTTCTTGGATAGTGCTTTACTCGCCACACCATCCATGAAGTGTATGAACAGATGTGCATTGCCCCTGATGGGGGCTGTGCGTTCAACACAAAATGCAAACACACAAATTGGGCAAAGCAGATGTTACTTTGACTCCCTTTCCCCCACACATTGTGGAAGACAAAAAACCTCCAGCTGTTTAACCCTCAACCTGACAAAACTTCTCAGGAGGGATTTGGTCTGAGGGTAGCCCTGCTGCGGCCGTGAAGCAGCAAGCAACTGGGGTGCATCAACAGTGTGGTTAGTTCACAGAGGTTCTTAACTGAGGTCAGTGCAAGCAGCAAAGTTGTCGTGAATGACAATGCCTTCAAAGAGGAGCGCTCCAAAAGCTCAAAAGGACCTTTTACCAAAGTGTCGAGCACCAATGGCTGTTACCACTTCCGGGAGAAGGCATGCATCAAGGGTGTGCAAAAACCACTTCATGAGACTCGACCAAAGACTTGTCTGTTGCCAAACCCTTTTAGGACCCTTCCTAACAGAAAGACATGGCAGCTGCATACACCCTAACAGTGGCATGAGACAGCTCTATATCCACCATACACAAAAAAGGAGACATTTAACCACCTGCATTGGACAAGGATTCTGGCCCATTTTCTTCCATCAGCGTTGAAACCCTGACCATTTGCCCCGTAACAGGCAATGGTGGATCTTGGCAATGGGTGGTCTGCACCACGTGGACTGACAGTCCAGCCTGCTCGGGAATTTGGAGAGCAGAACCTGTGCTGAGGCCTATAACCAAAGGCCCTCTGCCATTATCAGGGCAACGGACTGAACCCCACCCTGCAGATTGACCACAATGGTGCGGTTGTCGGCCATTGGGGAACCAAGAACATTACCTGTAGCTCGAGGATTCCTTGCCCAGTCAGGGACGCATCTGTAAACATTGTGACTGCAAGAGGTGTTGTGGGAACCCCCAAGTATCAGAGGTCGACCTTTACAGAAAATGGAATGGTAACCAAGCAAGGCTGCTTGTGTTTCCTGCCATCCAAGCGAAGGCTGGCTAACTGCCTCTGCAGGTGCCATGTTTGCAGGAGCACCTGCGGTACCAACAGATGGGCAGCTGCCCACTAGAACAACCAGTAGTAGACTGTACCCCGCGTGAGACGCAAGAATATCCTGTGTTTCGAAGCCACCTCAACCTGAAAGCATGCACTTCTAAGTCAATGGTGTTGAACTAATCGGACGGCTGAACCAGTTTAAGTTACCACTTGATGGTAAACATATTGAACGTCTTATCAGCAATGCACCTGTTTAGGATGCGGAGGTACACAATGCTTTGGAAATCACCAGGGATAAAACCTGTTCTGTCTGTCGTGAGTGAGGACAACAGACATAGCCTGTGACTGTAACTATCCAGGACCTCTCCAGAGAGGTAATTCATCTCCTTCTCAAAGGACACATTGACAAGTGTCCTGTCCATTGATTCTGTTAACACACACTGTTGTGTTGCCACAAACTGCATTGGAGGACGAGCCAACAGCTGTGGGGCAGCAGCAGTGATATCTTGTGTCATAACTCACCACCATCAGACCATCCATCAACGGAAGGCTGAACCATGGGAGACTGACATGTATAAGTCCAGGCTGGAGATGAGGTCTCTGAATGCATCACCGCTTGGCCGGATGGGAAAAATGCAGCAGACATTACGGTATTGCATTTAATCCCTCGTGATTCCGGTGTGGAAATTGCTGAGGGAGAACAGGGAAAAGGTGTAGGTCTGTCCCGGTGATGAGACCGGGACATGACGGCCTCTGACGATGGGAAAATCGCTGTTCGATTGGGTAATGCTCTCTGGAGAAGAGTATTACCCAAAGAGTACAGTAGAGGATGCAGCCTGTGGGATTCAGAACCTGATTTTGCAAATGTAATGTCAACAAGAATTCCTCACATTGTGCAATTTATCATGTCTCCAAAATGTGCTAAGGATTGAATAGCAATACTTACAACCCTTATTGAAAAGAAACAGTGCTTTAAGACCCTCTCTGAACCTGTAGAGCATATGAGAGACGCTGAGAGGAAGTAGCAAGTTGGTTTCAGAAGCCTGGCCCTCCAGCCCATTGGTCATAAAGCCACAGTTGAGTGTATTAGCTGAGCCACAAACCCTCTAAGGAACAGAAACTGCCACTTTTTTTTGGATGGCTGTTTGACACAGGGACATTATTCACGAGAAATTAGAGGTTATGCCTCCACGCCTCGGCACAGGCAGCAATTACGTCCGGTTCTGGCCTTTCTGGTCACCATTCAAGATCTGACGCTTTTCATCGCTTCACAGAAGGGATGGAAATAGTGAAGGGATATCCCTGATGTTGTTGCTCCTGTTTTGAGGGAAAGTCTGGGCCCTGGCATCTGCCACACCCTTGTATCTCAGCTGGTATGTCTCACCATTGACCTGACCCTCACCCTGTCCAGACTTCGGCAGAGGTTTCCCATAGGTCAGGCTGATGGATGCCACCACATTCAAGGACTTTATTACACACTACACACTAAGATTTATGTGTGGAAATGCCCTTTCTACAGTCATGAAAATTGTGTGTCCACATTTTGGGTGGACAGAGTGTTTATATATATATCGCTTATTTATTTTTTACAGTCAAGCAGTCTTTCAGAGAGTGAGCTGTGTATTGTGATACTTGCTCAGTTGTTTTTAAATGGAACAGCTCTTTTGAAGTTTTTTTTAAAGATCCCACACCTCCTCAGGCGTCCTGCAGCAATATTTCATAAAAGAAACTAATGAACAGTAAAAGTGCTTTCCAAATATTAAAAGTGGCTTTCCGTCCCCTTTAGTGTCTAAGGACCGTTTTTAATATAAAATCAAACTGCTGCACAGCGGCGGCAGCGGCGTAGTTAGCTTGCGATGTTGCCATTAAAAACATGCTCGGACACAACCACCTCTCAGAGCTCCATCCAAACACAGAGCAGCGCTCTCTGGTAGCGGACGAGGGGGTGAACACAGTTTCTGTTCTCTATCTGTAAATTAGCTTTAATATCATTACGGCATGCTCACACCACCGGGTCTGTTGCAGTGAGCCTCGCGTGTCGTGCTCACACGCTGTTTGCTGTTTCTCTGCATCCGTTTCCTTCCAGCGGTTGATCACAGGATCTCCCAATGTTGCACTCCTCGGGAGATAAGTGCTGTCCTGTGATCCCCAGTGCATTTCTCAGTGGGTTTTAAGCATGTTTTTTTTTTTAAAAAAGGGGGGCTTTCACTGCACTAATGAATTCTGACATTCCCTTCCATTAAGTGTAAATAACTAGCTGTTATGACAATAAATAAACAGAGAAATGTGCGGGCAAATACCACAGGCTCTGGGTCAGTCCAAAAAGGTCTCAAAAATATGAATAAGGGCTTCTGGTCCAGACAAGCCTCAGGCTTACAATTCAGAACTTATGTTGTCAATGTTTTACACACACAAACATTTTATTTAGTACATGAACCATTGTGCAAAGAACAATTGCATTTGAGCCAACACAACTCTTTGCTTTTGCTATGCATGAGCATATAATATACAAAATAATAGTGAGATGGAAGACATTGACGCAAACATGTATTTTTAATACATTTGATGAACTTAAGTTTTCAATTCATTTAAGCTTGATGGATGACAGTTAGCAAGCTCAAGTAATGAGTTTTCCACTCTGCAGTAACTCTTTATTTAATGAAATGATGTACAATCCTGGAAACAAAAGGGAGTGTCAAGCTAGCGTATTAGCGGTTAGCTCACCAGCTACTGTAGTTTTCCAGCTAGCCCTAGGACTAGCTACTATGTCACCACGTATTTTGCCCTTTTCTGCTTTGACACGGCCAGAAGTACAGTGAGCCTTGATTTGCAGAAACATCAAAAAGCAACTTTCGTTCTTATCAAAACGCTGACATTTTCCTGCCGTGAACGCGAGAGGGCGGAGCAGATGGGAAGAGGCTCCGTGCGAGACTTCTGTTAGATTAGTCATCCTGGCTCATCCTGAACTGTTACGGCACTCAACATCTAAGCAAATTTAATGAAACAGTCTTTACTCACCGGATCTGATGTCTGTCCGTTGTAGTCAGTGTGAGGTGGAGGTAGAGGAGCGGGGAGGGGTTTGGGATATGCCTGTCAACCACATTAACAGATCATAGCTTTTTGCTCTGTACCTGACCTTGAAATTGAGGGAATTGGGAAATCTTAGACACCACTGCTGATTTGATGAAACTTGGAAGGTATGACTCTAGCTTTAATAAAATCACACTGATTGGCCTCAAAACGTAACTGCATCTTTCTTTCTTTTCTTTTTCTACATGTTTGCAGTTCTTTTTTTGTCTGCTGATTTACTGTCTTTCTCACTCTGCAACCTTCTTTGTAATGTCACATGTGATGATGTTCATAGTACTTTTCAGCTCAGTATTCACAGACGTTTTTCTATGACCTGCAGCCTTTCTGGACCTTTCTGTTTTGCAGTTACAGCAAACTGGAAAAGGAGAGGACACTGATAGCCAACAGACAGTTATATTCATCTGCCGACAATGGATATTGTCTAGTAAAGATGCAAAGAAATGCCAAGTTCCTCACACAGACAGTGATGAGTTGGCACACGCTCCTAGCTGCACAGCTGTGAGCCATAAGCCCGGCCAGGTTTCCCTTGCTGGATTATGAACCAACCTGAGAGCTCCGTATGGCACCCCACCAACAATTACATTATCCCAGAGTTTTCATCACAGTCTTTTCATCAAGCTATCACAACTCTAGACCTGAGGGGAAGACCTGCAACTGAGGGGAATAGCACCAAATCAACAAATCATCAGCAAGGTATTATGGAACATCCTATTTAAATCTGCAGCTGATTGCCTGCTTTGAGACATGAGCGCAAAGTACAAAACTGTGGTACACGCTGCAGGCTTAAGTTTCTTCACAAAATTACAAGTCATATTTGTAAAAGTGGTCGATTGGGCAAGTGTTCAAAATGCATTTTTCTGCTTTGGTGTGGTGTTGTATCCTCTCAATTTGTTGTGTGTGGCATTCTCTTCCTCAACTCCAATGTTTCCAAAGTCCTGCTTTAAGTCTGACATTAATAAATGTCCTTTCCCACCGCACGATGCATAAATAACACCCCGTTCCAGTCTAGCTCACTGCTGTCTGTCAGCTTGCCCAAGCACTCCCAAATACTTCAGAGCTTTGCAACTGTCTGCTCACAAAAAACTAAAAAAAAAAATACCTGGACACTCAACAACCAAAGATAGCACAACCAGAATTATAGAGGCGATGACACTGAAAATAACTGAAACGTTTCAGTGAAGTTTTCACACTGACAAAACGTAAAATATGCCTCTTTGTTATTCTAACATGAGTGAGTAGTTCTGGCTCGGCTTGGGTGCACAAAAAGCACGCTTTGTCCGACTTAATACAACTTGGATCGCCAGTACAAGAAAATCAGAGGGTCCGCTTCACAAGGAAAGCATGTTCTCTGACAGATGTATCCCTCACCTTCACGTCCACTGGATACTGAACTGGCACCGCCTCACTTTCAAGTAGTATGTGCCTAAGCAGTAGCCATTTGTGTATTCTTGGAAAGCCATATTTAGAGAGACAACAGAGGATAGGAGGGTTAGAAGAGTATTGGGTGTTCCAAGTTGCAATTATTCCCCACTGTAATTTCAAGGAGCAATTGCAGCAACTTCTAATGGCACTTGGTTTGGACTCTTGATTGCTTTCAGTAGACGTGGACAGACAGCACACGTTTCAACTGGCTGATTAGTGTCCCAAATGTTTAAAAAAAAAAACTGAAAACAGTAATTGGGTCATTTTAAACAACCTGCACATTTTCTTCTCAGTCACATTTTCCACCAAAGCTGGCAAACTATTGAACAAATATGTCTGTGGCTTTACAAGTAGTCCGCGCGCTACGGTATGTAACTCCAACTTGCTTTACACGCCGAAATTAAGTCCAAGTCTGAAGTGAAAACATCATCTTAAATGAGGGGCAGATTATGGGCGCAGAGAGGTTTTAGAAAATAATTTAGATTGTAATAGCGTAAGGTGTTGACATTGAGCTAATGCTGATTTCTCGTAATGGCCACCTTTCATAGCCAGATCCTTTAATACACATTGAATGATGGAGTACCCCAGGGCAAAAACAGGGTGTTGCCTGCTGGATCCATGATGTATAATGAATGTCTGCTTTTCAATTTTACACTCAATGTCTCAAAAAAGACACACAAGTCTTCCAATTGAGGCCGGTGATCTTCTGCTACCTCCTTACTCCAACATCGTATTTATTCAAAAGCAGAAACATTTGATTTGTTGCGTTAGTGGTGTACTTTCTGTAAAAGGGATCGGAGTGAAATTGGAAGTTTAAGGAGAAAACAAATGTTATGAGTGCAGGGAAATAAAACTTTAACTACAACCGCCCCTCTGGCAGGACAGACCAACCCCTGACACAAATGAACTCCAGTAGTTGTGATATAAAACAATACAAGACTGAGTGGCATCTCTGCTACATAAAACATGTCCAAAGATTAGATGCAAGAACAGAGCTCCATGTTCCCAAAAACACACTGACGTAGAGCTTTTACATGAAATCGTCTTGGATGGAGGAGTTAGGGTTAAAGAGGGTAACATAGCTAATAAAAATCAGTTTATGAATATATATTGGAAATGTGGGCCTTTATTAAAGGGATACTCCACTGATAACACTATTACAATGATTGGAAAACCGCAGTGACAGATTAGAAGAACAAAATCACTTTTTGGTCCGGTCACACCAGCATTTTAAATGGTGAAATTTCGCAGTAAAATCAGTGCATTTCAGTTGAATCAGCAGATTCGTTTTCAGGGGCAACATGAAAAACGCTCAAACAAAATCTTTTGTGCCGTGTTGAACTTTGACACAAATGTTCGCACGGTTGAACAAAAGCAACCCAACTTGATGTGCTGACCTTTAAGAGCATTAGAGTCCATAATCTGCTGTTATGTAACCTCCTGCTGCCAATCAAAGAGGACAGAGGAATGGGCGACGAGTCAGAAGTCGATGGCGCGAACCAAGCTAACAAGCTCGCTGAGTCATGGTTTGCCAGCTGCTAGCTAGCTCAGTGAGCTTGTTTCTCTCCCGTTGGTGACTCTTTATTGATTGAAACGATTGAAACGGCTCTGCAAGGAGACAGTAGAAAGAAGCAGAGGAAGCTGTCGTGAGTGACTAGCGCTGGAAAGTTCCAGGCTTACTGGCATGTGAGCTGTTAGCTTGCCAGTAGTGTGAGGGTGAGGCCTTCATAACCACATCTGTAATGCAGACGCCTGGATGAACGCCGCTGTGACCGGCGTTAAAGTCCTCTTGTTTGGGTCACACGCTAAAAACACTGGGCTCTTCCCTTTCTCTGTCGCCGTTCCATGAGATCTTTCCCATTGCCTGGTAAACAGCACATATTTCATCCTGCACACCCCCCGCTTCATAGTCTTCTCAAGCAAAGGCTGAGATAACCCTGATGACATCACTGTTACAGCATCAAGGTTACATTCTCAGACTTCCTTAAGAGCCACAGACGACATCATAGAAGTGTTTTCGCAGGCTGAATTGTAGGTCCTGTTTGCGTCGCGTGAAGTGATTTTGATGTGTAAAACGTATGGGGGGGGCCCTTAAACCCAGAATCAGACTGTAAATGTCTTGTGTCAACGGGCTACCATGGCGATCTCACCATTTCCTTCTGTGACAGTTATAAGACAGAGTCTACTTTTCAACTGTTACAAGTGCAAATTATACTTTGAGCTCCTGTATCGCTTGATTCAGTACCTGCACTCGCTCTCAGCTGCAACTCCGACCTCAACATATTGGTGGTTTTGTGCCAGGCTTAAAAAAAAAACATGATGGGTCAAACACGAGTGACAAATATCAAAGAACATTAAAAAAAAACAGATGTCGGTGAAGTTCCGTGAAACTCCAGCTTGAGATGAAATGGGGGAACGCCTGCAGAGCTCCGACCACCGAGCCCCACGCAGCGCAGCACACCGTGACTAATGCTGTCGCGCTTCCTACCTGTTGGATCGTTTTGCACGCCCACAACGGCCAACAGGCCGGAGTCTCGATACAGAGAGCCCAAGCAGGGGCTGCTGGGAAAGTGGAACACATGAGATGCCGGTGACACGTTTATATTTCCTCCGTCCCTAGAGCCTCGTTCTCCCCACACAGGTTTAGATAACAGTGACAAGGTCACGGGAGGTAACAGAGGTTCACTTGAGGCCAGACAAAGAAAAAAAACGTACATTGTGTATGACCTGAGCAAATAAACTCTCCCCGACCTTAATTAAAGCGATTGCATGACTGGGCTGTTCATAACATGTTTGCACAAGCCGTTAGTAAAAGTGAACTCCCCCCTGTTAAATGAAAATAAGCACAAATAAACAATAATTACATGGATCCCTAACCCTTCATATGGCCCTTGCTGCTTAGTCACGTCCTTCGAATCACTACCTTGGATAAACCCCAAGGCAGCGCTCAGCTGAGGACCTCAGAGGCTGTGACTCATGAGCCCATAATGTGACATCCTTTATAATGGAAGTCAATGAGAGGGTGCATCAGGAGTAACCAGCAGTGGCATGGCCATATACAGTAAGCATATTCTTTTTTTCTTCTTTTTCTTTCTCTCTCTCTCCCTCTTTTCATTCTGAATGTTACTAAAAACAGCTCGGATTGTGTTCGGTTTGGATCTCATGGAATAATTATTATGCGGGCAAAAGCACCGATGTTGACTTCCGCTTCAGGCAGCTCGAAGAAGAAGATGTTCTGCAAAAAAACAAGAAGCTGGGCAGCTGTATGGAACAGTTACTTGTGAGGCGTTACGAAAAACAGACTCCATGCACAGAGCAGGAACTGTGCATGGAGTCTTTCCTCTGCGGCAGAGGCACAAGTCCTGCAAATGTGGCAAGATGATTTGAATTTGCTCCGGTTTTGTTTCACGTGTTTGTTACATTTCTTAGACAACAGATTAAATAGTTGAGCACGAGGGATTACCTGGATTACAAAGTGGTGCTAATTTTGTACCATAACACGCTGCACCAGCTCCAGCAGGTTCTGCATGATTGCAAAGTAACACAAATTAATTCAACCAAGAACCACTGGACTCGACCTTGAGTCACAATGCAGGTGCATCGTTGATGGCTTGAAACTGATCTACTCACACTTTTGCATGTGTTATAAACTGTTAATGAACCTGCTAGTTAGCCCACTATAACTATTAACTCGTTCAACCCTGATTGGAGCTTCCTCATCAGAGTTCCAGGTCCGGAAACAGCACCTGGTAGTCCCTGCAGCCAGTGTGCCAGATGTCATCTGGATACATTTGTTTTTTAAAGAAAAAGCAACATTATCAGACTCCACCATGGAGTCAGGGATTTCGACAGCCCACTTTTCTTTCTCTTTTTTTGCAGCGTGATGCCTCCCTCCCTCCCTCTCTCTTTCCCTCCGCTGGCCCCAGGCCCCGGAACCGGCGTAGCTCATCCACAGTATGTTCGCAGGCTCGGGCCGTGTGCTAGGAAACACGAGCAGGGTGGGATATTCAGAGTCCCGGGCGGCGCGGCGCAGGCCGCTGGATAAAGCGGAGGAGGAGACGGCGGTCCGTGTGGTTTGAGCTCAGGATCTCAGGACGGGAACATGTGAGCAGGGAATGGGCGACTGGAAACAGGATTATTGTTCTACACGGCACAGAGACGCAGGAGGGGCCCGGCACAGGTAACTCACCGAGATACACTGACACAGGGATGGAGGATTTTTTTTGTTTTTTGATTTTTGAAGGAATGGACCGATAGGCTCAGCGTTGAAATGGTACTCAGGTTAGTGAGGTTTGGAATCACGGATGTAGAGGAGGATACAGGCAGTTTATCCAACTTTGAATGGACAGAACTGAGTTTAAACTGCTCTTTATTCTGATACAAATCTCCACGATTTTTAGTGTTATCATAAGATAGACTATACATTATGAAGCCATGATGTTTTTTTGTGGGTGCCATCACTACATGGTCCTCTCGGCTACACATTTGGCACCGTGGTGCTGATGGCAGCGCATCACGGCGCGTCTCGTTCCCCGTGACAAATTCAATATTCAGCCTCCCCCATGCAGAGCGACTCCAAATTGAAAGTGCAGGGTAAATACAAAATGTCACACTTGTGGAGCGTGCGTGTCTGGCATTGAATAAAGGGAGCGCACCAACCAAAATAAACCAATTTAGGTTTGTTTTTTTTTCTTGGTCGGGACGTGCGACCGCAGCGCAGGAGAGGCAGAAACACGCAAGATGCTTGAACACACACAATAACAAAAAAGAAATGCAAGACAAACAAACTGAAATGCAGTTTTTACAGCCTAAACCACCGAGACTGAAGCCTAGTAAATTATATGTTCATCCTCGTTGTTTGTTGAAAAACACAAGTGAAACTGTGTGAAATATAATTCCGTCACATCTTCTATGAAAAGTCCAGTTTGAAGCTGAGAAGCAGAATAAGTAGTCTCGTGATGAGGGTTTTATTGCAGGTTGTATTGCCATTGCGCTCCAGTAAAACTACTTGTATTCACCAGTAATAGTGGTACTGGACCTGCTGTCCGCGCGCATGCTCTTTACACATTGCATTTGTTTATTTGCTGCATTAGTCTGCACGCAAATCCCTAGATATGGAGTTGGAGTTGCAGATGTTTACAAAGAGCGACCTTATAATGACGCATCACAACAGCGCAGTTACGCACGGTCCACCTCCGCTCAGACAGTCTGCAGGCTGCTCCATTCAGTGCACACGGGGAAGAGAAACACACCTCACACACAGTGGAGGGGTCGAATTATGTTATATATCTATCATTTATCCATACTCAGACTCTTTTTGTAAAATATCCACACTTGTTCCACAGGAGAGACGCCGGGAAGCTGTGACAGATCAGAGGGAGACCCTTTTATTTTTTGATTTTTGATTTTTTTTTCTCACCTTTTTTCATTTTTTAATCGGCGAGGAGTATCTGGCCAAAGATGAACACCATCGTGTTTAACAAGCTGAGCAGCCAGGTCCTGTTTGAGGAGAAGGCGAAAGAGGTGGAGATGAGCAGCAGAAATTATCTAGAAGTCATCGACGGGCAACATCCAGACCTCCTCTCCAGCAACCAGACCATCAGAGACAGAGACAACCAGGCCATCAGACACCGGAGGAGCGGGTACGTGGACTCCTGTTTAACGCCTGTGCGGCTTTTATTAACACGTGGCTTCACTGGAGTCCGGGGTTACCGGGAAGAACAGCTCTGTTTCACGGTTACTTCACTCAGCACAAGTTAGCACCCCGAGAGAGTCGGATAACAACGAGGGCTTTGTGATCGGAGCTCCGCGGTTATCTCTGCACCTTGTGCGCAAAATGAAGACAACATAAGAAATGTCAAGCTCACATAGGACTTGAGTGAAATTATTACAGAATTATATCAGTCATGTGCACGAGTTATAATACACAATTCTATTTCAAATGGATAAAATAGTTTCTGCAGATGTGTGTGAAATGCGCATTTACGCACGCAAAGCTGGAATTTACGCGCGGATAAAACACCCACAAGGAAGGTCTTTTATAGGTCTAAACTTGACTACTCACGGTTCACATGTCAAGGCTGAAACGCGAATTTGGTTACCCAGTCTGACTGTTTTTTCATGTGGTTTCAAGGCGGCAGGGTCTGAAATGAATATTCACCGTTTCTAAATCTGGTCCTCATTTAGGTGTTGATGTTCACAGTTAATCTTTAAAATTAATAAGTGGGTCAGTCGTGTTCGGTAGCGTGTCCTATAGCAGGTCTCCATCTGTTACTAATAAATAAATTCGCCCTTCAACTCTCTGTGTGGCCTAGTCAATCACATCAGGGTGTGTTTTGAAAAATTCATTTGATTTGAGTTTTCCCCTCATGTGACTGGGAGCAGGTGTAAGAAAACACAGTGCCTTTCTGTAATTTGTTATGTATTATTTGCATGTTTATTTGATAGCAGAGAGAGTGAGAGAGAGATATCATATAGCTGTGACCTTCAGAAGCCTCCTCAAGGAGTGACCTTCAGCAATAAAGAATATTGTGAGTCGGTGGACTCGTGTGACTGTGCGGTGTCGCCTCAAGGGAGGCATCAGTGCTAATGAAGAACGTTAAGAGATTAAAGCGAGATGTGTGTCTGTGCGTGTGTGTACACGCACGTGTGTGTGTGTGTGTGTGTGTGTGTGTGTGCACGTGTGTGTGTGTTCAAACAAAGTTCAGAACAGAGTAAAATGTCCTTTCGGATGTTCATACCAATCTAGATTACAAGCAAAATATTTGTAGAACATGAACCTCAGGCAGACTTGAGGTTAGACTGAAATATGTTACATCTGCAGTCGGTGGAGCTTTTTGGTGAGATAAAGGGAGAAGCGGAGCACGGCACCATACTGACATCTACAGGTTCATAAAACCTGGAGCTAAGGTGAGACCAGTCCTCCACAGACACGAGAGGAAAAAGCTTCAGGCTGCTGCAGACGGACTTGAATAAAACCTTTTTAATATTCCTTTAGGAACTCATAGAGTTTGTGTTCCCCAATAAGACGTTTATAGTGAGTTCAAGATATTTGGGGTTGTTTTATTGTATAATAATCACGAGTAGTCCTGGAGCTGAGAGGCACTGAGCTTCTCATTTGTGATTTTAGAATATCTCTATTTCTATTCTCCTCTTTTTTCTTGCTGTGATGTTTCTTCTTCTTCATATCATCCCTTGTACATGTGTCAGAGGCCTTTTCTGTGAAGGGAAACCACAAGTATAATTTCACTTTCTCGTCCGTCCCGTGCGAGGTGGCTTGGCTGTGACCCGGCTGCGTTGTGCTTGATCCGCTTCTCCCGGGTGTGAAATGTTAATCTGGCAAAAATGCGCCTGAGCAAAGTGTTTTTTTGTTTGTTCCATTGCAACGCGCCGGTGGTTTGTGGGACACGCAATGAAAACTAAAGAGCGAGTGGCCGTGTATATCTCTCTCTCGCTCTCATGCTATGTCTCGCTCTCTCTCTTTTAATCCGGCCTCTCTCGGTTTAATTGCAGTGTTCGGGGTGAGAAAATTGCACACTCTATTGAGTGTTCACTTTATGTGTCATGACTAACCATTCAGACGACATGCCGGTCCACTCAGGGCTCGCTCGCAGCTGCACAACATCGTCTGCTTGGCTTTCATAAACAACATAATCCTGTTGCTCTTCCACGGCTTTAAAAACAGATTCGACTTCAATTTGTGAAAATGAGGAATTGAAATGGAGACGGTCTAGCGACATCTCATCCTGATATAATGAATAACATGACGTTACTGATAAATGCAGGATGGGTACATTTCAAACAAATAACAACGACTTAATCCTGCATTTGTCGGCAGATTTGACTTTTTTTTTTAGTTGTAATTTGTAAAAAGGATACGTGTGCTGGACGGAAAGGAAGAAGTACAACAACAAAAAATCCCCAGGAATGTGTCTCATAATCCAGACCCACATGTGCTGTAGGTGTAATGAATACAACCCGGCTGACGTTGTCCCTCCCGTTGCTCCACAGGGGTCGACCCAGCGGCGGTAAAGTGCGACACAAGCGCCAGGCCCTGCAGGACATGGCGCGGCCGCTCAAGCAGTGGCTCTACAAGCACCGGGACAACCCGTACCCCACCAAGACCGAGAAGATCCTGCTGGCCCTCGGCTCGCAAATGACCCTGGTCCAGGTCAGTCTACGTTCTGGTCTTCATCTCTTGCTGGTCCGCGGATGAGCGCAGAGAAAAGGCGAGAGCTTCTCTCGGCGCTCGCGGCTGATCAGCGAGGGGGGAAAGTGAAGTTTGATTTCTGTGGTTGGGTTTTTGTGTAAAAAGTGGATTTGTACTTACATTTGTAATCACGAGGCTGTGAGGAGAAAGTGTTTTTACATCTTGAGCTGTTTATGTTCCACTGGTGGTCGATGTTCTTTTGACTTTCTTTCAAATTGGCAAATCCATTCGTTCCTTTATTGTTTCACTCAAATGTGACAAAATGACTGTAAATGGAACGTGGCGTTGCGTACCGCACGTCAGTCGCTCTCAACCTCTTTGACTTATGAGCCCTTTGATTTGATTTTCCTACGTTGTACATTTTAGAGGCATGAACAGGTGAAGTTTTTCAGAATTTGACCAAAATATCGATACAAATAAATGAAATATCAGCAGCAGACATGTATTATATATATTTTTTACTCCTTTCCATTTGTCTCTTAATCCTCATATTCATCCTCAGACCGCGGGTTGGGAACCACGAGTGTAGTTATGAATACAGGTGGCTTATATGCGGTTGCCCTACTGATAACACCAGTACAGAGGACAACACGAAGCTGACCACTGAGAGGAAAACCCAGCGGTGGCTATAAGTGTGTTTTGTGTCTAGCGCTCCCAGCTGTGTGTGTACAGTATCATCTGGCTGACAAGGTCACCGATACGGCCCGCGCAAACTCTGCGGCGGCTTTTTCGGGCCGCCGGCCACGATGCCTAATCTGGTTCTCATTTTGGGAGCCTGATGGAGCTGTTTGTTTTGGTGAGGGCGAGCAGAGTGCAGAGGAATGCTTTGTATTGGATGCTGTGCTTCGAACGCACACACACCGACACGACCTCACACACACACACACACACACACACACGGACATAAGCTGACACCCAAATACCAGCAGCAGTGTCAAAGGTCAGGGCATGAGGGTGGTGACAGGCAGGTAAATAATTCCCAGCACATTTTTCCAGCGTGAGGGTTCTTCTTCTTCTTCTTCTTCTTCTCTGGTACATTTGGGAGTTTCTTTTTGTTTTCGCTTCGATTTCCTTTCAATTCACTTTGTTACGCTTTGACGATCGGTCGACTCGTTGCAAAGTTGACTGACAGATAATTGCGTGCCAAAAGATGTCCTGATAGATGGACGTGTGAGTTATTTATCCAGTGAAATGTCTGAACATTCTGTTTCTCATGTGAGAAGATGCTAAGAATGATTTATCTTTTGCTTTCGGACAGAGCAAGCAGAAATGTGCCGGGTGTTTTTCCACTATAGAGGTTTGAGCATTTTCTGAATTATTCGCAAAATCAATCAAGAAACGATTCAATATGAAAATAATTGTTAGTCTCGGCCCAATGTGGCCTTCTTTTCTTTGCCTCTGAACTACACAGTTCTTCCACTGTTCGGTCCAAAGCAGCAGCCGCCGCCGCCAGTAATGTAGAACGCATCACTTCCTGTGCGTTTTCCCCTGGAAACACCCACCTGGCACCAGGTGGTCGAAGCGACTAAATCTGTCATGTTTGAGCAAAACAGACCATTCTTTCCCCTCCATCCCAACGCCGTAAATTGTCTCTTCAAAGTTTGTGCTGATGCGCCGGTGCCATCTCTCCGTCACCGTCCAAATCCCTCGGCGTGCCTGCATGCCGTCTCCCTCTCCGGTACACACAGTGCAGACAGGACGCGGCTGAGAGAGTTTGGCTGCCACGTCCTCCCCACCTTTTTTTTTTCTCTAAATCTCTCTGGGTGTCATCTGAGCAGGCGTGCCATCCTCTCTCTCTCTCCTCTCACCCCATTGAAAGCCATCCTTCCTCCAGTTCCTCGTTAGAGCGGGCCGTCCTCCCCGTCTCGCCTCGCCCTCCGGCCGAGCCGCCTGTACTCCGTGCCGCCTTCCCCCCGGAGTGCCACAGCGCCGGGCTCGAGACAAAAGGGATGTGGGATGGTCTTAGTTAACGAGAAACACGATACTGGAAGAGGGGATCAGAAAAATGAGTACTCTAGCATAAGGCCCCCTTCATAAGCTGCTTGAAGTCTATTGAGCATGAAAAGTTATTCTAGTATAACATCTAATAGTCTCCCTTCCCAGTGAAAGGAAGAGCGCCAGCTCAAGTGTCTCTTTCATTGCATCTTGAAGACACTGTTGGAAAAAAAGAAAGCGTATTATCGGAGGAAGGCTGTGCGAGTCCAGAATAAGCACGAGGTGTGTGTGTGTGTGTGTGTGTGTGTGTGTGTGGGGTGTACATGTCGGTCGGAACATTAGTTAATGAAACGTTGCGTTCGCTGGCCGCTCGGCGCTTGCTGGGTGTTGAATGTTTCTCCGTGGCGTTGAGACAGAAAAGATGCATGCTGGGGTGTCTCTCCGGAGCGTCTGGGATGTTTCTCAGAGCGGTTCCAGGGAGCCGCTCTGCAACCCGACCCCGCTTCTGTCTTTTGCCTCGGCCTCGCGTTGGGTTTCCCCCCGAGGGAGACCGATGGCAGGCGGAGAGAGCGAGACGTTTACTTTGGACGTGGAGGTGTGTGGAGTCCAAACAATAACACCTGTTTCTATTTGCTTCCATTTCCTCTCTCTCTCTCTCTCTCTCTCTCTCTCTCTCTCTCTCTCTCTCTCTCTCTCTCTCTCAGGTCTCCAACTGGTTCGCCAATGCCAGGAGGCGACTGAAGAACACGGTGCGGCAGCCCGACCTGAGCTGGGCGCTCAGGATCAAGCTCTACAACAAGTACGTCCAGGGCAACGCGGAGAGGCTGAGCGTCAGCAGCGAGGACAGCTGCTCAGACGGTACGTCCCGACTGCACCTCCCAGTTTCTTTACCAGTCAAAAGAGAGAGAATTGACCCGAGTGGTCCTCTGTGTAACTAAAAACATTTGTTTTTGGGATGTAGGAGTCAAGGCGGGTGACGAATAAAACATGCTCTTGATTCGGTGTTATTTGGGCCAGAGACGAATACTTTAGGCCAGACTTTTTGAGTTTTTTAAATAACTTGCGTCCCGTATCTTTTGATTTAACATACGTGCTGGTTTCTACCCTCTCCATCTGCCGTACGCAGCTGCTCCGCCCCTCAATCTGATTCAGGATCCCTTCAGACTCGGGTCGTGAGTCGGTCTGGCGTGAACTTCACGCTCTCTGTCCAGCGTGACCGGGATATTCTCCTCGCGTCATCCTCCCCGTGCCCCCCTGGGAAACAACACATCTAGCATAACCCCGTGAAACGCAGCCAGAGGCCCCGGGGCCCCGTCTCCTTGAAGCGGGCCGATGCCACGCGGGAGCCGTGTTCTGGATGCGTATAAAAATGGCGAGCGTGTGATCCGGCCGGGAGCCGGCAGGCCGCGACACGCTGTCATTAGGACACCCCGCCGAGCCAACCTCTGACTCCCGGCCTGCAATTGGAAATGAGCAGCTCTCTGTCAGCCGTGTATTTACAGCGGGAGGCCTTTTTTTCTCTCTCCTCACTGACGGCACTGCAAACACGGTCAGGGAATAAAAAAAAAACACACGAGAAATAAAAACATACATACTCACGCAGCGAGGGAAGAGCGCTGTGGTGTCAGCGATCTCTAATTACAGTTTCTGGCCGAGCGTGCGGCCCAAAGAGGAATGTGTGCATTGTGTCCGCCACAGGCCACCGTACCACCAGAGGCTCTGTACATCTCCCCGACTCTTCTCCCTTTCACGTTATGGTTATGAAGCGGTCCGCAGCCTGCTCCCACTCCTGACCCGAGCACCGAAAAGCCCTCTATTATGTATTCAAGCTCACGCTTTTGTCCAGACGGCTGTTAATGGGGCCCAGACCTGACCCCACTGACTCGGCATGCATTCCTCTCACTGTCCAGAAATGGTGCAGCTTGTTTTAGAGTTACACTAGCCGAAGAGACAAAACGATGTTCCTCCCCCTCAGCGTGCGATACGCGGCGTCGTGTAGGTGCTGAAAAGGACGTTTTCTTCAAAAAGAATAGGCGGCGGAGCTCGATGACGGGACGCGATGGCGGGATTCTAACGGTTGGGTTTGTTAGCGCTCGCGTTAGCGCTGAGCTCTGCCTCCGACCCCGCGGGGGGAAGGAGAGCGGTACGCTGCCTCCATGTGTTTCTGATATGTGGGAGCTCTAATTTTAATTTGGCCCAGACTGAATCAAAAATCCAACCTGCCCAAATTACCAAATTACAGTCTTGGCAGGGTCAGTATCTCGAGTGAACTTCTCCTTGATTTCCCCTCCTCCCCCTCACCCCGCCAGAGGATATCTGTTTTTTCACTACGGTGTTTTATTCCCCGTTTTCTTTCATCAGGTAGGGACCTTTGCTTTCATTCAATCTCTCCGGCTGCCGAGCGCCCTGGAAATTATTTATTTCTGCCGGGGAATAGAGGGGCAATGTGGTCTTGATGCAGAGGAAATAGGCTACCATCCGTTATGGTTTGGTAATGCGTCTTAAGTCTCGCTGGGCTTTCTGCTCTTGAGGCGATGCCAGCGGGAGGGCAGGAGCGCCAGGTTGAAATCCCCCTGCCCTGGTCTTTAGATTCAAGATTAGCTGAAAAATAACCAGACTGTGAGTCAGTGGGGAGGAACATGCAGAAGGTAGTTGGATTTATTTAAACTGGAGGAGCATTTTGCTGAAGAATATGCGTGTGATTGCCATCTGCACATGATGATGGCTTGGAGGCTTTTTTGGGACGATGTCATATCGTCTTCTGAAAACGGATGGACCTGTGTTGGCTGTGGGTCATCTAAAGCATTTAAAAAGATGTATTGAGAGTATATGGAGGTGCTGGTTGGAAACACAACGGGGCTCAACGGGCGCCCTTTAGATTGAATGCATTACATAACCAACACACTGCACATGCTTCATAAGGAGCCTATGGACAGTTAATGTGTGCAACAATGAACATTAAAAACAAGAAATGGTGCCGCATACAGGTGCTGAGAAACCAACACGTTGGATGTTTCTAGAGACTGAGCCACTCGTCTACAATTCTTTTTTGTGGTTTTACGAAAAGATCCAATTGAAGTGTGTTTTCAAGATCCTGTGTTCCAGGATTAGCTTGTTTATAAAAACAGGAAACGAGATACAATTATGTACACATTGCTGTAAGAACGGCGCACATGTGTGAGATGTGAAGTGTTTCCGCACCGCATCTAAATGTTTTCCTACTTTCCCCTCTTTGGTGGTGCAGACGGGGACAACCCTCAGAGGACACAGAGCGGCCCCGAGGAGCTCAACAAGCCCATGTACCAGAGCGTGATCAAGAAGGAGGGCTCCTCCATGGTGGGCATGGGCATGGCCATGGGCATGAGTATGGGCATGGGCATGGGCATGAGCATGGGCATGGGAGCGGGGCTGCGCTCGGCCGCCTCGCTCGCCGAGGACTACGTGTCTCCGCCCAAGTACAAGAGCAGCCTGCTGCACCGCTACCTGAACGACTCGCTGCGCCACGTCATGGTGGCCAACGCCGTCATGGACGCCCGCAAGAGGAACCACTCCGGCTCCTTCAGCTCCAACGAGTACGACGACGAGCTGCTGTCGCCGTCCTCCTCCGAGGCGGAGGCCAACTTTGTTTATCGGGCTGGTAAGGAGCCACATTTCTTACATTCTTTCCCTTCAAGAGTCTCACACACACACAGACGCAGACATACGACATCCTTCACTTTTGCTCTTTTTTCGTCCCTCTTCCATCTGCACATGTTGTTTTAATTCCTGCAGCATTCCCAACTATCTGCCTCGCTCTACATTACGCGCCTCTCCTCCAGCTCCCTACCTTTCATACGGTGTTGCCAAACGTGATCCTGAGGACTCCTGAAATGGAGATGCAGTGAAGGAAGGAAGAAGACAAAAAGAAATCCCCGTTCTATTAGATTTAAAACACTAACACGCGTTCGCATACCTACAGCAGAGGAGCTCACGCACTATCACTTCAACACTGGCGCTCTCTCACCCACTCCCGCCGAGCAGAGGAGGAATTCCCCCCAGACGGCTCCTCTGACCGGGCTTCACGCGGGCCAGACACAACAAGGCCATGTGGAACACGCTCACTTTCAGACTACTGTTTGGCACGCCTTTGATCCTGCTCTGAGGTCCCGCAGAGAGAGAGAGAGCACGGGGCAGGGCGAGCGAGCTGTGTGTTTGTGCTTCGGCCGGCTCTGCGTGTGTGCGTGTGTGTGTGTGTGTGTGTGTGTGTGTGTGTGATCCGGGGAATTGAAAACAGAGGAAAGGCTCGCGACGAAGCGACCGTTAAGAAGAGAG
Organism: Clinocottus analis; assembly: GCF_023055335.1. Lineage (NCBI taxonomy): Eukaryota > Metazoa > Chordata > Actinopteri > Perciformes > Cottidae > Clinocottus > Clinocottus analis. Next base: position 3,572,537 of record NW_027175909.1, read on the forward strand.
CGCTGACAAAAGGAAACCGTCGGTCCTGCGAAGGGAGGGGAGTCTCTATCTCGCTCTCGTCGGGGAAAAAAGTCGTTTTTCATTCATTTTGTTTTCAGCGGAACATTCCAGAGCGAGATTAAGAGATGAAGTGTTCGGCTTTATTGTCCCTTGTTGCCGTTTCTGTTTCTGGGTTTTGACACTTTTGAAATAATCCGTTTAGGGATTATTACTGGCAGCTGATTTTATTTCGGGCATCTTTGTTGTACTGCAGTTCACTCAACCCCGTGAACTTGGAAAAAAATGTAGAAGAAATGTAGAGTGGACGTGGAACTCATAGTCTAACATTCATTTAGTGTAAACATGTTTTATTAATAAAATAATAAATAAAAACATGCTGTAGAATGAGTGTTCACCCACAAAAAGCATCATTAGTGTGTTGCTGGACTTCCCAGCATGCATTTTTCAAGAGAAGAACAAAAAAACATGTCTTTGTTTTAAGCTGCAGGAAAACGTGTGTTCTTTCAAGTCGAACCATCTTAAAATGTTCTTTACGAGATGTTCACGGCGCCTCAGCGAGCTGCGAACAATCGAGCTCGGATCTGTCCAAGTTCTTCTTCAGCTGAGGACACTCGGCCTTTGTTCAGACGCACTTCACTACCAACAGTAATGTTTTCACTTTCTGATGAGCGAGGGCAGCACCGAGAGGAGGAGGAGGAGGAGGAGGAGGAGGAGGAGGAGGAGGCGGGGGCTTGTTTTTGAAGTTGAAGGTGATGTGACGGAGGACTGGGCCTTTGTGCGGGGAAGAGACGATTTTATTGTGTTCTTTTCAAAGCTCCTCTCCTGGACAAATGTGTTTTATATTATCTGAGCGTGTGTGTGTGTGTGTGAGTGTGAGTGAGTGAGTGTGTGTGTGTGTGTGTGTGTGTGTGTGTGTGTGTGTGTGTGTTTGGATCAAAAACGCATGAGCGGCTGTGCCGGGTACAATCCTCCAGATCGAAGAACTTGAAACCCTCTGACCTAAACCAGCGTCAGGCCCTTTCACATCGAAGCACCTGCTGGGACTCACAGACGGAGAAAGGAAGAAAGAGATGGATCGACCAAGCGAGACTTGTAACTCCCTCTTTACCAGATTTTAATAAGAGAAATCTCCAAAAAGGGATTAATTCGCCCGACTGGCCTGCTGTTTTTAATAGAGAGTAACTATTTTATCTCTACGGTTAATATCATTTCTTGGCGCTGACGTCTCCCTCTTGGATTTCCCGCTCTGGCACTTTTACAGTAGTGATACTCTGTTACATGCAAGGGAGGCTTTGGAGTCCACACATGGAAAGTTCTCCGCGGCGGTGTTGACTCATGGGATCGGAACACCTGCCGGGCCCCGCCGGTCCGCTCGCCCGCTCGCACAAACGAAACAAAAGGAAAAGTCGAGAAAATGAAATTTTAATTCCACGTCTGATCTCGCCGACGCAGACGGAGCAAATGAAAGAGGGAGGCGGAGAGGAATCATTTAAAGCTCGGGTTTGCATCATTTCCTCTGGAGCTTTCTCTCTTTTTCTTCCTCCTGTGGCTGCACATTCCAGATATTTTTGTAGTGAACGCATTCCTCTTTTTTTTTACAAATAGTTTAAATGTGTTTATAGAAACAAGAGAAAAACGCTTCCCCGGGGAGCAAATTTCACATAAATATGTTCTGTGAAAACTGAGAAGAAGAAGAAGAAGAAAAAAGAAGAAAAAAGTCAGATTGAAGCATCGTAAATGTTCCTCTCACTTCTGAGCGTGTCAGTAGGGGAAGAAAAGAATTTCAAAAGAGCACATACGGTGTCTCTTGGCACATTCTTTTGACGAACCCCGGCCTGTAAAGCGGTCGGGATTGGCCAAGGTGAGAGTGGCGTGCCTGGCAACCATCATCCCATTGGCTAGAAGTTCATTAATGGGCCAGTTGGCTGCGGCGGCCCACGGCCTGAGCCCACAGTGTTATCTGTGACTACAGAGGGCAGTCAGACGTGGCAGGAGATGGAGAGTGTAGATTTACCCCAGTGGAAAACTACACTTCTGCTGGCTTGAAAGGACTCTCTCTCTCACACACACACACACACACACACACACATCCAGTACAAACACCACACATGCACACACACACCTCCAGTCCAAAGCCTGTGGGGAATTTCATTGAACACAAGGAGCAGTAGAATTCCATCACACATGCCAGGGGTTTCATGCCAAATTACCCTTTAATGGGATATTAAATGGCAGGAATCTGGCTCGGTGTTTTCCTTCGCGCTCCGTTCCAGATTTCGGCCCCCTTGTCCGATATCATATCGATCATTGCGCTGCGATTAACCCTAGCCCGACGTGCCCGCGGACAGAAACTGGCGGGACTCGGCCCGCAATTGTCCACGGGGTGGACGTTGGTGCGTTTCCTGAGGTTGTCTCCTCCGTGCACTGCGGTCGCAGCGCCGCACGGTTCTTTCTGCTGATGCGGAAACGCATCGAGAGCTCAAAGCGAGTCGAGGGCCCCACCGGAGAGTTCCCAACATCTCGGGCCGTCGACCAGCGTGCAAGTCGTAGATTCCCGGTGATGCAACGCGGCAAAGTCTCCGCATTGAAGTGACACATTCAGAAACCACCCAGCGTTCAGCACGTGGCTTTTCTTACAGCTCTGGTGTGGTCCAGGCGACTGGAAGAAAAAGTTATCGTAATGTGGAAAAAAAGGAAAGAAGAACGTTTGTGTTTCTCGTCTCGAGGTAGAAAGGTAGACGGGTGGGATGGTTGTTCCAGATAAGAGATTTCTATCACCACTGTTGACGAACTAGATCTACTTAAGTGGTGTTCCTTCACCGTGAATGTCTCTCTCGTTTCCTCTATGAAGAGAAACCCAACGGGGATGATTTATCCAGCGGCACGGTGGCGGTTTGTGTCTGATTTAAGACGCTCGCTGCCTGACGAGCGAACGGCGGGCTGATTTACTGTCGGCCACGGAGCGAGGGCCACGCTCGGCGACAATGAGCCACGCCCCGGCAGTGATGGATGACGACTCTCCTCGTCTCAGGAATCCAGAGATGTGGATGGACTGGCTACAGTTTGCTCTTTCCACAGCTTCATAGGAAAGGAGAAAGGGAAGACAGAGGGAGGAGGGAGAGGGGGTGAGGGATGTTGTTCCAAGACTGCAGCTCTCGCCAAGACTCACTGGGTTCAGGTTGGGCTTGAGGAATCAGTGTGGAAGAGATGAGAGGAGGGAGAGGGAGAAGGAGAAGGAGAGGGAGAAGGAGAGGGAGAAGGAGAGAGAGAGGGAGGCACTTGTTCCATCCAGATTGAGACTTGAGCTTCTCCAGCAGTGGCCTGTCGGGAGAAGAAAGACAGCGTGGTGGCAGTGACTAAGAGACACAGAGACTGTGGTCGGAAGAAGTGAGCGTGTGTGTGTGTGTGTGTGTGTGTGTGTGTGTGTGTGTGTGTGTTGTGCTGAGATAGGGAGAGGACTTGGACTCGTGGATTGGGTTAGAATAACACTTTTAACCGTGGCAGGGGATACAGTTCTTGTGCATAATTTTCATATTTCATTCATATTTTTGCACTTAGCCACAGAAGTGTCTGGCCGTGCAACTGTTTTTTTGTTTGAAAAATCTGTGTCGGAAACTTCTGTCAGCGCGATGGAGACGATAAGAATTGTGCTCCTCGGAGAATTTCAAAACGTCATTTTGAAATGCGTGAGCCTGTAGCGCTGCATCGTCCTCACTGCCAACTCCTGACGTCTAAATCCTGACGCTTGTGGCTCAATTGTCTTAAAAACAAACACATCATAAAGTCAGCAGTTGTATAATATGTCAATATATGTTGATGAATATTAAACCGTGACTGAAAAATGAGTATCTAATGGTTGTACGTTGTACACCTTCCGTTTGTCGTGAATTGGCGTCAATTAAGTTTTCCGCGAGCAAAACCTGACAGAAGTTTCCGATGCAGATCCTTGCAACACGGCCGTCGTGCCGTGTTGCACTCAGCTCCCTCAGTCGCCTCGAGTATTGCATCAGATAACTCTTCCTTGCAGGCCAGAGCCAACGGGGACGTTCGGTTTTCAAATCTTTCATTAGAACATTTCCACGCTGTGAGCAGTTGAAACTCCATCCACCTCAATAGTATTTGTCGGGGGGAGAAATGTCAGAGCCACGCATTCAGACTATATGAATGACTTCATATGGCCCAGCAGTGTTTAGAAGAACGTGCTGCATCTGTTATATTGCAGATAAGCCTCCGTGGGTTGTGCAAAGGGTAAAGACGAAGTGCACGAAAAGGTAAACCGCCTTGACAAGTGGAGCATGAGTGTGCATGCGTGTTGGTGTGCGAGCACTGTCGGCTCCGCTCCCTCGGGACAGAGCGCTAGCGGGACCTTTTAAATCTAATTTGCAATCATTAAAAATGAAGGATCACATTGACCGGCATACGCGTGCTCACCGGCGCTGGGGCACTCTTGCGTACGCGTCTAAAATAAGAGCCTCGTGTCACATGACGTTCCCTTTAAGTCGCTCCTGCGCTCCGTCTCGACGCGATGCCGAGTCCTGGGACTCGAGGCTGGGAAGCGTCCCGCAGGGCGTGGCCGGTCCGACGGTGGGAACGAGCAGGGAGTTGGCAGGGCCGAGGTATAATCCTGGCATTGAGCTGCGGTGCAGCTTCATGCGAACGGAAAGGTGGACGAAGACACTGAGAGAGGGAGAAAAAGAACGGTGGTGAAGATGGGCTATCGGCTCCCGACCGCTAACCACAGGCTAGGACAACAGAGGGGACGGCGGACTGAGAGCGCGTTCACGGCCGTCCTCCCCGCGGGGAAGTGTTAACAGACAAACATCAGAGCAGACGCTGTTTATACGCAACTCCCCAACATAGAACTGGAAGAGAATAACGAGCCCTCTCGACCTGATCGTTTTTAAATCATCAGCACGCCACGGCTTTGAGGGACACACACACACACACACAGACACACACACACACACACACACACACATCGAGTCATCGGATTCAGAAAACACAGCTGCATGCCCAGTCAGGGAAAGCGAGCCGCACTGCCCCGGCCTGTATAAAACACAAAAAGTTTCCACTTTTAAAAGGCCAGCCGTGTCTAGAACAATAGGCTGCCATTGTGTTCCCACGGGACAGAGGAGAGCGGAGGGAGGTTTAATGAGAGAGCAGAGGTGTGACATAGTGAGGACATGGGACGCACGCACACACACACACACACACACACACACAGAAATCCCCCATGAGTGTGAGAGGGCAATTCAATCCCACCGCTGTGAAGAATTGCAACATAATGATGCAGTGAGTGCAGAGCAAACATATCATTTGGCCTCCAGCTCCTGGGTGAAAAAAAAGAAAAAGAGGGATATTTTTGGGCACATGAAAACACTTAAAAATCGGAATAATGTTTACTCGCGGTTTCTGCTTTTTCCCTCCCTCCCCCCCCCACCTCCTAATGTGTGTCTTTTTGCTCGCCGCGAGCACCAAACATCCCTCCCAGAAGATGCTACTGGCGACACCCCCCTGACGCTGCCGGGCCGCCTTTGAGCAGCCGGCCCGCGCGTTGTTGTCTCTTTCGTACCTGCTGCCAGCACGAGCGGGGTCACCGGGCGCGCTCATCTGTTCGTCGTCAGTGCCCGCCTCCCGTTGTCACGCAGCCGCTATGTGGAGTGCGAGCCCCTCTGATCCTCACACGCCATCGCCGTCTCCATCCCCATCTGCCACGTTCGTCCTTTTCTTTGCGAGCGTCTGATCCTCACGATGAGCCCGTATCTTCCTTCTCAAGTTTGTCTTTCTGGTATTTGTCCGCGACACCCCGGCAGTCTGCGAACACACACACACACCAAAGGAGGAGACACACACACAGACACTCCTGACAACGTATTTACTTCTTCGTCGAGACGCTCTCCTCATTTCGTCTGATTTAACGGGGGCCCTGATTACACTCTGTTTACTGGCACTCGTAAACACAATGACAGCCTGGCAGCGCCGAAACATCTGAAACACCGTCATTATTCCTCCATCGAGCAACAAGACACAAAGTGTAATCCTCACTGCTGGATCCTGGTTATCAGCCCCCGACCGCAGCCCCACACACACACACACACACACACACACACACACACACACACACACACACACACACACTTGTGTCATCTGCCGGGCGGACGTGGAAAAAGCGGATGGGAGAGTCCTTTTCTTGGGCAGCGGCTCGGTATCTGTCTGGCTCTGTCGCCGCGTGTATGTTCTGTTTAATGGTGTAAGAGCTAATTATTCAATATTTCTTAAGTGATGCAAGTGTTGTCGGGCAAAAGGAGAAGGCATTAAATTCCCGCCGCGTATGATGTCTTTGGCGCCCGGAGTGGAATTGACAGTTTGGTTCTTCTGGAGCCTCAGACTCAGACTTCTTCACCGCCCGTACAGAGAGAGAGAGAGAGAGAGAGAGAGAGAGAGAGAGAGAGAGAGAGAGAGAGAGAGAGAGAGAGAGAGACAGAGAGAGAGAGAGAGAGAGAGAGAGAGAGAGAGAGAGAGAGAGAGACGGCTGGGAGGGGTAATATAAAAGTCGGGGTTGGCAGAGCGAGAGGCGGGGGAGTGCCAAGGCATCTCTAACTTCATTTGCAGACTCTCCTTGACGTTACAAAAAAGCACAGATCATTAAAGATATATATATATATATATATATATATATATATATATATATATATATATATATATATATATATATATATATATATATAAAGCTCTTGAAGCCCCTAAAGCAGTAAGCGATCTCTCCGTGTCGCAAGACTCAAGACTCTGGTGTCAAATCAAAGATACCGTCGGGTAATGGCCGCCCCGAAGCGTTCCTCATTTCCTTTTTTTTTTTGGGCTGGAACCACAACACCGGTCACGTGACTTGTTCCGCCCGGCGAGCCTGGTGACGCAGGCGTCGCCGGAGGCGAAAGCGGCCGCTGCGTCTGCCGACCTGCTCTGTGGGCGGACGGGTCGGCGGCGAGCGGCTCGTCGAGTCGGCAACAAGACTCTGGTTCTCATCAGGTGCTTCAGAGGAAAAGGGCTTAGCTCATTTCCGTACTGAGACAATTGAGTTTGGATGTGTGTGTGTGTGTGTGTGTGTGTGTGTGTGTGTGTGTGTGTGTCCAACTCTTTCTGTGGAATCTTTCTCTCACTGAGGTCAGAGTAAATGTCTTTTCACCTCCTGTCCAGCAACGTACATCATTTTATTCCACTTTCTAATCTAGTCTTCTTTCACAGAAGCGTTTATGAGTTCAATCTGAATGCTGTTACATAATTTGCTTTACACATCAGTTATTTCAGCTTTTTTTCTGTCGAGAAGCACGTGAGAGCTGCCAGTTAAAGGGACTCTCTGCTGCTTTTTTTTTTTTGAGATGCTTCATCTGTGAAGTCATCTCAAAACTGCAGCCGCGGTGGATTTTATCAATGACATCGTAGATTGTAGTACACACCATTTCTATTTCTTGTGATGACTCATTAGAAAGTGTGGAACTCATTATTATCATCACTTGAGTGACTATGTTGTGTGCTGTGTTATGACTGGATTATAACTGATCTATGAGGCACAACAGAAGGAGTTATAAAGCTTTACAAACGCTTTACTTTAGGCGAAAGGTTTCAAACTTTTCTCTTTGCACATCTTTCTTTAGAAATTGAGGAAATGCATGAGCTTCTTTGCTTTCTGGCTGACAGACAGATGAGAAGATGGCTCTCAGTCTCCTATCAGAAAGCAAACACACCGTCCTTCCTCTCACCTGCTTCATTCTTAAACACCTCATTCTGCTGTGTTACAGTCATGGGAACACTGTAAACCCACTGAAGACGTATTTTTGGGATTGTTGGCGACCGGAGACTTGACGCTCATTCTCAGTCGCTCTGAAGCAGACCACCAGCTAAACGCCTGAGACGTAAATGTCATATAAAATGTGTGTGTGTGTTTATTTGTCTGCCTAATTCAGCCCAGCCCTTGGTTTGTGCAGCAGGGCCGGCCTTGTTTATTGTTGTGTGTTGCTAACAACAGCACCAGATGGTAATGATGATAGTCGACCGCTCTCCTCGGTCGGCTGTCCGCAGAACAGGTGTAACCTCATTCGCCGTCTAATTTGTCCGCCTCCGCTCGGTTTCTCTAATTTTCACCCGGGCTTTGTTAAAACTCGTCTTGTTTCTTATTTTTATTTTCTTGTTGTTGTTGTTGTTGAATTCTGCGCTCTCATGGCGCTCCCTCCATTACCCCGCGGTGATGTTAAGTGAGCTGGTATTTTTGGACTTCCAGCGAGGCGCCAGAAGCCATCAAACTTCTTAGCTTTCTTTCCCCTTTGGCGGTCCGTGAAACCCCACAGGCCAGCGGAGCCCAAAGGCAACAGCGAGGTGGCCCGCGTGCTCGGTAGCAAGGCAGTAAAGCAAAAATACAAGGAAAAAAAGGAAGATAAAATAATAGAAGGTCCTTCGTGATTTACTGCCGATTTACTGAGTCTTTGGCGCGGCTCTTGTTTTGAAAAATCGCAGTTTTGAATGTTTTAGGCACAGGGCTTTGGAAACAGAGTTTTCGTGTGCAGTGGTGCATCTCCAGATCCCGGGGTCCTGGGTTCCCAAGGCCGAGTCCAATGTGAGTGTGGGAGGAGGAGGGGGGGGGCTCAGAAAACACTGTTTTCATCATCTTGGGCATGCCTCGCACACTCTGGAAACACTTAAAAGACGGCAGCCCACACTGACTTTGCAACACAGCAAGAAGACACTTTCTCTGCATGTTGTGCGTCTGCGATGTGGCTAAAGCTCGAGCTAATACGTTTGGGGAGGGGGGGACAACAATTGAAAACAGTGTAATTGGCCTGTAATTATGCAGAGCTGTGATCATGGAGAATGGAGAGCACATTTCTCCTCAGCACCGATCTGCTCCAGAGCCCTGGCAGCCAGCGAGGGACTCGAATGCAGAGAGGGTGTCTTAATGTCTGCAGACCATCACCGTTGGTTCAAAGTTTGACAAATGGGTAAAAAGTAAGAAAGCACAGGCGATGAAGTCGAGGCGGATAGCACCGAGGGCTCTGAAAAGCAGCAGCGAAACAGCCCTCATTAAAACACGGAGGGGAAACATGGCGTTTGCGTTGGCTGGGCCGCGTGAGCGTCGGTTCCGCCTCCGAGTACCTGGATCAGGGCGGTGCCACGGCGAGTGGAGGACAGAGGACGAGGGACCCGAGACATATCAATAAAGGAAGAGGGACTCGCTGATGAAGCAAGATCACGGCCGAGGCAGCGGGGAGTCGCGTCCAGGCGAGAGTGTGAACGCCTTCGACGCCACTGAAACCTTAAAAATCTCATTGCGTCGTTTGTACTTTCTGGGTTATCGTGTCCTCATCTCGCACGTGCACACACACACACACACACACACACAGACACACATTCCTCTCCCGTCCTGTCGGAGGATCATCAACAGCAGAAACTTGCCGAGAGCGAAGCCTGTCTCTCTCTCTGTGGAATACACCTATTACAGAGCAAACTGGAAAACTACAGGAAATGTCATAATCAGGCCCACATTAGCCCGGGGGCCTCGCAGACCCGGTACTGTCAGCGCGGGTCACGCTACACGGGGAACATTTCTGGAAAACAAGGGAGGAACAGAGCGAGGCGTTGGGAGAAATTAGGCGCTCATGGCAGATCCAGGTCTTTGGAAAGCCCACGAAGGGCTTTGGCGGCGTCAGAGGTGACAAAGCGGAGCGGTACAATCTCAAGTGGGCTTCCTCCGACTCAGGAGGAGTCTGGGAGTTTTGGCTGAACCTCGAACACTGTATCCTTGTGCAACCTTGTTTTTTTCCTTCTTTTTCTTCCAGTCGGACAATCACGGGGAATGAAACGCCCGTGGAAATGAAGAGGTGCAGATTTTCATTAGCTGGAGGGAGCGTTTCGGGCGGGAAACGCCCGCCGACTCTTGTGGCGTTCGTTAAAAACGACCGCTGGAGTTCAGACGCTCGTTGAGTGTGCGAGGGGACCGGGTGCGCCCGACGTCTGGGAGGGTGCAGGAGGTACGAGTTAAGACGACCTCTTCGGGAGCTTTGGACTGAGTGGAAACTCAGGCGGTTTGCCCTCTTGAGAAAGCACCTCCGTCAGCTGTACCTGGTCCCGATTGGACTTCTCTCCAGCTCACGGGGCCTTAGCTGTTTGTTTGCTTTGCTTAGAGAGAGCGCCCGGAGGCAGCGCGGCGAGGATATCCAGATGCTCTTTTAATGCCTCATGAAAACGCCAAGCCCCTGTCATCGGTACTCAGTGCCGGGCAGAACGCACCCCGAGCTGGACCCCGATGACAGAAGACAGGTTTTCGGCGCAAAACACGCGCGGCAAAATGAAGCCGGCCGCTCTCGCCGCCGCATAAACACACTGGCTGCCCCGAAGAGACGTTTGGTTTCATTGTTTAATGACTTCGCTATTCCCCACTAATGCTTCACATGTGAGATGGAGATTGCTCCCATTCGAAGAGAGAGGAGGAGGAGAAAAAAAGAAAGAAAGAGAGCAGACATCCATCTTCTTCTCACTGACTCACTTGCTGCCTTTTCATTCCCACTTCAATCTCTTACGCTCAGTCATTTTCAATCTGATTTCCTCAGACAACTCAATTACGTTGGCCGGGGCCCATTTGTTTTCGGACAAAATATTAGGGAATGGAGTTTATGAGTCATCAGAAACATCTTTCAACTCGATCCTATTAGTCACCTTGTTTCTTGACGGCTTCTTGAGAAACGTCTTTTTTGTCCAGCATCTGAGGGAAGAGAGAAAACAGAGCAACACATGTTTGCACTGGACAGGGTGTACACTTACAGTACAGACCTCCCACAGAACCACACACACACACACACACACACACACACATACACACCTCCTGTATGTTCAGCTAGAGTTCAATAAATCGTTGACCCCAGAGAACTCTACAAAAACCAACCTTTTGTTTTCCTCTTCTTGTACTTTCAGAAACCACAGACCATGGATCAAGTAAATGTGACAAGTGAGTGGACTTTCTGTTACCTCGCAGTGTCCAGATCAAATCCTCCATGTTGGCTCATTACAAGCTGACCTCGACCTCTCTAACTCTCTGTCTCGTTCTCTCCCCCGACCATCAGTGGCAGCGGCGGCGGCGGCGGCGTGCAAAAGGAGCGAGCGAAGGGCAAAGACGAGACGTACTGGAGGGAGATCAACGCCGCCATGGCCTTGACCAACTTGGCGCAGGGGAAGGACAGCAGCTCCGGGACCACCAGCTGCATCATCCAGAAGTCCTCCCATATAGCAGAGATCAAGACTGTCAAAGTGCCGCTGATGCAGAAGTATTAGCCCGACGCCATCCTCGCATCTCTCTATGCAAACCAGCGAACATTCCTGCGCCAGACGGTCCACATAGACTCCCACCGAGGTGGAAGGAGAACTGTTGTGCAGGGACGAGGGAGGGAATGTGGACCAAAAAGAGAAACCGCTCTTTTTGGTTGTTATCGGTGTCTAAAAGAGTGCAAAGGAGGCCTTGACCATCATCTTCTTTGTCGGGTTGACAGACAGATATCGAGGAGTTTGTCTGCAGTATTTCCTACAATAAGACACTTTTGTAACGTTAACTTATTTTTGATGAGTCTGATTTTTTTTTCTTCATATTTTTTTATTTCTCCTTTTTGTTTACGGAAATTTGCGTCTTTGCCAAAAGTGCCTTTGTTGTTTAGACGAATAACTCGCCCGCCGCGGTCAATGCAAAGTACAGATCCCGAGGTGCCTCTTTGGAATATTTGACTAAGTTTAGCGCCACAGTCGTGATTCAGGATTCGTTTTTCTGAATGGAAACTCCCCATACATAGCAGCCTAGTGCCTTAAGGACTGAATGAGCTCACCATCTGAGGCACTGAACTCAAATAGACACACACACACACACACACACACACACACACACAAACTCTCTTAAAAAAATAGCCAGCAGTAAATCCCTGAAGGAATTGTGCTTATTTTGACTGGAGTCTTCATTTTGACTGTACCGAACACTGTTTTGTCTCAGTCGGCCTCTCGTCGCTGGAAAGGCCAACAATAACTGTCGGATACGTAGATACGACGCGAGCGGCAGATCGATAAGCCGACCCGACGCGCTCCACCTCGTCCACACGGCGGCCTTGGAGTTCGTCACCCGGCGAAGGATTTCCGTTCTTATCTGGGCGTTCTCCTCTCGTGCCCGGGCGCTGGGCCCGGGCCCTCCATGAAGGCCCCGCTCCCCCACGCAGGGCGGCGAGCTGCACGCAGGCCCACGGGCACGCTTTAAGGTTCAGCACAGTATCTGTTCTGACAGACCATGACCTAAAAGGGATGTTTTTGCGCCGCATTATCAGTGTTTTACGTGAACAGTGTTGCCTTTTCACGTGTGTGTTGCTCAGAACAAGATAGTCCGGAGTGAAGGGAAAGAAAAAGAAAGAACAAACAAAAGAAAGCAGCCGCCACCAGCTCCACCAGCCGTTTGATCCTCAGCCCCCTCAGCTGTTTAGCATTACATCCAAATTGCTGTTTACAAGAAGCCAGAGGACGGACTTGCAAAGTTTGACTTTCTCCCCCACCGCCTCGCTTTCCTTTTTTTTTTTTTGTCGGTCTTCAAAAATACATTTCAGTATTATCTTTTTGTCGGCCAAGCAAGTGTTCAAAAGTATTTGTTATTGCCAGCCTGTGTCTGCGTGGTCGTTTTGTTTTTGATCAAAACGTCGTATTGGTTTCACGTGACCGCTTCAAGAGCTTCTTTTGTCATCCAATGGAAAGATTCTCTTCTCGAGAAAAGGACGTACGTACGGCGCATATGTTGTAAACGTTTGCGACGAAAGGTGCCAAGTTCACCGGGGAGAGCGGGGAGGGGGGAGGGAGGGACTGAAGTTGGCGCTCTACGCTGACTTTTTAATTTCATGTATATCTTTAAGGTACTGTTTATGTGTGTCAAAATGTACACTCCTTCATAAATTGTGCATACGTTGTTTTTTTTTAATAATTCTTTTTGACAACCCGTACTGTGCTCATGGTCAAGGACGCCGAGGAGTGAAGCTGCACAAAGTGACTTTTTGACGTTTTTTTTTTTTTAATGTCTTGAATGTGCAAACTATTTCCAAAAAAAAAAAGAAGAGAGAGAAAAAAGAAGCTGCACTTACAGTTCTTGGTTTTCGATCAGAAAACACACAGCCTCCATTGAGAGAGTTTTTTACATTAAGGTGACGAGAAGTAAAAGAAATGAAGGACTGCCCTGTATTATTCCCGTTGGCGTGCCTATGGAGGTATAATGAAATCAATCGCACTAGCCAATCCCCAGGCACTATTTGCTCATGCAGTGGGGGTTGTGGGCTCCCACATGTGTTTTTTATACACCTGATCCAGGCCGGGTAGCTGCGGGGTAGAGCCGGCCCGCTCCTTGTGTTTCTAATCGCACCTCTGAACCTCTGGACCACTTGCGACCCTCACACCTCACACGATACCCGCTCGCTGGGAAGAAGAGAGCGAGATGGGGGCTTCAGAGACAACAGAGCGCTCTTTGTTGTTGCTACCTGCCTGCGCTCACTCCTCCAACAAAAGAGGGTCTCCTCGGCCAGGACTTTGGTGCCGTTCATGCCTTTTCTCCAGCTCCCGCTTTCACAACCACGCTGACAAATGGGGAAATGCATCGGTATGTATTGAAGCCTATAAGTTATTGTTGCAGACTTTGTAAAAAAAAATAAAAAAGAAGTGGTGACCATGGTTTGTTTTTTTATTGTTAAGTTATATGAATTGAGATTTTTTTCTTTTTGTTTGTTTTGATAGAGACTGGATTTTCAATCCAATGACCAAATGCATATCTCCTTGTATTGTCCGAGTTGCTCTCATGTAAAATTTCTTTTATAAAAACGTTGTTACTTGGTCAAAGCGAATAATGAATGAATAAACCTCTGAATGAAATGCAAAGCATCCTGTGTTGATTCATTTGTTAAAGCCCATGGAGGCAGTGCGAGAAGCCGTGAACACAACATGGACATATAAATGGCCTTAAAACTTATAAATGACTAAACTATTCTTAACAAATTGCAATTCTATACATCCGGAGCAACATAAGCTTTTAATGTAAGATATATCTTCACTGTTATTTTCATTCTGTTTTAGTCTCCATGAACTACTTAGAAAACACTCTGGCGACGTAGCTGCTAAATGCTTCACAATGTTCACTAGCTAACGTTGGCTGAACTTTGGTGCTGAGCAGACAGTTCATTTTTTTAAATTGATTTTTTTAGAGCTTCTTCCAAATACAGCTGGAAAAGAGAAGGATGAGAGCGGTGAGACTCGACAGTAGCGGTTAAAGTGTAGATTGTACGTCAAAGCAATTAGCACAAGATGCTAAAACACGTTGTGGCGCTGAGAGGAACTGCCATGTTGGGAGACATGAACCATCCCTTTCCCATTATATTTCACTGTATATATTTTATTTTATCATCAGTGCAGCTATGAAGGCACATTTCCCTTCATCTTCGCTACAGAGCCGCACATCATTTGCAGGGTGTCAGTGTGTTTATCATTCGAGAGGAGAGGAAAGAACAAAGAGGAAGTTGCGGTCTGTCGGGGACATCTTTGTTTTCTTTTGTTGATGTCACCAGGCTAAAGTCTTAATTCTACCCTTGGGCCACCGCTCAACACTGATCGCAATGGAGGAGATGTTTGTTTACGACACACAAGGCGGGGTGGTTTTCAAGAGCTAAACAAACTAATCACGACAAACCATTGGAGGAGCTGAATGTATACAGCAGTGAGCTGCGTCAACCACACGCCACACATTAGTGGTTTGGGCCTCATCGTTGGCCATCTCCTGTGTATTTTTGCTACCTTGAGAAGGATGTTTGGCGTTTTGCTTTATTTGTTTGACCCGGGTTCAGATTGAAATCTGTGTCTCGGGAGTTCAAGAGGGCAGCAGCAGAAAGAGACAAATGGCTTTAAATAAAGATTTCATAAAGTTTGGGGTTTTCTATATCCGCTGTCGCGAAGGGGCTACCTAGAGAAGTCTGTACATATAATTTGAACCCTTGTGGTCTCGTGGATCCAGGATGATAGCGGGAACGGACAACCGAGCCTTTGTGCAGTGTCTGAGTCTGGAGGCATCTCAAGGAGGCCAGGGGAAGCGTGAATTTATGTCTCACGCTTCCTAGGTGTGTCCCTCTCCTCAGGGCTCGGTCTCCCTTCTCCTTCCTGTATATTAATGGCTCTACCATGCCACCGCTTGTCCCGAACATGAGCTCTGCCACGGAGCCGAGACCGAGGCCGAGTCTCACGGTGCGTCAGGAGGGACGGGGCCGGGGGAAAAGATCCCGAAAAGGGGAAAAGAAGATCGCAGGAACTGATTTTAAGAGACAAGAATAAAAGATGTTGACAACGAGCCGTTGCAGCGAACGCCACAAGCTGTAAATGCCGCTGAGTGTTGGACGGCGCCGCGCAATGTGGTTCCATTTGTGAGTCAGAACCAATCGGGACTCGGCCCGTGGATCCGCTGCCTCCAGACCTCGGCGTGGCCCTGTGAGATCGCTCACCCGGACACTTCCTGAAATACTCCTATCAGCTTTGTTGACCCCTCGTCCCTCGCTGCTCTCTCCAAACCCCACCTTTCGCTGAGCCACACTTTCCATTGAGAAGCTAAGTGATATTCCATGCTGCCTATAGCTTCTCCTTTCATTTTCTTTCTTTTTTTCGTTGTTTTTTTTCTTCACCCATGCTTTCTCTCCGCGCCGCTGACAAAATCGAAAAAGGAGTCGCGGGACTGCACGGTTATCTCGGCGCAGGAGACGGACAAGTAGAGATTCTCGCTTGGCGCGGCCCGCGCCTTGACAGACTCCAGACTTCACCTTGGCCGTTAACTCGGCCAGAAACTGTACTTCACCGACGGCGGGCAAAACCACACGGAATGAAACCGGAGAGCGCAGACGTCCTGAAAATCATTTCCCCATTTGATGAGGAAATATGACTCCCGTGGCATGCTGAAGTAATTAGTTACCTTGCTGTGAAGGATGCTCCAAGGAGCCCCTGTTCATTAGAGCCAGGACTTTGTCTTCTGCTGCCTCCTGCCCTTGGACTCAAATATGAGAAAAATCTCCGGGCCTAATTGTTAGATTCCTGAAAGAATTGACTGATTAAAAACTTGGTCCGGTCTTGCAATCATTTTGGGACCGTGGGCTGTTTTGGATCAGCTGGAGCTTCATGGATGTTTGAGGAGGTGATGCATGCAGGCCACGGCTCAGATCATGCACACTGTGTGGACCAGAGCTAATCACTCAGGAGGCCAAGGGTCAGAGAAGCGTTATTACTTTGCAGACAAATTATACCCTTGAAATTAGCATATTTTCCCAAAGCACACGTCTGCAGAAGACTGCAGTCTGAGTTTGAGAAGACTGAAGCGGGATTACGCTGCACGCTGCTAACACCGATTACTGACTAAATGAATTACTTTAATGAAGGAGATACGCGCTGGGAATAAGGTGTTTTTCTCAGTATGAGTTCAGCTTTTTGGAACTCCTTCAAACATTCGATATTCTTTGAAGTATTTACTCAAAATGTCAGTGTAGAAAGGAGAAAACCAGTTGATCCAGGACGTTCACGCCCAAGTGAGAATCAGATCCCCACACCTTTTTTAGCATAGGACTTATATCCACTGATCATTTCCTCAAATCATTCATCATTCAAGTGAGCAATACGTTCCATGTTTGTCTTCTTGATTCCATTATTGTATTAAAGACATTTTTCAGCTCCGTTGCGATGCGGTTTCTGACTCTTCTCCGTGTTGAGCTAACCTAAGGCAGTTGAAAAATATTTCCTGTCTTCATTTCTCATAATAAACGTCTTCAGAAACCACCGGGAACAAGAGGGAGAGAGCTGTGCTTACACGGAACCGCAAGTAAACGCTGCGTTTGGCCAAATGGGGACAAGCCGGCTGTTATTCCAGGTGGACGGCATCTCTATTTTGTTTTGGGAGAGAGTCTGGGTCTGAAACGGGCGGAAAAATGTGACACATGCCAGTTTTAAACAAAAAGGGTCAATTGCGCTCGTAGGAACCGGCTGTGGAGGCATGCACATTGTTCTGACCTGAGAGCATTGGGAAATGGATAATGTAGATGGTTTAGAAACACTCCGCTCCGTTGCCAGAGTAAACTGCTCCAACAGAAAGGCAGCAGGAATTGGCCTTTGGAGGCAGGAAGTCTCTGCTTTGATACCTGGTGTCAAGTTTTCATGATTACTCAGGCCGCGGTTGCTCGTACATGCGCCACGCCGTGTTGTCGGCGAGACGGCGTTTACGCAGGCTCCAACCACGCGAGACCTTTCTTCCTCCACCGCTGTAAACTGACATAATCCCAGTCCCGGTCTCGCCGCGGAGCCCTGCAACACAACAGGGCTCGTGTTCAGCGCCGTTGTTTGGGAGGTGAGTCGGATCCTTTTCCATTGGCCTCCGACGGCCCGGCAGGCCCACCGTGCACAGCCTCGCGCAGCGGATCTCCCTGTGTTTGTTTATCGGAGGATAATGTCTGTGAATTCCCTTGTCTCAGATCATGCGAGAGTCACTGCAGCAACGTCCTCAGCTGTTTCCCAACAGCTGAGCGCTCGCTCTCTGAGCTCCTGAGACAGAACAGATGCTACAAACGACGAGAGGTGACGTGGGTCTGCGCCAACGTGGGACCAAGACGCAGCAGGAGGAGCCGATGGAGAGCAGAAGGAGGCGCACGCCGTGGAGTGAGAGGCGGTACTTTCTGATCTGTTGGTGCAAACAAACGTTAAGGTGACGTCTCGTCCTCGTACACGTGAAATCCCCCGATGATACGTCTGTGTTTCAGGGTTCGGAAATGACCCTGCGAACGTTTTGAACTCCCCTTCTTTTGTTTCAGTGAGATATGAGCTCCTTCTCAGGCATTATTTAGAACTCACAAAACACATTGTTGGCTTTGAGGGATGTTTCCCCACCGCAGAGCAAGCATCTCGTTTTAGGTCCAGAGTTGGGCCAGTGAGAAAGTCACTGCCTCAGATTTGAAACGCTTCCTCAGATCTGGCCGCGCTCGGCTCTTTGTTTTCCACTCACAATGGCCAATTACAAGTAAACAATGTTTTAACTCTAGCCTGCTTTGGTTGGCCACAGCTTTATGTTCGCCAAAGCCTGACACAATGTCTGAGCCCGGTGTGAGGGCCGGGGGCTCTGGTCTCGGCGGTCAGGACCCCACAACGGGTCAAATCTGACAGGTTGAAGACAAAGGATGAAAAAAGATGAAGGAGACAAAGATAAGTCACACATTTTATATTTGGAGTGTGGAAGTATGTTTTTGACCAAATTAGATCATTAATGGAGACGACGTTTGCTCAGTTGTCGTGTGACCACACGTGAGATGAGTTCAGATAAAAAACGAAAAACGAAATAAAAAACGTCTGAACGCTGCGGAAAAGCTGAAAGAGGAGTTTGTGTTAAGAATATTTAATCAAGATATTACTTCAGGCTGAGTGGTTACAACATATGCTTGCAAGTACTTTTTCTCTTTATTCATCTCCATATTTCCTGACTACTTTTAATAAAGGGTGAGATAAAAAAAAATATATATATCAACATAAAATCTTCAAAAAACATGTTTATTTTCTGTTTTGTAACATCCTGGATTTGTAATCTCTTGCAGACCTCCAAAGATCCTCCCAACGAAACACACCTGACGGTGTTGGGTGGCTTCCTGTTTTATTTTGTAGTTTGTGTCTCGTTTCCTGTCTCTGCACTTCCTGCCCCTGTGTGCCTCGATTGTGCGTTTGTCTCCTGATTGTTTCATTCCCTCCACCTGCTCTCAGCCACGCCCACATGTCCCCTGATTGCTAATGGCCTACACCTGTGTCTCATCCACATGAGAGGGGACGACAGACCTACAGTCGTCCACTCTGACGCTCTCAAGCCGCCACGAGAAGACGCCGCTTTCAGTCAGACGTCTCTGCTCAGAGAAACGAGGCTCTTCGGTTCAAGAAGACTTTGTGTTCAGACGGTTCACGCTCGTGATGCTTCTCATGCATCTGAAAGGCCTCATTTCTGCATTGGACGAGCCCTTTCATTGCAGTCTTATTTCAGCTCCTGTGAATGAACTTTGGGTGTTGCCAGTAGCTGAGGCAGCATAATTCCAAAATAACACTCACGGCACCACCGTATACCATGATTGCATGATTGTTGTTTTCGCATTCTGTGGTGTCACCAGCAGCGCCACTTTGCCCTCCAGAGTTCATCCTCCGCAGAAGATTGGACTGCCCGCTCCGTGTTGGGTTTTGCCCTCAACCAGGCAACTGAAACGTTGCTTTTATCCTGATGGACCGTGAGGGAAAGTGGAATCTGTAATTGCAATTTGTGCAGACAGTGTCTCATTGAGGTGGCGGAGCCGTCCCTCCACATTTACAGGGCAGTTAAAAAGAAACCGTGGACTTTTATTTTAGAAAGCACTATCTGTTTAACCACCTCAAGTTTAAACCTGTTGTATCAAACCTGTGTCAAAGGGCAATAGTTGCTTTCAAACATTACATGCTCGAGCATGAACATTTGTTCTGCATCTGTGACAAATTATTCTACCTTCCTCTCCGGATTACGCACGTACTTGTTCACCAACCCAGACGCCAGAAGAACATGTTGGCCTTGTACGTCTCCAATACTTTGTAATTTTATGTTTTATATCAACATTTCTATTTGTATCTCAGGGCTAGTAGTAGTAGTAGTAGTAGTAGTATTATTTTATTCTTAATGACATAAAGGTTTAGGAACCAAAACTGAGTGGGTAGGTTTTGTTTACCAGTGGAAAAGAAATATAAAAGTTTATATAAAACAAAGTGGTGAGCACAGTTTTAACTGATGTTTTACATTGTTGGGTTTATGTTAATTCTATTTTGTTCTGTTTAATTATTTCTTCTACCTTTTACCTTCCTACTGGTTTGATATTAATTTGTTTTATTCAAATAATAAAAAGATATTTCACAACATTGTATTATT
Organism: Clinocottus analis; assembly: GCF_023055335.1. Lineage (NCBI taxonomy): Eukaryota > Metazoa > Chordata > Actinopteri > Perciformes > Cottidae > Clinocottus > Clinocottus analis. The sequence goes on from NW_027175909.1 coordinate 3,592,521, forward strand.
AACCACTAGATATGTAAATCTTACTTAATGGATTATTTTGTTGGGGTTTAAAGTTTTATTTCTGGGTTCTCTCTGATAAATCTGCGTTTACACGACATCGTCTGCAGACAACGTGCACATCGTGACTCGGTTGCAAGTGATCCGGGGGGCAGAGCGTGCTCCCACCCGCCGTCCTGACAGCGCCCAGCGAAACAGAAGCCACGGCCGCTCGCAACATAACGACAGCCGGGGGATCACAAAGAAGACGTAGGCGAGAGCGGGGCCTGGTGTCTCTGTGTAATATTTCATCAGAGAAAAGCTAAATACATTCCTCACTACAGTCAAGTGTAACCACGTCAATGCAGCAGATGTAAGAAATGGCAGCTGCCGGAGGAATGCGGTTTGGCAGCGAGCGGCGGCCTGGAGAGAGACTGGAAGGTCCTCTCACGTTAACACTTTGTGTTTGGGAACACAAAGATACATTGTTGACGGCCTGAGCGCACGTCTGCCTGTGTGTGTGTGTGTGTGTGTGTGTGTGTGAAACGACATGGTGGTGGGTTCAATCACCGTCATTTGCAGTCACGTCGAAAAATCCCACACAAAGCGGGCCTCCGTGTGTCCGGCCCGACTGAAACTCGCAGGACCTATTTAACGGTGAAAGGATGGTATTACGGAGCGGTCCGAGTGGCATTTTAAAAAGGTATTAAACACAGATGCACACAGAGACTTTTTCTAACCATTTTATAAGAGCGCATTATGATATTTAAACACACGCGGGGAGAGGAACATGTCGAAGGCAGAGTGAGCGGCTGCAGACCTGGCAGGCAGCGTGGCATGATTGTGGCAGCCAGTTTTGAAGGCCAGCAAATAAATCGGCCTCACATTTGCTGAAGCGTGCAGCCGGAGCCAAAACTGTAATGTTACCATAAATCTGGAATCGAATGGGCACACTCGGCCAACGCAGGAGCCCATTCCTCCAGATGTTAGTTATGGAACTCTTATTTTGATTTTATTTTGTCCTCCTCCCCCTCACTTCTCTCCTCTCCTCTCTTCGTCAAATAAATACATACATATGTTCGGCGTAAAACCGCCGAGCGCTGCGGTCTGGATTCGCAATCTCGTCACGGGTGCTTCGCAGTTTGATGAATTCAGGTTACGACTTTGCTCGCTGCAGCCATTCCGCTTTAGTGGACTGACACTTATCGTACATCTAATCCCGTCCAGGGAGCGTGGGCACGGGGCTGCTGGGTAGAGACGAGTCACGAGGGTTGGTTTGACTCACCGCTGCATCAAACACTTCATCCTTCTTCACATGCGGCCCATTAAAGTTGGGAGGAGCGGCCGTTTGTCTCGATTCATGCCTCCACTGGAATAACATTGGGAATATTATCCCACTGTCTAAATCTAAATTTATGCCGCGGCCATAGAACTAATTCATCTCACCCACCGGCTGTAATTTGAGAAATTACCAAATTTTGGACCCCTTTTTAATTCTGTTGGAGTGAACTGTCACATTTTGAAGGCCGTCTGTAATCATTATGGTTTTGTGTTTTCAGTGTGTAAATCGTAACACAAAGCAGCTGTTATAGATTATCAGCTGAGTCAGCAGTTAATACTGATGGTGTGTTTACTGCCCGGCTTTTTTTCAGTGACATTTCTGATTTGGTGATAAATATAGAAAGTGGGCTCATAGGTTTAAGGTTGTGCAGTATACTCAGATTATTGAAATTGAAAATAATGTTGAGGTTCCTGTACTTAAGTTAAGTATTTACATGATGTGCTACTTTATACTCCTACTCCATAACATTTAAGAAGGAAATAGTGTACTTTTTAACTCATCCTTCCACATGTATCTGTGAATTCAAAGTTACTTTGAGAATTACACATAACATATGATGCAATGCTATTCAACTACTCAACAGCACATAAAGTAGGTAAGATAATCTCTGCTTGGACTTGTCACAAGATAAAATGCAACTCATATTGTCAGTTAACACTAAATACTTTTGCTATAATTTGCTATGATGGATCTCGGCAATGCTGATCGTGCTTCTAAAGCAACAATACCTGGATGTAAAGAGTAAAGACATTATAGTATAAACGTGATCAAATGATGCAATCTCACTCCCTCATGGGAAGGAGAACCACAACGGGCTGAAGTCCCTATCATGTCTGTGTGATCGGGGTCACAAGTCCCCGATCACACAGACATGACAGGGACTTCGGCCCGTTGAGGTATCTGGACTTATGGAACTGCTGAAATTGATCAAAAATATCATCACTTCCTCCCAAATCCTGGCCACACACTTCAAGACCAAGTCCAGTTCCTGGAGGGGACCTCTGCATGGCATCCTCTCGTCGAAGACCCGGCAGCCTCATCTTCATCAGCCGGGCTTCATGAGCCTCGGAGGAGGCCTCAGCGATGTGTACAGTAGCGCTTTATGGCCCACCGCGTGACTCCAGCACCGTTTGGCAAGGACCGCACAAGACCTCCCGAGGCCTTCGGAAAATATGGTCCTTTCACTGCCTACAGAGCACACAGTGTGCAACCCTCTGAATTCTTCCTCTAAGTTTAATCATCCCGCTTTATACCATTTTTGGGTGCAGATGGCTGTGGGACCACCTCAAGAGGACATATATGGTCACATACAGTATCCTTTTCATTCAGAGTCGCCTGGCTGTGACCATTGTGGGCTTCATTTCAGGGATGTTGGAAGGACGGAGAGGAGTTCTGCGACTCAGCACGACGAACAAGAGGCGTGCAGAGATGGTTGGGTTGTAGTCACACGACCGCAGAGCGTGTCCACGGGTCCTCTTCTCCCTCACATGGGACACTAAATGATTTTAAAGAAGTCCAAAAAAAAACTGCCAGGTTTTTTTTTTTTTTCCCCAGTTGTAGTAGAAAATTGTGTCTGACACAAGACGGAGTACAGAAAGCACAGGAAGACTAACGCGTGTGTTGTCGCCTGTAATTAGCGCTCTGTTTAGGTTCACATTGGTACACTGCAGCTTTTGACAGGAGGATTTGATCCGATGGAATAATACAGACACTTTGGGGAACACGCTGCTTTGGTTCTTGCCAAGAGTTGGATGAAAAGAATCATGCAAATCTCCTGACTGTCTGTTAGTTAGAAGGACACAGCTATTAGCTGGTTAGCTTTGTGCAGATGGAAACTAGGACACGGCTAGCTGCACACTATTTTAACAGTCATGTCATAGTGTACCATGTCAAAACTCAGTGACAATATTGTATGCCATGGATATATCACAAAACATCATATTATAGTTTGATATTTGAGTAAAGAATACCACAAACAAAGCTTGATCTGCATACAGTGGAGGTGGTAATGGATGGCAGCTATATATATATATACATATATATATATATATATATATATATATATATATATATATATATATATATATATATATATATATATGTGTGTGTGTGTGTGTGTGTGTGTGTGCTGCTTGATTGGATGAATGTAAATATTTGAGCGCAGCCCTGCTGCCTGCTGGGAGGCCGAGCCCATCCAGCACCGTAAGTGAATTTGGGAGCTGCTCACGGGACCTGGTAGCGATGAAGCCAAGGGGGGGGAAGCAGAACCACGCTACACCCGCCACCCCGCCGTTACACTATATGTCCACAGCCCCAGGAGGTGTCGAGGAGAGGGGCGGAGGAGGGGGATTCAGCATTTTATCACAAGCCCACCGTGTGTTGGGAGAAAGGAGCTCTCCAGTCTGCCACTGGACGTTCAAGCGGGAGCTCAGCGGGGTAACAGCACACTGCAACGGGAGGTGGTGAGGTGTAGACAAAACAGCCGCCCCGGCACTGGAGCTGCCACACACCCCGCTGCTCACACACACACACAGTCACACACAGTTACAGAGACATTGCATGCAGGCGGGCATGAAGGCATGTGCATGCCCATCTGTCGAGCAAGTCTGAGGTATTTGAAGGTGTCAGACGTCTCCATCTGAAGCAAACAATGAAAAACTGTTGGGGGTTAAATGGCCCCCGCAAACCCAAACACTGCATGTTTTAGTCACACGTGAGGTTCTGTGAAAATCTGACTTTTTGGCATTTGTTCAAAAGTGTAACTTTACTCCCCAGCTAGCCTTAACTGAAACTAAAAGGAGCTGCTTCGTCGTACCTGTTTGCTGAGATTAACAATCTATTCTGATGATCTGACATCCGTACATTAGATTGGTGCCCACATGAATGAGGCAGGAGCTAACGCAGGGTTCATACACTCTTTGACCGATGGATTTTCATGACTTTAAACCAAATTTCCACGACAAAACATTTTGTGAAATCTTAGTGTAAACATGAAAAAGTGAGACAATGTAGTATTAAACTAACAATGAGGATTCAACGCATACAGTAAACCTTAAATGACACGAATGAATGAGAGACAACAGTTTGATTAAAAGCATAAACATTTATATAGATGTCTGTAAGTATGGCTGCATGTGAGCCTCTTTCTTTTAAAAGCATATTCATTATGTCAAACTCAGTGTAAATGAACGACATGAACACATAAACATATCACGTTTACGGGACTTTTCCAACACTTTTATTTTCTTCAAGGACTTTTCCAGGTTTTCCATGGCTGAACTCCATCATGTTGGAGGATCAAAGTAATATCAGCTGAACAAGTTCTGTAATATTTGACCTTGATTCCTTGTTCATCTGTTAGGCCAAATTTATAGTTTCTTTGTGATATTTTTGACATTTTTTTTCTCCCTTCAGCACACAAGCACAAAGCCGACATGGCCGACCCCGATAAGCTCCACTTAAGGATCTGCTTCCTCGTTCTCCTGATCTTCTCGTCGCTTTGAGGAACCGGAGATCGAGCCACGTCCTCTCTCGGGCCATTAGGCCGACAGCCGCACCCGAGCTTGAACCCTGCTGAACGGCTTTTACAGGCTCCGTGATTACAAAACAGTTGTCACGCCTCTGTTATTCCACATGATCTGATTGAAAGTGGATCCCGCGACAAAGTGGATCGCGGAGACGCAGCGGCCGCGTTACGTTAGAACCCACGCTCATGTGAAGTGGTTTGTGTTTGCGTGACCTGGCTATGATTTCCTTGGAGAGAGCTTTATTTGACTTTGGCCTGCTGGTGGGAGGCTGGGAGTGGTAGAGGTTGGCTTTGTGTTCTCAAATTCAATTGTCCACGATACAGTCAAAGAGCATGAGCTGCCTGTGGTTTGCAGTAATAAACCTGAACTCGGGTTACATCCAAGGCGCAAAGGACTGCGAATGGTCAGGGGGAAAAAAACAACAGAGCGATGTGGACCTGTAATAAGGTTAAGGCCTCGAGCTACAAGACCGTGAGTAAAGCATGTGGGCGAGACTGAGAGAAAGCGCTAAAAGCTTCATCCTCTGAAACCTGTCCCGAAACGTTTGGTGGAAAAACAGCTTCTCAGAAGAAAACAACGGATCTCGCAAGACCTTCCAGACCCCCTTGTCTCTTCAAAGTCAGTCAAATTGGGGTCTTTAGACTCGGCGGTTTACAACAAATTCTCTGGTCCGACCCCAAAATCGAGATCGGCAAGGCAAAGAAAAATAAGCAGCGCAATTACAACGCAGGGGCCAGATTATTTATACAAAATAATGAATTTGTTTCTATACATGGCAATCATCTCACCCAAACGCAGGGGTTCATTAATGTGGAGGGTGTTTTTTTTCTGTTCCCCTCGATGCGAGCAAAGCACTGCAGTCCGTGGAAGTGTGCGAGGCATGTGGAAAGCTTACACCCATCCCTTGTTGATACAAAGTGATTAGTTTATTATAGAAGCCGGTGGGCCGGGTACGCGGGGGATTGGCTTCCATGCTGCAGCGGTAGCTGGAGTGCGATCGGGCTGACGCGTTGACACGCCGGATGACGCCGGCGGCGGAGGCCTCGGGGTGAGGAGGGGGGTCGCGGGGTGGCGGGGACGATGACCGAAGAGACTCAACCACCTCCTGTCGGGTTTCCACAGAGCGGCGGCGCCCCCGCCCTCGCCCTCGCCTACCGGTCTGTTTTTTTTTTTCTGGCACTTATTGCCGCAGTAACCCGAGGCCAGGAAGAAAACAACCCCCGCTGCGAGGCCAGTGTTCTCTTCCAGGCCGAGGAGGCGCTGCCTCCTGCTTCCTTCAGGGCCTGTACACAGGGCGCCGTGTTTTTGAAAATAACAAGAGTGGGTTACAACCAAATCATTTAGGTTTAAATTAGATTGACAGAGTATCAACGATGAGGAAACTCAATTACTAGCTGAATTGACTTACAAGGATCCGAGGCCAGAGGTTCACACCAAACAAGGATGGAGGTTTCCTGCTTACCCGAGGCCTGTTCTTATTAAGTTATGGGGCTCTGGTGTGATTGATGGGTACACAGACAGGCCCGCTGCTTCAGAGCAAGTAGGTATGCCTGTGTGTTGACAGAATCCATCGCCATTCATGATAAGGACCGAACCCCCCCGGAGATGTTTTTACTCTGTACATGAAACACTATGACCATTCAGGTAGTCTCCTCAGCTGAAATATTATTTCATTTAAAAATACCGTCGTGCCCACACAAGAAGGTTTGAGGATTGTCGTAGTGAGTCAAGTGGAGGAAGGTTGGGAGGAGGGGGGGGGGGGGGGGGCGTGGCTGACTTCTCTGTAACCCAAAAGGCCTACAGCAGGTCACGCAGCTCAAAACAGATCAGAGTCCTGAAACGGGACGCTCCCGCTGCCTGATGAAATGTCAAAGGGTCTAAATGTAAACGGGTGCAACAATGTAAACACGAGGTTCCGGATAATCAACGTGTTTCCACCTGCAGTGACAGAGCCATCAGTTCTGGGCCTGCCGGTCATTACCTCACAGCCTCCTGGTGCTCAGAGGGAAACCCAAGAGAGGCCAGGGCTCGGCTCGGGCTTGACTTTAGGGGAAGGAACGAGCGGGAGCGAAGAGGGGGCATTTTTCCTCTACCTCACCTCAGGGCGTAAACAGAGAAACAGTCCGCAGACCTGCAGGTGCCTTCAGAGTCTTTGGGCCCAGAACGAGGAAGGCCGTTGGGGTGAGGGAGGGAAGAAAGGTCTGATCAGGTTCGCAAAGGTTCAAGCCCAAGAACTCTTGGAAACCCTGCGCGAAAATCTCCCTGCGCCTATTATCGGACAAAAAACATTTCCTTATTATCTCTGGAACCACATCGTTGTTTAACTTCATTTAACTTGCAACAATACCGCAAAACCCGTGAGAAGACGTGCGGTGTAAAAAATATTTAAAGTAACCGTTAAGTTTATGTACTTACGTCATCTCCGTCGACTCCGTCAACCTCTACGGCGGACCGTAAGGATTCACTAAATCCTTAATAAGTAACCCTTATGAAGTCGGATTACACTAATAAACACATCTCCGGAACCCTGCGGGCTTGTGCGAGTCTAAATATAAAATATGAGCTTTCAAGATCCCCGATTAGTACCTGATGAATCACAAAACAGCCTGAGTTTATTTTTTCCTGTTCCGCTCACGTTTCTACGTCATAGAGCAAGTGAAGCAGATGAACATTTAAAGTCCCAGAATGCACCATTCAGACAAAGTTTTCGCATCAAATGATTTTCCATTTTTGAAATGAACAACAGTTTTTGGACTGAAACTTCTTCGTAACACCCTAATGTTTTATTTTATTGTAATTCTTTTGTGATTTTGCATATTCCAACTTTTAAGGTCCTAATCTTTCCAAAAAGGTGTCTTATTGGCATGTGGGATGTTGTGAAGGCCCTGGACCGTACAGTTTGAAAACTCGGTGACCGCTCTAGGAGGCACTTTTGGGAAATCTTGTTTACATCATGCTGAATGTTCATAGTTATGACCACAAAATGTGATATAACATAGCACAGGTAGTGGAACTCATACGGGGTTCATGGTGCTTATAGCGTAACGTGAACTCTGAGCAGGCCCGCTGCACCCGAGCAGCATCCGGACCCCTCAGATCGTCATCATCACGGGGCAGACCTCACGGGGAACGCATTAGTTCCTCACCACGACGTCCAACTCAGGTGGTTGTGGCAGAGGACGATCTCTTCCTCGCCCCTGTGAGCCGGCATGGCGACGCAATCACTCGATAGCGAGACCGGCGGCGAGCACGACGGAGCGAGTGACGTCCTGGAACCCGACACCTTATGAAACGATGCCCGACGTCTCGTAACGTTTTTACGCATGACGGCATGACTGCTCCCCCGAGGGGCTCGTCTGAGCGTTAAGCCATACGGCCCCGCTGCAGCAGGCCAGGAGGAGCAGCAGGGAGACAGGACGGTGCTAATGAGAGCCAGAGCTGCTGTGTTAGCTTAGCGGCCGGCTGCAGGCTCAGACGCAGGCGGCCAGACAGAGAGCGGCCCGTCGAGCAACGAGGTGGAGCAGGACTGGTTTGGCATGTTACTAGTCAGCGAAAGAGGGTTTAGTTCTCCCTTTTCATCTCCACAACAGCTGATCTTTCCTTGGAGTTTTGTTGTTGTTGCTGTGCCGCCACAGTAGACACTTCTACCTGGACCCCACAGTCAGTGATGTCATAGGTCTGTGGATGACCACGTCAAACAAAGGGAGGACGTTTCTCCTCATGAGGTACTGTTTGAGGGACAGCCGTGTCCACCACTTTGGTCCAGATTGAAATATCTCATCATGATTGAAATATCTCATCATGGATTGTCATTAAATAGATACAGACGTTCATGCCTCCCATGATGACGAATGTAGCCTCATGTAGCGCCATCGTCAAGTCAAAAGTACTCTGGTTTATGAGCAAATTCCTGCAAAACTATTGACATTCCCATCAGCCTCTAGTGAAATGTTAGCATGTCATGAAACTTAGATGGTGAACAATGCTGTAACGTGTGTAACTACTAAACGTCAGCATGTCATTGTTGTCACGTCACAGTAGTTTGAGGTAGTTACACACACGTCTTTTACCAGCAGTGTGTTGCTTTTTACAACTTGTTTCATTGACTTCTGAGGTGAGGTAAGTTCAAATGTTAAAGCGAGACTTTAATATGCTTTCAGTTACTTTTGCCATTGCGACGCAAATTTTTTATATTAAAATATATACTTGTTTTAAAGTACTGTTTGTTATTTGACATATTCATCCATTATTACATTTGTTGCATGTTCATTGTTTTTATTACTGTTTCATTGTGTGTGTTTGTCATGTACTTCATCGTACATGCAACATAAATAATAATAATAAATTATTATGATTCTAAAATGACAAAAAAAGAAAGATCCGCAATAATTTTGAAAACTGGTTCAACACTGAAATGATGTATCAAACAAAAACATCCAGCTTCTCAAATGTGAGGATTTCCTTTTTTTCTGTGGGGTACAATTAAATGAAGAGAAGAATTTAGTTGCTGCCCCATTTAGATAATTATTCATTAAATCAATTCTGCACTTAATGACATTTCCAGGACAGCAGAAGAAGCTTCCACAGGGCAGCGACGAGCCGTCAGGAAGGCCACTACGCACACTGCTCCACTCCTCGTGATGTGGCAGTAGAAGGAATGCGAATCGACTTTGTAAATTATTCCCAGAAAATATAGAATCCGTCAGCTCAGCCCCTTGAGTTGCTGATGTTTTTCCAGTGTAAGCACGAGGAAACAGCAGCGCTACAGATCAGCACATGGTTGGACCACATGAAGGCATTATTACACCGTGTGCCTCCGTTGTTGTTTGACTGAGACATATTTCCAGGCTGCGGCAGGAGATGAGGGATATGCTAAAAGGGAAGAGTCCTCGCTCTCGCTGCCAGCCCCGACCCTTTCATAATCGCCCAGGAATTATGCACATCCCAGTTAAAGCACTGGTCGAGTGAGTTATGGCTGTGGCCGTGTTTCCCGAGCGGTCTGCCAAAAAGATGATTTAGACGGATCACACGTCTCGGGCCCGAGTGTTCCTCGGACACTGTTTAAACACGTCTTCATTCTGGGGACCGAGGAATGCGAAGGGCGCGGGGTGAAAAAGCATCACCTAGCAGCGACATTTCCAACATGGCAACCATGACGGCAGAGTTATTAGTCATCTCGAGGGAATACTCGGACATCAGAGAGGTTTTTTTCTACAAAAGAAGTATTCTTCACCATTATACAACCCGGCTCTATGAGTCACAGACGCTGCCGCTCGGACTCACTTGAAATTGCTTAAAAAAAAGATTTTTATTTAGTTTAATACATAGGGCGGTTTGTTTACATTCAGCTTTACAATTCATACAGGAATTCACCCACCAAATCCCTAAAATACACACAATTTACAAGGTACACATGTTTATACATATTTCTGAAGATTAAAAATAAGAAAGCTATACCAGTTAAAGTAAAAGCCTACCTCCTTTTTGTTTAATTATACCATTAAGCTCAAACGGTATGCACTGTTTTATTCTCAGCTAAGTATAAGTTAACGTGTTAAAGTGAACTGCCTCTGAAGGCCATTCCCGGACAAACAAACACAAATAAATGGCACGCAGAGTTTCCCATGCAATTAAAGAGAGATACAAAATTAAAATGTGTGATAAGACATGCTTGAGTCCATGTCCTTTTCACCGTCCCTGTCACGAGAGCAAACTCTCCGAACTACATTTCCTGGGACACACACACCAGCACTCGAATACAACAAACACGGTCAGAGGTCGGGGGTGCAGTACATGTACAACTGCTTCTGGGATACAAATACAGAGATAGGAGTACTGTGAAATCCATTAGCAGAGCGGAGCGCACGGCTTCAGCTTTGATTTTCCAAAACTCAGTGGAAACACCCTCGTGACTCACTGCACCGTCTAATATTGAACACTTTTCCTTTGTCTCTGTCCAGTCAAAGGGATCTTTATGAAAAACCATAGTAGTGCGAGTGTTATTACTGATATTATCTGTCTGAGTGAGGGCGTGCCAGTAGGTCGCACTCCATTAAAGCGACTCGTTACTACAAAAGGCGTGCAATTTTAAGAGGTTCCCTCTTCTTCGGCACCCAGTGGAAAGCCTGCGAGTGCCAATCTCTTTGATTTATGCACTCTTCAAAAACACACCGAAAAGTTTGGCGTCCAAGTCAATAAAAGTAGTGAAACGTCATTCCAGACAGTTGGTAACTCTATCAGACTCTGAAGAAATGAGGCAGTTGTGTGGACAACAGAGACACATGATCCGAGCCTTTGACGGGGAGTGGGATGAACACAAGACGGCTCGCTTGATAAGCTTCTCCATAAGCACCATAATGTTCATAGAGTCTGGTGGGGGGGGGGGGGGGGGGGGCAAGCACAAGACAGATGGAGGAAAGTCGACCCTGCGTTGATACAGATGTGCTCACTAAGGCAAGGTGCTCCGAGGACAATAAGCATGCTGGAGACGAGGGAGGACCCCTTGGTCAAAACAGTTTTTTCTCGGTATCATACTTCGCCATGTGCCCGACGCGCTTTGGTTTGTACTTTTGGACTCCCTTTATCTGTATGCAAGTGAGAAAGTTAAACATTTTGACCGAGGGGTTCCTGAAACTGCAAAAAATAAAAACTCAAAACAAAACAGAGGAGAGGAAAACTCACTCAAATTCCATTTAGAGGAAGGCGGAGCTGCAGTCGCTTTTAAGCGCAGCGTTATTAGAAAGTGTGCAAAGAGAGTCGTGTGTGTGTGAACACAGGTAGTGTGTGTGTATGTATGTGTGTGGACGGTCATCCCTCCACTGCCTACATGTCTGAGGAGGGAGCTCAGTTAAGGACAGCACACAGTGGGAAGGGGGAGGGTCTGTCTTCTTAAGTGTGTAATGCTTGTGTGGCACTGTGTGTGAATACATGTATGTTTTGAACATGTGTGTATGGGTGTATTTGTGTGTTGTCTAGAACAGGGAGCAGTAGCCACCGCAGCTTCCGCCCCCTGCGTCCTCGTCGGTCAGCTGGACGCCTCGGCCGTGGGTCTCGGTCTGCCAGAGGCCGGGAGTCTGGATGATCTTCTCCACCAGCTCCTCAAACGCACACTGAACACCGTCCCTGGTCTTTGCACTCGCCTCTGGGAGGGAGAAAGAAAGGAGAAAGAAAGGATAAAGGAGGGAGAAAGAAAGGATAAAGGAGGGAGAAAGAAAGGATAAAGGAGGGAGAAAGAAGGAGACAGATACGGCGGAGAGAGGGAAAAAAAAAGGCAAAAAGAAAGAAAAAGAAAAAGTGGAGTGGATTAGAAGCGAATGCGGAAAAGAAGATGAGAGACAGATTGGTTGTCTGCATCTTGATGTCATCATGTCTCGGGCTCCCAGAGCGGAGGGGGTGGAAAATGTCTCGACAATAACTGTCAACCTCAGACACTAATGGTGAACCCTCGGAGGTTATTAGGGGATATAGTCAACACCTGCTCCACAACATGACGATATCCAGAAACATTATCATGGAGAAATCAATCTTATTTAAGAAAGCCAAATCTGAATTAATATATTGTGAAATGACTCTGAGAACTTTGTAAAGAGGTCAGGGTGAAATATTTCCATTTCCATAACATTTCTGAAATAACATTTTTGAAGATTAAAACTAGGTGTTTAAACTTGGAAGTGAAAGTCACTACAACTCTTAAAAGTAGTCCATTACTGACAAAAACACACAAAAAATTGCAGGAAAAAAAAATTAAGCGTGCGTGGAAGCTGATATACGGGGCATGTTTTATTAATAGAACTATGGGCGCATTCCTCAACAAGTATGATAGTTATTTCAAAGGCTGTTTCCCCTGAGTAACAGTCTGCGCTGTAACTCATGCCCAGCAGGTCTTTGTAGAGGAGGGAATCCTCCCGACTTACCTATAAAAAGCGTGGAATGTTTTCTTGCAAACTTCAGCCCTTCGGCCCTGTCTAGCTCGTGGTTTTCCTAAAACAAAAAGAGAGGTAATGGCTTACTTGAGGTCTGCCGGGCGGAGCTGTCAGCTACTGTGGTCGTCACAGGGCAGAGAGGAAAAGCGATTTTCACGGACAAAGAACAGGACACAATAAATTCATAATGCTCTACTTAGTGGCCGTTTGTATCCCACTGGCTGACTCTGGTGTCCTGGTAAAGGACCGGCTGCCAAAAATATGAAAGTGGGTCTGCCATGGTTATTTAGTTCTGTAATTTGTCAACTGGCGGTGAGCTGGTTTTACTTTTTTTTTTACTGTGCCGTGGAATATGTATATATAAAGTAACTATATTTCTGTTCTTTGCATATCTAGATACAGAAAAAAAAGTCAAAACAGTGAGTATTAAGTTTCAAAACAAAGCTAACGGTACATGTTGATTAAAACTATTCCAATGCGCTGCTCCTCCGTAATCCAACCACCAACTCGGCCTGAGTAGTAACACACGTACTCGTTTGATGCAGAACCACATCCACACTCACCTTATCGATTTTATTTCCCACAAGCATTTTGACGAGGTCGTTCCGCGTGCAGTACGTCTCCAGCTCATTGAGCCAGTTGTCGAGCTTGGTAAAGGTCTCCCGGCGCGTCACGTCGTACACTGAACAGCCGAGAGAACAACACACGGTCAGAGTGAAGGCAGACACGAGCAGGACGGAGGGGAAAGGCACCGGTTCTGAAACATCATATCAGCGTAATCACGCATGTTCGAATAAACAATAATATGAATAAACAACATTTTAATGTACACACGAGACTTTGTGAGATTAACTTGAACTTTTCGCCGGTGAGTCAGGCCTTGAAATTAAAAACATATTGTTCTATATTGTATTGCAGCTATTTTTGTAACTTTTTTTTAACGCTCAAGTATTACACCAATTATTCCATTGATTGAGTAATCACATAATACCTTTTCCTTTTATCAAAGCGCTATAGTAAATACACAAAAGAGAAAATAAAGGTCTATGAAATCTTTTTTTTTTGGTGAAAAATCAACACTTGCTTAATTTGCATGCAATCATATTATATCAAAACTGAGCACAATTTGTGCCATATTACACTGTTAAAAAAAGAAAAGAAAAATCTAATATGCAAACATATTTTTAATTACTTTTAAAAAGCTTGTAGCTAACCCTATAGATGCATAACTTTAACTCATTGAACTCAGAAGATATCCACGAATTCTAAATATCTGGTTAATATTCAGGGATCTGGTCCCAGCTGCAGACTGAATGAATCACCACGAGGGCAGAAGGAACAGAGGTACTCGTTGAATCGCTCCAGTCCTACATATTTGATTGTTTTTTTATTATGAAAAGCACATTGCTAATAACACTTTACTTTAAATAATCCTGAGTTATTTAAACTTAAAAAAATAAATCATAGAATTTATTAAGATCAAATACGTAACTAACAATATCAATGAAAAACACATGAAACTGTGATTATGAGCGCACATGATGATGTAGCAGGGCGCCTCGTGTTTCTATACATCATTAGAGCAGTCAAAAACCAAAGGCTGAGGAGGAAGTCTGTTTAAGAGGTTTAACATGGTTAGTGTGTGTGTGTGTGTGTGTGTGTGTGTTCATATACATGGTGTACATCCATGTCCATATGAGGAGTCTGACTTAAGGGTATAAACTAACTTCCGGAGAAAGAGGCAAGGGAGAGAGAGTGTGTGTGTGTGTCACAGGATGAAAAGCCATCACTCATTTTTGTATAAGCAGAGGTCTGACTGTGTGTGTGTGTGTGCGCGTACGTGCCATTTTTGCTTCACACACAAACACACACAGGTGCCTGAGCAGTGGGGGTGTCAACAGCGTGGCTTACCCAGGATGACTCCCTGGGCACCGCGGTAGTAACTAGGCGTCAGGGTTCGGAAGCGCTCCTGGCCTGCAGTGTCCTGCAAAAGACAACCAGCTCAGCGCTACGGGACACAGTCGCAGGAGGAATAACTGCTGGTCAAACAGAAGCGGAAACCCGGGGGCAGACGGACACACACACACATACACACACACAACAAGGACGACTCCTCGGTGTCCAGCCACGGGCATGTAGGCAGAAACGGTGCTGCATAAGCGCCATCTCCTGGGCATTTGCGGGAACAGGCGGACTTAGAGACGTGGAGCTCTGACTTGACAGACGAGAGCGGCACTTCTGTGAGGGACTGAAGTTGTGCCACTTACCCATATCGCCAGCTTCGCCTTGTTCCCGTCCACGGCGATGGTCTTCACTTTGAAGTCGACACCTAGACAACGAGAGGCAGGTGGATCACTCACGCGGCCACGGTGACCTCATCCTGCTTCAGTCCCGCGATGGGGACTCCTACAGCTTGGGCCAATTACTGCCAAAGAATATTATATCCCTGCAACAGACTGTAATTATCAATGATGAACTGTCATATGTGTACCACACATTGTCTCTGAACTTCTGCTCACCCCAGCAGTGTCAGACTGGCATCACGCCCATCCCATGTCCTGTATTTAAATTATGGCGTGACCGTGTATTCATATCCACCACAAAGGGGACGGTGTGTTTTAATGTACGCTGAAACTAATACAGGTCAGTATGCAAAAAACAATAATACGAAAATGAAAAAAAAAAAAATCCACCACCTGTGAAATGGCTCAGAGAGCCATGATTCACCCCTAAAAATCCCGCCGGGTCCCAAAGGAACGGCCATTTACATGAAAATGATAATGTTGTCCCCCCCGTCCCCTCAACAAGTAAATCTCCTCTATTGCCTTTGTGCAGTGTCTCGGCGAACAGAGCGTGCAGTGTCTGGATGACATATCTGCCCGAGTTTTAGCATCCACTGACAGATTTACCAGGGAAATGTACACTTGTGTTGGGCTTGTTTTTACATCTGGGACTAGAGAGGGGAGTTCAGCTCGGAGCCAAAACAGAGGAGGAGAAAAAGGGGACATGGAGACAGGCCGAGGATATACGATGTGATGTGTGCCGCACACACACACACACACCCACTAGCACACACACAGACATACAGCCTGTTCACACAGTCAATCACATTGCTCGTCCTTCCGAGTCCGGCACGGTTGCTTTCATTCTTCATAAATTCGGACAGGACTTCGACCAGACAACATACAGCACAACATCTGTTTGTAATATCACAACACAACAAGATGCCGCTGGCAGTTAAAAGACGGCGCCTGATCTCTGCCGGGCCAACGCGTTCATGGTGGACCAGAACAGGCCCTTCATTGTGTGATACGCTGGAGAGCGTCACCTTATATTGTGTCTTCATCACTTTTTGTAAACCCAGAAGTAACGAGGTGATACGTGTATCAACGCACAGCGTCACAGCAGCGGGCTTGCTCGACAATCACCTGTCACCTCATCGGGACCGAAAGAGGACTATCCCCTATTTATTTATTACCTTTTGGGTCAATACGCTGTGTGATAATGTGACAATGCACTGAGAAAGCCATTGTCACAGGGCGAGATACAACCCCAGTTGAACTGCTTTCGGTGGCGATGACGCAAAATACATTAATTGAGATGGAGTGACGCAGGATTTAATGTGATTTCTGTTCAAACGGGGGAACTTGAATCAATGAGCGGAGGCTTAACTCCAATAAAGACATCTGTCTGGCAAAGATTCCCAGCTGGCCAAGTAAAAAAGCAGAGATCCAGGCCTTGACCTTGAAAGGAGGGAGGAGGGGGAAAAGTGTTTTAACCGTTTCAACCTTTTCTGGAATCTGCGCTTTTCGTGGCTTGAACAAAGACAGCATTGTGAGCTACAAGCTCTTCACAGAAAACACATTAGAGTAAAGAAATTCAACATTCAAAGTCATCAGGACAATCATAAATCTCCAGTTGTTGAACGCGTTAACGGACATAAACCCGTTGAGGTAGTTACAGCCTCAAGGCCACTTGAAGACATAGCAGGTGTCTCCTCGGTCCATCGGATGATGACTTACACTGTTGAAAAAATGATATAATTTGCAGATCCACCAGAGATTTCACTGGATAAGATGGATCAACTCGTCTGCTGCAGGAATGTTTTCTAAACACCTCATTGACTTTTAAATTAATGAAATAGCGTTGTAGCTGTGAGGGAGTGTGCTTCTTCCAACTCACAAAGTGCTCAAACTGTCTTACAGCAGATCTCTCCACATTTGGAAACTTGGTCAGCTCGACTTCGATTCCAGTATAAAAATGATTTTTAATTATTTGCAATAAGTACTGGGTGTGTAATAGACGTAAAACGCAAGCGTGGTGGGATAGTTGTGGTCCTGGAGCAGACAAAAGGGTTCTGTCATGTTGTGGATTGTTCAGTAAGATGTAAAGTATCTGCCAGCAGCCTCAGGCGGCCTACTGCATGTACAATGTTAAATATATATCTTGTATTAATGTACACTCCCTGGTCACTTTATTGGGTACACCTATGCAATACCTGAGCCACATATTCTACCTTTATGAAGCTGATAGTCACCAGGTGTTATTTGTTTATATTTTTTACTTTCAGAGGTGGAAATGTAACGTGTTATTAATGAGGTAATAATTAGTGGTGGTGCTGTGCTGGACTGAATTACATTAAAATATGTTTCTCATAGCCTATATTAGATTACTTCATGAGTAATCTAATTTTGAAATCATTCTTTGTACTTTGTGTGTACCATGAAGTGTGTTGCTCATATTGCTACCACGAAGCTTACTTTTATTTGACTATTCCATAGACTGAGCTCATGGGTTACCCACCTATTGTTGCCGATTGCTCTGGGTCAAATGTGTCATCTGTGAATCTCAAGAGGAGGCTGTTGACAGGAAAGAGAAGAATAATTCAATTAAGACTCATTATGAATCACTGACAAACACGGCAGACAGGCTCATTTTTCCGTACTTCTTTTCCACAGATTGCGTGAGCTTTTGGTCCGGAATCAGGTTTCCATTTGCTTTGTTCACATAACCCGTCTTTCGGCACCAGGCATATCAAATTCTGTATCTGCATCTCTTTCTATTGATCTCTTTGTGCTTAACTTGCATTACGCATGCATGCCCCAGATGATATCACCGTTAGATTGCACTCAGGTGGACAGAGTTCACGTAACTATGACTAATCCAGTGCAAAGGCCTTAATCACTGTGCTGATGATGGGGATAAGTAGACTCCTTTCACTTGAACCAAGCATAATTCTCGTATTTTTCCTTAAGGGCTGTTAGGAGGGATGCAGCCGATGAGCTATGCTTGGAGACAGCCAAGATAGAAATGTGTCCTGCGTAGGTCAGTTGTTCAGGTGAAATGAAACGTGTGTATACCTTGCCAAGCAAGCGTCTCCCTGGTGATTTAAGGGCTTCTACAGATTGCAGAGAGACAAATTAAATACCTGTATGCCGTTCAAAACTTAGTCCAGTCAGTGTACCTGCTTGACAATAGCTTAAGGCTCTGCATAATTTAAATGGCATTTGAAACTATTCATAGTCTGCATTTGTTTATTGTATTAAGCAAGAGCCAATTTAATAATAATACAAAATTACATTCTGGAAACAAACCCTCTTGGCTTCAATTATGCACCAGCAGGCAGCGTACAGTACAGCTGCCCACAAAACTCTTCTGTTTTCTGGAAACATAAGCAAACCCAGGTCTATGTTATGGTGCTGGCATAAGCGTAGTCCCTCCTCTGTGCTCAGTCACCACAAAGCTGTAAGCTCTATTGGAGAGAACGAAAAAATAATTTCTACCATTAAATAAAACAGGCACAGACCCAAGATTAAAATTACAATCAAGTGTCACAGTAAAATAAAATATCCTAGTAGAATAATGCCAAAAAAAGTGATTAAAGCAGGCAAATATTTAAGATTATTTACAACCTCCTGGGCTAAAACTTGGTTGATCCAAAAGAAGGGTATTCTCAAATCACTATACACACAATCCATGTCTGATCACACACACACAGACAAAAGCACTACAATCTTTTGTGGTTCACGTAACGGTGTGTTTTTAAGAACCCGAGGCGTGATCATCAGCCTGACCTGAGAGATGAGGTCAAAGAGGATTTCAACACAGCTTCGGGCAGCTCGTTGCCTATGCACCGTGGTACAACAGCAGAAGGCACGCTGTACTCAACGCCATAGTTTTGCAATGTGATGGTTGATGGCTCGGGCTGGCTATCAGGATTCTTCCATGCAGTCTGCACCACAGTCCTGGAGAGCAGCAAACATGACCACGCTCTCTGCTGGCATACCACACAACATACACTGCCAGGATAATGTTGGGAAGAAAAAAAACACTAGTCTGCTTTGAATATTAGGCTAATTTGTGGTTGCTAACAAGGACCTCTTGATTACCACCTGGCACAAATCAACTGTGTGGTATATAAAGTACACAGCATAGCTAGTCCTGAGGCCAAGTTTCCCCCAAACACGACCTCTTGAATCAGTCAACTATTCAAGGTAGACATTGGCCGGTGAACCACCTCATCCTGGAGGAGCTCGCGCTGCAGACACAGTCAAGATTAGATACAGAGGTGCTCACGTGGCATCACCATCACAATAACCCACGACACACATGAGCGGTGTCTTCGTGGGTCGCCACGACACACATGCACGTCGTCACGACACGTCACAGCAGGCTGAGGTAACCGTACCGCCACGACGACGAGGCTGAGAGGTGGTCCTGGATTGCGACATCTTCACACAAGGGACGTGAACAACGATGATGTCACACACGGCTAACTACTGTCAGCTAGCTGGGTTAGCTGGGCAGCTAGCACACCACAAGCCTTATAGCTCGAGTTGTTATTGTTACGATTCTTATTATTAATAATAAAAAGGACGACCACAGCCGAGTCTACGCAGTGTTACTATTAAAATGACGCATTGTCCTCCCACCTCACGTTATTTAGCTGGCTGCTGATCTGACGCTAGCTGTCCAACGTTAGCAGAGAGCCACGACCTCCATTCTTTGGAGATAACTAGCTAGTTAACGTTTCGGCTTACCTGGACTTCCCAACACCGCTTTCTCCTATTATCAGTATTTTCAGCGTCGTGAGTGTGTCGTCTTCCATCGTCCTTGAACAGTGAGTGGTGCTACTGTCGATAAACGGCTCCGACAAGCCTGTCTTTAGAAAACACGTCCCTGAGTAACTTGCGTCCCTGTTGACAGCTCGCTGCAGATAGTTTGTGTCTTGGTGAGAAGCCTCTGCCACTTCCGGTACGAGTTTTTTTGGCACTTCCGCTCGGTGTGCGATATGTGTATGTGTTATGAATATCATATGACCTTCTCATTATGACTACACAACAAATTGGAACCTATTAAATATTGAAATCTATTTTAATAAACGATTTCTGAACCACATACTAGAGTATAAAGTGGTATTCAGCATGTTTCTGCCAGTGTTGCATAACATCAGTAAAATGTCTATTGATTCTCATTTTAGTTTTCTCTTTTTATATAATTTTCCATCTTGTTTTTACTGGTTTTCCCGTCTGCCTTAAGACAACACTTTTCCCTTTTACCAGACCAAATTTCCCAAATTCCTGGGTAATCAGTAACTCACCATTTTTTTTTTTTTTTTTAAATATATGAGCTTCCCATTTTATTGAGGCAAAAACAAAGAAGCTAGTTGTTGTGACTTTCAATTGATCTTGGGGTTTTGCTAAGAGGGCTGAGAAAAACACATCCATCTTCCATTAAGAAATCTCGTAAAAAATAAAAACAATGACTAAAAGGGCCTGCGATTGACCGCTACCCATTTTCCATAGTTATTACAGTGCTGAAAATATCCACTATTGGGCGGAATGACCCAATCAATCCTCCTCTGTATTGTTTATAAACCCTGTCAAACTTTTAGTAGGAACTGTCCCTAAGTCTTACCATGGCAATATATGTAATTTACGTCATGCTGCTGAATTGTATAACAACAATTTTTTCATTTGAACAATGTGTTTTAGTAGGTATGGTCTTTGAGTCATTGGAGTAAATCTTCAGCTTTAATGTGTCACTAAAACGCCTGCTTCTGGTCCACTATTTGAAAAACAGAGAAAAAAAAGATTCCCCATCTGAAATTATTCTTTTCAGAGAAAATGGGTTATCTCATAGTGATAATTGTGCAGGGAGGAAGACACAGACAGGTTTTTAATTTTATTTAATAAATAAGTCAAACCGTATTGAGAGACAACAAGGTATTGAAATAAAAGGCACTTTGAAAACAATACTGTAAAGGCGTGCGTGTGTGGTACTTCAGAGGCATTTGGGGGTGTGAAAGTGTTTCAGAGGTGATTCGTGTGACGTGTGAACAAATACTACTGTTTCGGTCCTACAATCTTCAAAGAAAGAAAAAAATGCCACTAACAAGTTTACCAGTTTACGGAACAAGCTAACATCACACATCTTTTTTTGGCGTACTTGACGAGAACACAGGAAAGGACCTGAGAAGGTTACTGCGTTAACAAGTACAACAATACTTCATTAGTCATTGGCAACTTGTTTCATAAATATACAAATGCTTTTTGATTGTTCAACATCTCCACGATTTCAGAATTTCAACAAGTGGTGTACAGTCCCTTTGTGATAGTATATCAACTCCTCGAATGATGACAGTTGATATTGATCTCCTTCTTATGTATTTACTCCTTTAGATAAGAGTGCAGATCAAAACTACATTTACAACAACTGCACAATATTCTGTGATTACACATAACCGTCCACTCTAAGTTAAATGTGAAATATCACTCAATACTTCCTATTGCAGTTGTTACATATACACACACACACACATGCACGCACACACACACACACACACACACGCACGCACGCACGCACATACATACACACACACGCACATACACACACACACAAACACACACACACAGGCATTATGTGCTACTATGGCTGACAATTTACACATTAAACCTTAATCCTCTGTCGGGAACACAGGAAGTCAGTGCACAGAGAAGGACGAGAGGACAGAGAAGTGTCTGAGACGGAGCCAGAAGCTGAGGAATACTTGCACATATATTGTATATTATCCATAGTGTCCACATTGTGTTGTTAAAAAAAATAATACCTGCCAATACCAGTCCTGTGGCAGAAAAAAACCTTCATGTCATATTTTTTTTGTTGCATATATGCAATTTAAAAGTATATACACATACTGTATACTGTACATCTAAAATATCACAACGGCATACAAATCATTAGTGTTCGTAAAAATACAGATGCAGTGGCCACGTGGTGCGTTATAATGGCAAAGCAACAAGAAGAAATTACATAAACTCTAGCACAGCCCCGCAGACTCAAAACGCGTGGTAAATACTGCAGTCGTCCGATCCATGATCGCAGAGTTCATTGAACACCATGACGCCATCATTTTCCTTCATATTTGGGATTGATCACAGTCGTGACAGCACTCTTGTAGATGGGATTTTCCCCCTGGAGAGCAGAAAATGAAGTAACAATCAGGTTATTACTCAGTCACAGGAATGAACATGCAACACTTGCTGTTAGATTTATGGACACGTTTACCAAACCACACGGGAGGAAAACGTCATCCTTTTGCTGTAATGTTATTTATTTAGATCACACTTTAGCACACAGACATGCTGTTGTGACGACGTCCCGAAATATAAGCAGGTTCAAATTTGGCATTGTATTTAAACATATTTTATATACTCACCAGACACAGTTTGGGAATTTCTGCCGTGAACAGCGAACATCCTCAAACACTGACCTGGTTTTTGAGATTTTTCAGCTGTATCGATAGTCACAGCACGCTCATGCACTAATTCAACTATGACTGTTGCTCTCCCTACTAGCCACTTGTGTTCATGATAGTTTTTAAGAGACAGGTGAAGAAATGTAGAAAAAGTAGAAACACAGAGTGAGATCCACACATAAACAGCCCATGCAGGAAAATGACGTGGAAAGGAAAGGAAATACAAACTTAAAGGGCATCAGCTTTACGTCCATATTGTGGGTTCTGGAACTGATTGACAGGACTCTTGTATATTGGGTTTTCTTGCTACAGGTAGAGAATGAGGTCAGAATAGAGTTCAGCAGGGAAAAACACAGCGGGAAAGGAATACAAAAATGACAGCGTAAGGAGAGAAAAGAAGGAATAAAGTCCTGTGAAGTGATGAAAGGAGGGCATGTTTGTGATTAGATTTTTTTTTTTTACTCGTGCACACTTTACAACTAAAGACTTCTTTTATTGGAAGGCCCTCATTGAGGCAATAACTGTATCACAGGCTCTCCTTTTGTGTCCTTTTCTAGGTTATTTTGATGGTTATCCTGGGGACCAATAATACTTATATGCTAATAGATATTCTGCTTTAAGTAGCCATATTGAATTGAACATTGTGTAACTGAAGCCGACGCAGGCTCTCTACAGCAAAATTATGGAGGGAACATGAACAATAGAGACCTGTTAGGAGATACGACATATTAAAGAATCACAAGTAAATAAATCTACATTGGGGCCCTGTGGCTTTTGAACAAGACATGCTAACGCTAACAGTCCTTTTCAAACCGAGACTCTGGTTTTGGGGGTTTGCTCATTCATGTAGGCCTGACTGTTGAAAACACTTCAAGCTATTTTTTGTACTATCATTATACTCTCAGTCGGGTCCCTGTGATGAACTGTAGATGTGCAGACCTTCGCCCTTTTCTAAGAGGAAAGAATTATCGCTACATTTACTCCAAGACAAACAAACGCGCTCCCACATTGTGTGACCCCCTCATCAAATTGTGATCTATATAAAGTTACTAAAAAACACGTTGTGGTTGCAATCATAAGAGAGCCCAGGAAGGAGCTCATGCAGTATCTTTCACATTCCTCTTGGTTGCTTTGCTCTGTTATCTCGAGTTTCTCATTCCTCTCAAAATTAAAGGGATGTGGAGCCCTCGGTTGCCCTGCCCATGGTAATAACTGAGACCCCAGCATACAGATCAGGAACATCTGTATCACCGAACCCACACACACACACACATCTGTGGGTGTGACACTGTTCCACCACGAGGTGGAGGCATTTCACTGCACATTGATGTGCTGAAGTCCACGCTTTCCTGTCATATTGACGTTGGCTGATGATGATGTCGGCTTGGAGGAAACAGGGAGGGGAGGAGTTGTGGCCACTCCCCGGAAAAAAAAGTCTGCTCAGAGTGCATAACATTCCCAAAAAAGTCCTCACAGTCCCTGACATTTTTCCCTTTTTTTTGGGGTTGTATTTTGAGTGCCATTCAAAAGCAATTCATTCGGTCTATTTCCGCAGCTGTGAGACTGAAGAGAAAGTAAGCGAGACGCTTTGTAATGATGTCAACAAGTCTGCAGATCCCGTCGGCTCCCAAGAACAACAAATGATCTTTGCGAGTTAATTCCCTGACAGCAGCAGAGCAGTCTGACAACACCTGTTATCCACATCTAAGAGACTCCACCAAGCGTCTGCCAAAAGAAACCTCACAAGTATTTATCTTTGTCTCGTCTCTTCCAGGGAGCCCGGCTCCGACTCCAAACACTCACCGTGTCCCATTTGGCGTTCATCTTCTCCTTCTCAAACTTGGCGAACTCTCGCCTGTCGTGGATGATCATCAGCAGCTTCCAGATGAGCAGCAGGGCTAAGCCAATCAGGACGATGCCGGCGACCACGCCCGCCACAATGGGGATGATGTCAGGGCCGGCGGGGCAATCTGAAATAGTGTTTAGGCCGCTTTAAATAAGAGTGCAAAAATAACAAGACCACGGGAATAACATACCATCACACGGCAGAAAGTAAATCAACAAATGCTCTATTTTTTGCAAACCCAACCGCCCCGGGACGAGCCCTGTCATTAGCTTTTCCTGTCACAGAAAGCCTTCCACACCCTGGCTCCCGTTCGCCCTCTGCTCACCCAGCGTTTCCACCACGTGGACCTCCTTCTCCGTGTTGTTGTTGATGGCGTAGGTGTAGTAGAACCAGCAGTCGTTGGCGTCCCTCTCCTTGCAGTGCATCACCGGGTAGGAGGCGTCGTTGGGCTGCGGCAGCTTGTCCCTCTCCTTCACTTTGATCAGGTTGAAGTCGCTGCAGTCTCGCTCGCACGTTTCCTTCTTCTCCCCGGTGCCGAACGCCCGGCATTGCACGCACTCTCTGGTAGGAGCGGGATGGTTGTCGTTACTAATGAGCGCTGAGAGTTGCTCATTTAAAACAGAAACATGCGATTGCACCGCAACTTGTTGATGGATGATAGTCCAGAATTTGAGCTTTAATAACCAGGTGGTGAGATATCTGTCTCAGATGGTTTTGCCTCCACTCAAGGACAACACAGGAGAACATTTACCTTCTGCACAGCTGAACAGGGACGATTAAACAAAGTCAATATCTCTTCCCAGAAATTGGCCATGTAACTCTTCTCAATGCTGTGGACTACTGTACTGTCTTTGACCCTTTATTAGCTCGCTTGTTGGCAAATTGGCAATACAAGTATGACCAATTAGACATCAAGTGTATATACAAGTCATTGCAATCGGGCGATACAGGAGTTTTAAGTACCTCCATTGTGTATATTTGAAGCAAGACAGAAAATAAGAGAACTGACCCTTTAAAAATACTTTTTTTTTTTTAAAGTTTTTTTTAAAGGATTTTTATTTTTAAAAGGATAATTTGGGCTTTTCCTCAATGCACTGAAGTGCCTCACGCACACTGAAAGAGTGACGATCTGCTGTAACCCCTCCACCTGTGTAGACCCCAGCAGATGGGGGATAGTTGCATGTTGACACATCTCCCTTTGAGACTTACTTGTGTTCAGTGCAGACTCCTGGACATGTAGGACAAGTCTCACAGGTGGGACCCTGGAATTTGAGGTCAGTGCACTTGCAGGTGCCGCATTCGCACAACCCTCTGCCGTTACAGCTCTGCTTGTTGCTCGCCATGCACGTGCTGTTGTCCAGAGAACAATCGCAGGCGCTTCCGGTCCACATGGGGTCACAGACACACTCTTTGCACTCACAGACGCCGTTTCCTGAGGAAGAAAACAGGCAAACAAAAAGAGAATGAACGCCCTAACGAGCCCCGCCTTTCTCTCTCTCTCTCTCTCTCTCTCTCTCTCTCTCTCTCTCTCTAAACAGCGCCTGAGGAAAAACCTGCGTGCTGAGCGCTTAAGCCCAGAGGGACGAGAGCGGCGGTACACACCTCCGCACAGTTTGTTCCCGGAGCGGTCGCAGTTGAAGTTGTCGCACTCGCAGTACAGGCCGTTGTACCGCTCGTCGGGCTTGTCTCTCTTCTTGCACTCGCATGTGCCGCACACGCAGTCTCCGTTGTTGCTGCAGATGTCGGTGCCGTTGTCCTTGCGGCAGGTCCTGTCCATGTCCTCCGTGGCCACGTCGTTGCTGCTGCATTCGCACTGTCTGCCCACGCGGCCATCATTACACCTGAGGCGGAGGGAGAGGTTGTGACTCGCTGACGCGCGGGGTGCCGTAAAGACAGCAGGAACCGCTCTCAGACTTACTTGCAGGCTCCGCACTCGTAGGTCCCGTTACCGAAGTGGCAGTCAGGACTGTTCTTGATGCCGTCTTTGTGGCATTCACACTCGCAGATGAAGTTGAGGATAATCTCCACCTCCTCCGTGAATCCCAGGGGCTTTATCTTGATGGTCTGCGACTTGTTTTGTTTCGGACAGCCGTTGGACGTCACGCTGATGCTGAACGTGACCTGGGAATGGAGGAGGCGGAGGGGGAAGAGACTCAGAGAGCGAAAAACAAAGACTGCAACGCCATCTCATATTTTAGATCTGGCAGAAGTGGGAGACTGATGGCTTTGGATAAAATGCATCATGTTACCCCTCACCCCTCATTTGTCTCGACTAGAATCTGGTATATTATACAATACAAATGTAAAATGCATAAACAGAAACAAAACACTTGCACTCAGGTAATGTGTCTCTGTATTTATTATGGGCGAGTGCGTTTTAGCTGGAAGCCATCAGCTCGGTACTAATATTTAAGATTAGGAGAATTAAACAAGATATTTATGTTTTAACTTGAAGTTCACATACTGTGAATGGCCAGAATAAAATGTGTTTGTATTGTTTTTTTATTGTTACCAGACACTATGATCCCTGTGGTGCATCGTCATTGACATAAATGAAGGTGACTGTTTGATCTAAAGTTCATTTGACATGTTCTGTCCCCTAAAGTCTTGAATGGCTTCATCACCCGAAAGCAGCACTCACCTCATCTCCGATGGAGATGTTGGAGCACCTCCGTCCGCTTTCGCCCTCGCTCACCACTCCGTTCTTACAGCGGGACGTGTACGCGATGGTCACCCCGTCTGGAAGCTTGCTGTTCTCCAGAATCACCTCGGACGAGAGAGACTGCCACAAAACCAGCATGCGTCAAAGGGATAGTTTGGATCTTCTGAAGCGGAGCAGTGGGAGGTACGAGTCCATAGTCAGTGTATTTCCTAGTGACAGTCCGGGAGCAAAGCAATCTACTGCTGTGGAAGGGCCAGCAGCAAAACATATTCTAGCCACCTACAAAATAAATCTATATCAGTATGAGCGTATGCTATATTTAAAAGATATTCAGTGCTTCAACTTGCCGTCAGACTGCTCTTTCTGGCAGGGGAAACTGAAACCATTACATCATCTATGCTCTCTTCTGGCGGCATAGAGAGCATGGGTGTTGAACTGTTGTGTCTTAAATGCGTTCTGCTACATTGAACACAGTACATCGCGTCGCTCTCATCCTGGTTCTCCGGACTGCGTTTCCAAACTGGTGGAGTTCTGACCGCCGTCTACTCGTAGTACACCGACAATGTATAAGTACCTCATGCAACCGTAAGTGTGGTTCATGTGAGCGGTTCAGTCAGTGTACTTACATTGTAAGCGTCTATAATGAGGTTGATTACGTTGCTTGAGTTGGCAGACAGAGTGCCCACTGCAGACTTTGGTATCAGATTTTTCAGCTCCTGAGGAGAGAAAAAAAAGTTTAGATTAAAGCTTTTTATCAAAGCACTGTTAATCATCATCAACAAGAAAAACACTTTTACACACTGTTGTTCCGGCTGCGATACGTGACTGCATTTCATTACAGCCTAGAAGTATACTGGTTCAATGGTTTAATTCCAGATTTAGACGAATAGATTGCTTTCAACTGTAAAATGATGGACTTGTTACGGGTTTGAAGCCACGTGGGGAAACAACTTTTATCAAACTCAGATGCAACTGGCCTGAACTGGCCTCAAAAAAAAGCAACAGGATGGCACAAGGAAATAATTAGAGCTTTTATGGGGATGCTACCATCCCTCGCAGCAGAGATATCAGTCCGGATGGATATTTCTACGCATACGTGGAAAGAGAAGGAATGACGAACAGCTTGCTCAAAACTAACGGGATGAAAGTGGAGCTGAGTGCCAGATGGAGGAACGGAGAGACACTCACTTGGTAAACAGGCTGAAACTCCTCCGTCACTGCAAAAATGGTCTGAATGTTGTTGTCGCTCAGCTTCTGAACCAGGTGAGCGATGGAGGGATAGTCCTTTAAAACAGGGGGACATTGTCAATGTGACAGGCAGTCAACACGAGTGCCTGCTCGCATGGATGTAGGCCAGATATATTTATATAAATATACATATCTACTTACATAGTAGTGGCTCATGGTGTACGCATTGTTCTCCAAGTGACATTTCCCATCATTGGGCAGAACGATGCCACCCAGCTTGCCATCGCCAGCAAAGTGGAAGCCGGCGTCAGTGGAGAACACCAGCAGACGAGTCACATTCCTCCAACCAATGTGCTCCTGAGGAACGAGAAAAGAAGCACTCAAACCCTTCAGTAAGAATTGTTTGCCAACAGCGATATAGCCTCTCTATGAAAGCGAAGAAGGAATACGAGCAGCTCATAATGAGGCACACGGACTTCTGATTATCACTGCGTCCAAGAAGCCCCTTGTAAACACCACGGGGCTCGTGAAGTACCCGTTCACACATCGCCACATGAACACATTTACTGGCGCTGTGTCCCTCCGAGCGAGGGCCGCAATTGTGGGAAAATTGCCTTGACTTGAGAAACCCGAGAGTGATTATTTCCAATTACTCAGGGCAAGGGTAACAGCTTTGTCTTTTTCTACTCTCGTCTTCTTCTCTCTGCTCACCCCACACACAGCCACTTGCATGATGGCATCGAACCCCCCCTCAGGAGAGTCCAGGTTGCCAGAGATGTGCTGCTGGCCCACAAGGGTGTTGAACTTCTTGCCGTCGCTGGTCAGCTTCAGGACGTTCTTGTAGCTGAACGGGCTGGTGCAGTTCTGGTCGCCCGTGCAAGGGTTCAGCAGCTTGGCCGGGGTGGTGCTGATGTACGGCATCACGGTCTTTTCCACAAAGGAACCGAAACCTTTTAGAAAAAGAGAGTTGGGTTCAGAATTTCTTTTTAAAACAATGTAAGGCCGTGTTGTTTCAAGGTAAGTTGACACTAAATTCATTCAGACGAGGTCCGTGCACTGTTTGTTTCTTTAGTTTGCTCATGCAGGTCACAAACAGGGCATTTGAGCCTGGGTGGCACTGGATGCCCACAAGGGGACACCTGAAAACACAAGACAGTCCTTCTACTTCAGATCTTTTAAAATTATGATCCTGTGGACCCCCTCAGACAAAGTGCAGACAACTACTAACTAACTGCAGCCTTGCCACCATTAAAAGCATGCCGAATTAGCTATTAGCAGTTCCTGTTTGCAATGTGCACATGGGTGTGCAGGGAAATATCATCCTGTTACTTTGATGCTGAAGGAAACTTAAAAACGTGGAAGATTCTCAAGCAAGTTCTGTAGTTGCAGCTTTATGGTCGTTTATTGGCAATAGACAGAGATAATGGAATATTTAGAAAGTGTCACACTGGATCTAAAAAATGAGAACAGAATATTTGGGTGGTGGACAGTCATGAGAGGGATTTCAAGCCAAATCGTACACGGCCTAAAATGCAGAGTTATACGAAGCTACGAAAGACACACACCGCTAATCGCTAAAGATTACAGATTGAATTATTATTATTATTGGTTTACACGAGCTTATGTAAGGACACATCATAATGTGTTTTACAAATAGAAACAATCAAAATTACTGAATGTATTTTTGGTGAATTTTATTTTATAATTCATCTTGAAGAGTATATTTTATTGTAATAAATATATATATATATATATATATATATTATATATAAATACATTATATATACATATACATATATATATATATATATATATATATATTTATATATATATATATATATATATATATATATATATATATATATATGTGTCTGTGCGTGTGTATTTTATTTTACAATTCATCTTGAAGAGTATATTTTATTGTAATATATATATATATATATATATATTTTATATATATATATTATATATAAATACATTATATATATATATGTGTCTGTGCGTGTGTGTGTGTATTTTATTTTACAATTCATCTTGAAGAGTATATTTTATTGTAATAAATATATATATATATTATTTATAAATACAATTTTAGAAATATATTATATATATATACATTTTATATATATATATGGGTATATATGTGGGTGTGTGTCTGTGTGTGTGTGTATTCTTGCAGTAGTTCCAATAACTATGAACCAAAGACAAAAGGTTTAAATTGAACTCTTCGTCATAAACATGCTCACCTATCTTGAAGTCAGACGTGATCTTCGACATCTCCAGCATTAAGCTGGTTCCCAGGTTCTTGACGTTTTCCAGATCGTCCTTCATGGAGTAGGACAGGTCCATCAAGTAGTACAGGTCGATGGGGTAATCTTCTGCTCGCTTGAACGTCAGGTCGAAGGACTGGGGCTCACCTACATGAAGTTACTATTAATAAAAACAACTGCTCGAATCGCTTCAGGAAAGCTTCATTTAAACGTCTCCTCACCGGATCGGAGGGTGAGGCTGAGTTTCTGGGGCTGGATCTGAGTGATTTCCTCGGGCTTCAGTTTCTCCGCTCCCTTTTTGCGATGCGTCACCTTTTTGTTCTTGAGGGTCGTCTGCTCGCCGCGCGGGTTCACGATCATGGCGTTGTCGCAGCCCCGGCTTATGAGGGACTGCAGCTCGTCACAGCGGGTCGACACGGTCTCGCCCTGCTTCAGGAAGTCCTACGAGCAGAAGCAGGGCCAGAGTTAAGAGGACGGGTCGTCACTTTCATCACGAGGCGCACTGCTGTCCCATCCATGAATATATCGGGCCACATTGGTCACGTTGTGAAATTATATGTCAATGACAATTCTGAAAATCAACTAATTGAGCAAACAAACCTGGCTGGTCTCAGCTCCTACAATGTGTAGATAATTATCCTCGTGATCGATTTTAAACTCTTTTTTTTAAACATACATTTCTTACTGATAAACTTCTGTAGACATTTTCCTTTTTTTAATGTTAGCTAATGCTATATGTTATACACAAAATACATCTTATCAACATCTTAAATCCTATGCAGAGGTGCTGCACACACACACACACACACACACACACACACACACACACGCACACACACGGCAATTCTTTAAATTCTGCTCAATTGCTCAAAATGTACCTCTCGAAATTGATGTCTTTAAGTTGCTTGTTTTGACTGACCAACTGTCCCAAAGCGCAACAATATTCAATTTCCAAAACTATAAATCAAAGAAAAGCATCACATCTTTGCATTGTGAATATGAAATGGTTGAAAATGACATATCAAAATTGTGGCCGATTGATTTTCTGTTGAACTAATCGATTAGTCAACGTATCATATCAGTTTACGTTCTGCTAGCTGTTAATTAAATAGCTTTCAGGCTGTTTGTCCGGCAAAACTAGGAACTTATGTGAGACCTCACCGTGGGCTCTGTGAAACTGTGACGGCGGCATTGTTTTTATTTCACACACGAGTAATCGATCACAAACAATCGTTCGCTGCAGCCCGACATCGGGCACTGAGAGCCTTAACGGCATCGTAATGGCATCAAAATGGCGTCTCTCAGCAGCGATCACAGCTGAGGGCTTTCGATCCACGTACCGGGTCTTTACACCAGCCGCATTTGGCTCCGGCCTGGATGCACTCCCCGCAGTACTTGGCGTTGGCATTGATGCACTCGTTCCCCTCTGGACGGAAAACAAAGGGAGAGGAGAGGAGGAGGCAGAGTCAGGGAGAGCAGGGTTCACAGCACAGGCCCTGCAAAGTAAGCAGCCTGTTAAGCCCCCCCCCCCCCTCCTTCCCACACACACACACACACACACACACACACTCGTGTTTACACATCAGTTCGTCTGGAAAACTGTGCGGCTCGGCGGTAATTGGAGACATTCCGTCTTTTCCATTATTCTCTAGAAAGTGGCGCTCTGGCCGGTGACTCCGTTGAGATAAAGTAACAGTAGAACTGCACGTTTGCCGTGCATGCTGTCATCAACCAAATGACATCATGTGACCGAAGGATGATGTTACAGTATGAAAGCCAATCTTACCTGTCTGAGCATTACTGCGACAGAAGACTCCGAGCACTGTGGCGATCAGGAGCAGCTTCAGGTCCATCTGAAAGCACACACAGGGGAAGACACAATTACATCTTTCATGTGGTTTGCGAGAAGCAATTTGTCATCTGTGACTTTGCCCTTGTCTGGCAATAGTAGCTGTCGTGCCTCGAAAGCCTGAAAGCTTGAGCTCGTAATTTCCCGGACACAAAAAAAGGGCCCGGGGGAGCGAGAGAGCGTCTCACGGAGAGATGACTGATTGGATGTGTAAATGGCCACCGGAGATAGTAAAGTACCCGGAAGCGGGGGGAGAGTTGCTATTCTCGGCCGGTCAAAGGGGTAACAGGCGGCTAATTGAATTCAGACCGCTTTCACATACAAACAAGTCCGGCCCATTCGCGTACAGACACGGTCACGCTGACTTGGACTGCAGCCTTCTCTTTCCCTTTCACTGGAAATAGCATCGGTTCCCTTGAGTCCGCCCCTCTCTGGCGTATTGATCGCAGGCCCTTTGGTTAGCCATGATCGATGCATCTTATCCTCCTCTTAATGCGAGACGTATGACTCACTGAGGATAAGTGAGCTGAAGGACCCTTCTCCGCACTAATCAGCTGACTTGTGAGCAGCCGACCGCCGTCGCGAGCAGCTCTGTGAGACGGTGCTCAAGGACGGCGGCGCTTTGAGCCAAAAGGCTTGTCCACATGCTATCAATGCTAACACGCTGGTATAAATGTTGATGTTGACTGAGGATTTTTTGATGGCAGACAATTTGGTTGACAAGTTGCAAATTTCATCAGAAAGAGTCCGGGGCTGAGCAGGACACACGGGATCCGACCTCTGGGAACGACGACGGTGCAGATTTGGTGGCAATGGACTCACTCGATGTGAAGACGCATTTCGCTGGATTACTAAAAACGTTTGACTTTCTTGTGCGGCGAAATGAGAGCAGAAACCTCCGAAGCGTACGGTGGCGCTAGAGGAAAGCTACGGAGACCGCAAGAGGCCTTGGGATACATCCTCTGGGGACCACGAATGTCTGCAGATAATTTCAATGAAATAGTCGTAAAGACCGACCGACCGACCACCAAGTGCAGAAAGTTAAAGGAGCAATGTTTGATTCATCTTACACTGGTATTGGATCAGTGCTTGGTCTCAGAAGCCCACGTGTCAGTGTCTCTTATTGGCGCTCCTAATAAGCGACAGCTGGGACGGCCTCCACGGAGACACCGAATCAATGGCCTGGTGTTGTTTGAAGGTGCACTGGCAAGAGATCAGCATGTGCCGAATCTAATTAACATTCGGAATGTAAAACCAATATCCCGCCCGGATAAAGATCACAAACTCGTTGGAGCCGTTATTAAGACGATCTTCCCAGTCGGTAACGTCTGCCACGCTGGATACTGAAGCATCGGGTTCAAATTAGAGCGAGACAGACGGCGATAAAGCGACACTTCTTTTTCCTTTTTGGTTTCTTTTATTAGAGCGGTGTCTGTTGCTGGCTATTCATAGAGGCTGCATTCCCTTACACTGTGGTAAAGGACGCTCAGTGCGCTCAGTGTTGAGTGATGCATTCCTGAGCGCCTGTGTGTGTGTGTGTGTGTGTGTGCGTGTGTGTGTGTGTGTCCGTTTATATAGACACAGAGAGGCAGACGGCCTGTCTACAGCCCCCTAGATTAGATCAGCTGGCTTGAATCTCCACTGCTGTACGTGGGCTGTGTGTGTGTGTAGGTGTGTGTGTGTTTGAGTGTATGTGTGTATGTGAGTAGCACATCCAACCTGGTTCTGCCACTGTTACAGCATCAACACCACGGCGTACTGAAGCCAATCGATCCCGACAGGGTTTGATCCGTGCCCAAGCGGTTTAGGATGGAACAAACTGGTTTCAGTGACAGCGAAGCTTGAACTGAGGTTCACAAAACCACACACTCAGATATGTTCCTTTCTGTCCTGCTCGTGTTGTGACTTCAGCTCAAAGGAATTATGAAAATGTGAACTAAGTCCCAAAGAAACGACAGCGGGGTGTCAAGTTGGGAAAATAACCGCGTTGTCCTCGATTCCTCTGAAGCTTTGCAGCCGCAAAGGAAGAATGTTCAGTTTTTAAAAAAAACACAGTAAAACAGAGCAGAGGACAGAGAGAGCGGTCCAAGAAGGGGCTAGGAACGGGATGCTATGCTGCCTTCAGGGTTCAGATGTCAGATGTCATAAAATTCAAGGTGGTTTTGGTTAACATGACCACTCAAACAAATGTACGTTTTGGCTTCACCTTTTTAGACGCAAAGAAGCCGAATAAAGATGGAAAAACACATCGTACATAAAAAATATATAATAATAATAATAATAATAATAATAATAATAATATAGTTTGACCCCTCTAAAACCTTCATCTTCACTGACGAAGACTTTGAGTTGTGGTTTTAAACAAATATATCAAGTTTTGATTGATTTTGATGAAGTGTGTTTTTTGGGTCAAACATGCTTTCCGTAGTCACGCCAGCTGTGCAAACGCACATCTGCATACAAAGCAGGGTTTGCATCCTGCTTTTCTTTAGTAGATAAGCAGGGACACGGTTAACTGTCCCGTTAGCTTCCTGCTCAGTTAAAGGATAGTTTTTTCTGGGTTTCTTTTGCTCCACTGGAATGTTTTCCACCGATGAGGAGCAGCAGCGGCTCTCGGGCCTTAAATATCTCCGACCGGATCGGTCGCTGTGAGCTTTCTTTACCTCCAGAGGATGAATCCTGCTTTGACTTCTGACCGACTTTTTCCTCTCGGGCCACCGGCCGGTTGACATTTTTGTCGTAAGCATTTTGCAATTGTTATGGTGCGCATATTAACATGCTGACATTAGCATTTAGCTCAAAGCAATGTGCTGTGCCTCGGTCCGGCCCTACAAAGACACTAGTGTTGCTACAGACTCCACGTCTGTGAATGTATTCTTTGTGGCCTGAATGCAATTTGAGAATTGAACCATTACATGAAACAAATCACTTGAATAGTGCAGCGATCCACAATAGGCAACAGGAAAATGAAACACCATAGAAACAAGAGCACTGACAATAATTCCTGACTACAATTAAATATATAAACGTGGACTTTCCCGGTCAGATTAACCATGTTTTTCAGTTTTTTATAGATACATAGTTGGGATGACAATATTAATCGCAAGCTCCAGGAGGCCCGATGCTCAGAAATCATATAAACACTATTTTGAACAAGCAAGATAATTGCGTGACATCACAAGCCAAGTTTGATTCATGAGGTTTGAAACAAGCACATGCTCGCACAGCGCCAATATTTCGGTTGTGGCACAGATCTGAGTAGCCGATGTTCAGGAGGGAAGGGTTGAGAGGACTAATATTAGATGTTTGGATGTCTGCCACGATGCTCAGATGCATTTGTCGCTGCGAAAGCATGAAAATAAATTCCACACAGTTTCCCTTACTACCGTCAGCGCTATTCTTACAGCTCATGCAGCTCCCACGCTCTTCCCGCCTCTCTGACAAACTCCAGCATGCATGCGCACACACATTTCTTTCCTTCTCAACGCCTGTCCACTTGTCTCACACACACCTGAGAGTGTGACTAATGGCATCTGGGTGTTTTATGGGCTTCCCAAAGCTCTATCAGTTGGCAGGAGACCCTGATACATGGCAGACACTGCGGTGCGTGACTGAAAAGGGGCTGGAGCGTCTCAGACATTCCTGAGGGACATGAACGCAGCCTGACCAGGATCGTAACCTGCAACACTGCTACTGCACTTTGGGGAGATGTGACCCGTGAGACCCTGAGAAGGGATGCTTTGTTTGTCCCCGCCTGATTCCCACAAACCCCTTTCAGTTTGTTGCAGAAATGCAACAAACTGGAGGTCCCTGAAAACCTCTTTGTGAAAACGTCCTCTTAATTGAGCCACACCAGCCTCAGCTACTGGATTGACCTTCCTTCAAATGAAGCTGTATTTGCAAGTGCTTAGAGGTACTCACTTCAGCGAGCGCTGCCATGAATTACGACCGGCGGAGTCGGGGAGCTGCACACAGTAAAGCACACACAGGCCGAGGCAGTAAAAGAAGCTGGCGGCTCAGAGGCAAAGCGCTCTTTGTAGGAGAAGGACTGTTCTTCTCCGGGAAAAGAAGGAATGGAAAAGAAGGAAAAACAGGAAAGGGCGGTGCACCACTTCGGAAGGGAGAGGGTTTTGCTTCAAGTCCAAAGGAGAGGAACTTGCAGACTTTTCTCGCCTCCACGGAGTAAGTTAGCCCTTTGGCCTTTTGGCCCGCCTTCATTTGGCCGGTATTAGTCTGGTAGAATACGTTTGTCGAAGCAAAAGGGAGTAAAAGGTGAGTAAAGGGAAAGTATCTTAGACTTATATAATTTGAGTTTAGTTATTATTTCCTTAAAAGATTCCAAGATGTATTTAGTCACTCCTCAATTGGCAAGTCTCTTGCATCCCATCCTCCCACTTTCTCTCCCTTGTTTCATAGCTTCTCTCCCCCCTCCGTCTGTCTCTCTCCTTCACCATACCACCCACACAATGGCTCAGTTCACTCCCTCCACTGTGAGCCGAGCCACACCAGTGGCCCCCTTGACTTCACATACCCTTCAGAAACAGCGCCGAGCGAGGGGAACGTGCCTGAGCTCGGAGACGTACAAGCCGCCCGACAGAGCTCAAGGAGAATACCAAACAGTGTCCGTCTGTGTCTCTGTCCTCCACCTCCCTCCACCACCTCCTCCCACCCGGAGGAACCCTCTCACAGCGGACAAAAGCAATGAATCAGGCTGCCCTCTGCGACCATGACAGAGGGTCCAATCCTTTAAAGTGTTTCCATCAGCGTCGCCTCTTTGCCAAAAGAGCCTCCGTGTGATAAATAATACTAATGAGGCACGTGACGTATTTATGGCGCTTCTTTACCTCAAGGACAACGGTATGGGCGGACCATCCCAAGAAAAAACACGAGAGAAATATTCCAGGCGATGAAATGGCTTGAAAGAAAACCCCGGCATCATAGTTTCCACATCGCAAGAGCATTCCAGCATTCATGCTATTCCTCAACAGAAGAAGCCTGGTCACATGGAAAGAGAAGTGAAAACGACGGTATTGACCGGCTCGAGTTGGAGTGGAACTTGTGAGCGAGGAGAAGCAATACTGACGAGTTTCCATAACGCCTGAGTTCGTCTGTCGTCTTTTATGTTCAGCCTGAAAGAAATATGCAGAAATGCAGTATGTGTTGACGACACCAGCTTCTGTTTCCATTCTGAGAAAAAGCTCAGTAAGGGAAACAACAGCGACAAAAACTACCGCAACATATCTACCACAACAAAGACATGCAAAGTAACATTCTGCAGTGTAACATCGAGAGAAAATATGTAACATTTTCTCAGTGACCATCACAGGATGAGAGCACACTGTTCATCGGGGACACGTTCATACACGGCGTAACGGAAATAGAAAGAGTCATAAAGGCAGCAAACTGACTTCAGTACACCTCAATATCGATGTTAAGTTGGCCAACAACGGCCCTTCTGTGTTCGCAGTGCGTTTTGCTGCAGTCGAGATTTGGTTGCCGGACTTACAGAAGGAGCAGTTTGATACAGGTGGAAGTCCCATCAACCAAACCTGCCCTTGCATCAGCCGAGAGGGGGACGCATCACCTCCACGCCAGGATCAGGTTGCCTCTCGGATGTAGGGATGTGTTTTGCGCTTCTTTCTCCAACAGGGGTGGTGAAGTTAGCACAGAGCTACCATAGCGCCACATTACGTGAAGAAACCGGGGTAGAAATAACCCGGTCATTCGGCAAATCTTCTGGGAATCCTTCGCTTTTGTGATCTGATTTCAAATAATATGGTGAAACGTCAGTTTAGTGGAAGGTTGCTGAGTTTCTATCAGAACAAAGTGGTCGCTGGGAGTGGTGGTAGTCCAAGAGGTCTGCGTGTTTTTTTGTTCATTTCGGGAGAGTTATTGAGGTATTTTAAACCTCAGCTAATAGTTCAACTGAATAAAAGTGGCTTCAGCCTGAATAGCAGCTTTACAAGTAGCTCAACAGACAGCTTGTTGCTGGTCTCGGGAGATTCTGCTCTACTTTCCACACAAAACATTTGGCCACACACATTGGCTCGAAGCCTGCCAACATTCCCCTTGTATGTAGGAGGCTAAAGATACACCTCTGGCGGGGCGGGGGAGGGAGAGGGCGACTGCCTTGCCAGGACTTTCTGATATTTCCAGTCAGAAAATCTCGAACACTGAAGCAGCTCTGCTTTTCTTTTCCGCGCCGTTCACATGGACCGGGGCTCACGTCTCATCACAGCAGATTGAGTAGAAACAATGGAGGCGAGAACCACAACCATGGCAGGAGGGCCAAGTAATCCACATGGCTCCATCAGTGTGTTGAAAATAGCTGTGTTATTTCGGGCTTCGTCTTCCCCACCTGGCCTCTGCAATCACGCCACAAAGGCGGCGGTTTAAATTCACGGGAGACACAAAAACAGATCTGCCTCAAACCGAATGTCACATGTTATAAATGGCTAAATGTGAGACAACGTGCCAGAAGTAGACGCGTTCTTCGCAGAATTAAACAGCAACACCGCCCAACGCTGTCGTGTTTGTGAAGTTTATCTCGACAGAGGACAGGCTTTGCTCAGACGTTTGACATTTTTATGAAAACCATCTGTTAAACTGCTCATGGCGATCGTCTGAAAGCGGAGCGTCCGATTCCTTGGGCTAAAATGTGGGCCAGTTGTTGGGAGAGGGCCTCATGGGGTTGCCTGTCTGTGACCACGCAGACCAAAGGGCTTGTGGGAGCTGGGATCCGCTGCACAGTAAGCCTCCCCAAACGCCCCGTTTTTGCTGACTCGGCCCTTCCTTTGCTGAAACACAGGAAGCTCGGCTGGAATCGGCACAGGAAGCCTGTATCGCAGTGCCTGGCAGCCGGCCACATCTCCCTCTTGAAGCCATGAAGATACTTGAGAGAGAGAGAGAGAGAGAGAGAGAGAGAGAGAGAGAGAGAGAGAGAGAGAGAGACAGAGACAGAGACAGAGACAGAGAGAGAGGGTTGGGCTGCCTTGTTACAAAGAGTTGAAAACGCTGGGCCAAAACGGCAGCATATTGTCTTTGTGGATCCAGCGTGTCTGACTCCTAAACCTAAACTGGGCCATCGCCTGTAATCTAAGCTCTGTGGAAAGCTAAACAAGCCTGGAAACCCGTTACACACACACACACACACACACACACACACACACACAATGCTCGCGACACAGCCAAAAGAGCCCTCTCTGGGAAAATGAATAAACAGCTGTCACAGATGTTGATTCTCCTGCGTCTACGTCGGCACCTGCAGAGGAGTAATTCAGACACACGGCAGCAGTCTGCGGCAGCGAGGCGATTACTCAACAGCCTGTGGGGGGATGGAGACAAGGCACAGACACAGAGAGAGAGAGAGAGAGAGAGAGCGCTTCTCTGCCTCTTTCACCCGAGGATGCCGCAAGATAAAAAGTCTTGGGGTCACAAAGTCATTATTGCGTGGCGATCCACCTCACCGTCTTGGAGAACGGCAGCGAGCAAACAGCAGCACGCAAGAAACAAGTCAAAGGTTAACTTTGACTTTTAACCCCGGCGGCCGGATGTGGACACCTTTGCCGTCTCTCCGCTGCGGCCCTGCGTCCCGCTCCGCCCTAATGACACCCATGTGTCTTTCATTACGGGCCCCCAGACTTTGACACTTGAACTGCGGGGCCTCCGTTTCCGCTGCCGCCGCAGAGTGAAAGCCACGGGGCCAAAACAGTAGCGCTGTCTCGTTTGCAGGCATTTCCTCTCGGGAACAGCGGGACTTCAACAGCTGGCGTTGAATAAGAAGGCACGATTAAGACAAAGATATTCTTATATTTTCGTTTTTAAAGCTCGTTTCCGGTGATCCGCCTCATTGGCCTCATTGTGAAGCCTGATACCTGCCCTTGTTTCTGTGGCGCTCCGCCAACGCGGCTGCATGTCATTGGGCACGCTTCATAAAGCAGCGGTAATATATGCATGATATTGTGCTGGTATAAATAGAGAGATTTCCAAGTCCAATGACTCGGGAGAAGGACCATGGAGCCACAGGGCCGTAGTGTGTCTGTCCACTAGTGACTCACACAACACCCCTCACACTTCCAGGCCACGTTCACACGGACAGAGAACAGTGTTGGCATTGTGTTGCTGCCCCGTGTGCACGCATATGAGGGGTGGGGGGATCTGATCAGTGCTCAGCAAGGTGCGAGGACAAATTCATATCATGTGAAAATAATCAAAATCAGTGAAATACACCGAGGAACAGTGCAGGATGTGGTGTCCATCACATTTCAGGACATATTGGGAGAAAGTTATACGTTGTACATACCAAATGAAGTAGGGCTATGGACATTGTTCCTTTCTTCTTCGTTTTTCATTATTTCTGCTGTAACTTCCATATCAAAAGCAG
Source organism: Clinocottus analis (assembly GCF_023055335.1). Classification (NCBI taxonomy): domain Eukaryota; kingdom Metazoa; phylum Chordata; class Actinopteri; order Perciformes; family Cottidae; genus Clinocottus; species Clinocottus analis. The sequence goes on from NW_027175909.1 coordinate 3,633,243, forward strand.
GAATCATATTCTTTCCCTACAATAAAATTAAAGCTGAAATGATTCTTTGATTCTTAGTTGAGAAATACTCTGGAACTATTTTAGTAATCCCATAATGATAGTACAAAAAAAAAGGTTTCTTCTTTTTAAATGGCAAAATATTCCTGCTTCTCAGTTGGGGGGATTTGCTGGTTTTCTTTGTCGCATGTGACAGTAAACAACAACTTTTCTATGACACAATCTACACATTAATTGATAATAAAAAATGATCTCGGGTTACAACGTTAGCTCTCTTCTCCAAGAGAATACACGTTTGAGATGAAGTGATATGTATATATAAGTCAACACGTTGACTGTAAATGGTTGCCATCGTTCGCGGGTCACGTCAGGTACCGACTGGAGAATAAAACATGTCTCGGTTGCTTCAGGAGCGACGGTTCCATGCGGCGGCTACAACGTGAGTTCACAAACACTTTCCATCATTGAACAAAAGAAGCCAAAGTTCTGAAATTGGAAATGTTATAAAACACAAGTGTCGGTGTAGGAACATTGTCTCAATTCTTTTTTTAAAGCAGACAGCACATGGGCCAAAGCAAAAGTAAACAGCACTGCAGATCCTCGACACTGTCTTACGCAAAAGAAAAGCACCGAAACACATCCGAGAAACAGTCTTGGGTACCGAGTTTAATTGGCACCCACAAAGTATTGAGGTTCGATACCCGGAGCCAGTTTTCCGTTGCAGTATAATGAGCATTTCTCTGCTGACAGCTATGTTACTGTGAGGGGGAACGACGAGCCAGCGTTCTTGTTGGGGAGTGAAGCCACATTTCTAAACAAAAAACTCCTCTGTGTCCTTCAACTCCGTCGTTTCTGTGAATGAAAAGCCCATAAAAACATAGTTTGTTTTTTTATTTCAGCTCACAAGCCCTCACAGTTAAAACCTTCCCACTGGTATAATGATCAACACCGTACGGCAGGAGCCCGCACACAGGAAGAAAAGAAAAAGTCTGTTTCTGTTTACTACCAACATGATGTGTTCAGCCCGGTCTTCTCAGCAGACCTTGGCAAGCTCGGGTGAGATTTAACTGTGCCATTCCTCACCGGTGTTTCAGAGGCTGTTTTTAGAGGAGCCCCCCCTCCACCACCTCCACCACTACCAAAAGTGGAGAAGTGGATGGAGACGAACACATTTTTTTTAGCTAAAGGCAGCTCTGGAGGTCACAAAACCAAAAACCCAGAGCAGGGCCCGCCCCGCAATCTAGCTCAGAAAAATAGACAAATATGTGGCATGAAATATATTCATGAGAATATAACGGAGCAGAAGCCGCCAAAGGAGAGTACTGTATTACACAGAAGAAGAAAAATAAATATATATGTTTTGAATTCAGTTTTAAAATGACCATAAGGCTTTGCCCTCAGATTGTGGGGGAAGGCCGCAGTGGCTTCGCGCTGTGGGTCGGCCATGTGACTCTGACCCCGAACACATCACGAACACAACCGCTTCTTCTTCTCCTGGGCCCGTCGGTTGCAGGGCCAGAGAGCGCGCATGGTGGCGGTGGAGGTAAATGGCTGTCACAGGCAATTATTTGTGCCACTTTACGCGCTTGAGATCCCGCGAGCATGTGTTGCGGGAGGGCACGGAACAAGAAAACAAAACACAAAGTGCATATTCATCACATCCGTCCCGAGGGAGCAATTTCGCACATAAGGTGTACGTCTCACACACACACACACACACACACACGAGAAACGTCACATGTCCAGAAGAAAAGGCCCTGGGTGTGGCCCTCTGTGTGCACTAAGTGACCTCATAAATCAGGTGGGAGCCAGCAGCTGCTCCCTCGAGGGGGGGCGGGGGTCACGTCCATTCAGCTGGGAGCTACCGGCTCCGACTTTCAACTCCACCCCATCGTCTTACATTCACCCTCCTCCTCAATTAGCCTTCCTCTCCCCCCTCGCTCCCTCCCTCTCTCCGTCCTTCATCCTGCCTCCCCCCCACATCGCCTTCCATATCTCCTGCTCACATCCTCTCCTTCCCTCCGCCCTTTCCCTCCCTTCCTGCCTCCATTTCCCTGATTAAACTGATGCCTGGGCTCTGCAGCCACACCGTGGACTCAGCTGCATTTATCAAGGCCTTTGTCATCCTCATCCTCCTCTCCTTCAGATGAAATTAAAAGGATGCAATCGGTGGATGCTGTAAATCCTGTCGATCACGCAGCGCTCGGGCAATCACACGCAGCAAGCCTTGAATGCTCTGTCAGAAACACAGAGCGGATATTCTCATGTCGTGTTAAAATTGTGTTTTGTGTGCAGCCATTGTGGCCAACTAAACGAGTCACGGCGCTGCTTCCGGTTTGCTGGAGAGGGCCTCCGGGTTTGCTTCGTTCAGGCTCTGTGGGACCTCGGAGACCCGGACCACTTTTAGACTTCTGCCCCCTCCCTCCCCTCCTCTCTCCTCTCTGCCTCCCCTCCTCCTCTCTGGGCTGTCAGCATCTCGTGTGGAAGTGAAATTCAAATAGATCACGAGGGATGACTTGTTGAACCTGAAGCCTTTAAATATGAGCATCCACATTGATGTGCGCGGACCAGACTGTTGCATCCGACCCCCCGGGTGACCCCCAACCCAACCCCACAAGGAAGAATAGCGCATTGTGGCTCACAGCATCCACAGCAGATTACTTTATCAATTGCCATAACTATAATGTCAGCAATATATACCACCTAACAAATAACTTTAAAAAAAAAATACGTTAGTATGTTTCCGACAAGTGACAGGAAATGGCCTGAAATACTGTAACAACTTACGTCTCGAGGACTGCGAACACAACACAAAGCTCTAATATTGTCAATATAGAAATGAATATTTTGAGGCTGTGGTCCAAACGACGCAGCTCGGAGGCGGTGATGTGTCCTTTACCTCGGCGCTGTGGCGCTATTCCCGCGGCAGCATACAGGACGAGGTGAGCTGGTGATGGTCCGCTTCTCCGCAGCGCGGACGGACAGCAAACTATCTGCCTGCTTGGCACCGGGGGGCCACTTTCTCCTCCGAAAATAGTCACGGTAGCTTTCCCCCGCTGCGCATTCCCTCCTCAACTCCCCCGCAGAGAGGACGAACACAAATGTTTTTACGGTTTTGTATAATAACGAGCAGTTCGGTCGCCGAGGGAAGGAAACCAAATCCCAGCAGCGCCTGTGCGGACCGCTCTGCCTCGGTCTGAATCAAAGGGAGCCGAGACGCGAGCGCGCGCGGCGCCGCTGCTCGTGCCCGGACCACACGGTGTAACGCCGGGCGTTTCCGGTCATGACCTGCAAAATAAAACGTTTGAAACGGGTTTGAAACTACAGTAGTGTACTACAATTTAGATATTAAATAAACTCTCACCGGAATTCATTTTGGGAGAGCAGATTCACCTTTATGAGCAGGGAGGAATTATGCGTATTTGTGTATTTGTATTGTCACTATATGTGTGAGGTTAATATGTATCTTAATTACTGTTTGATAATACATTAAGATAAGATTTCACAAGAATTTTCAGGATGACAACAGCAGAGTGGATAGTGCCGACCAACAAGAGGCATAAGTAAAAAATATATTAAAAGAAAGTATGATAAATAAGCAATTGCACAGTAAAGGTTTAATAAATAAGTACAAAACTACAAAAACATTTATGATTTATGATATTATATACTGTAATCAAATGGAATGGTTGTTTATATCTCATAGTGCATTGGTTGCACATTGTAGACATAAATACAGTAGTGTGGTCTGGTAACTTAAATGCAGAGATATACATACCAAAAGTCCCTGTTGCAATTGATACATCTACTGTTACACACACATATACTATTAACATTTTAATAAATATATTGCTTATATACCATAGATGCTTTGGAATAAAATAATACAAAAGAGCGAAAATATATGAACAGAGAGAAGGCTTAAAACCTACGTAGAACGGAAAAGACAGGAACATGGTGATAACACACGCACACACACACACACACACACACACACACACACACACACACACACACACACACACACACAAACTGTACAATCGAAGCAAAGCGTAACCTATCACATATAAAGTACTTTTATTTTGAAAGCATTTATTTATCCTCTCTCGTTTTCCTTGTGCTGAATGCTGCTGACTTACTGCCGCTCCAGTCTGGCTCTCCGGCCTACGTCACTGCCAGAGGACGACCCCACTCACATAATTGCCTATTTATACAGATGCTGGCAACACGTCTATTCAGTGTGCCATCAATCTGGACCTGGAAAGCTGCCATCATCATAGTCTTCCTCATCACTGATGAAGACTGCTCTTTCACACAAACTCAAATGACACCGCAACCGCATGTCTGACTTGTTGCAGCGCCGCTGCATTGATTTCTGAGCTGACGTCGAGCTTATAAAACAAACATGCTCTATAAAAGTTATTTGATTTAAGATCCTCTTACTGTTTTAGTTTTTGTTGGTCCGTGTCCCTCATGGGGATTTGGTGTGTCATCAACAAACACTTCATGTGTATCTTTAGTGTGATTACAGAATGAACGTGTGTGTTGAATGAGTGAATTTGAGGGTAAATATCAGCTTTGTGGAGGCAGAATGAAAACCTTGTATGTGTAATTATGTGATTGTATCTGCCTCCTAAACGTATTATGTATTATAGTCTAATTAATTAACTTAAAGAAGGAAAGAAAGACGGCTCCTGCATGTTGTGTATAAAGATTCTCACCACACACAAACAGCATGTTTTATTCCTCCATCATTATTCCACAGCAATAGAAGCCAAACAGTATCTTTTTTTTTTTTTTGGTGCTCACTTTTAGTGAAAATAATCAACCCAGTTCTGTATTTATTTTTAAACTTAGTGGAAAGTTGTTTCTGTCTCAGCACTGGGGGAGGGAGTGGAAAAATGTGAAAGAAAACAAACTATAACGTCCGGAAGATCCTGGAATCCTGTTTGGTCTCTTGGGAGTGTTTACAAGGGAATGCAGCGCTCTGTATCTCCCTCCCCCTTTCTGATGTGAAGAGTTCAATCGGCGTTAACTGAACGGAAATTCCACATTTACAACATTCTCTTCCCCATTGTTGCTTAAAAAAAATCCCTTAGTTGATACAGTTTGTAATCACACATCATGCTCATGGGAGGGTTTCAGTAATGGACATCAGGGGCCTCTAACAGCCGGCCCCTGGGCCATTCACTCTGCCCCGTTGTTCATTCTGTACACGAGACATCTCGTGTACTTCTGTCCATCTTCCCTTTTTTTATATCCCTGTTAAAGTTTTTTTGGGGGGCGACTGTTCCCTGAGCTGACGTGAGGTCCCGGGACAGATGTCCTATTGGTAGAGATTATTAAAAAAATGTAATTTGTGATTTTGAGCCATACAAAATAAAACATATTTCATTGAACCTTTAACTTAATTTTTATAGTGTGTATTATATCACAGCTGTTATGCTGCAAATTAATAGCTTGTGCTATAATTATTCAACAATAACATTAAGTTATTAAGTCCCAATGAGACTCTGCACAGTTCTAATTTTGTTGTGCACAAATCTAATAAATGTATTAGTTCACTGTAAAATGAAGTCTCTCTTCAATTCATTTATTTGTCTCTGTTCTCACATGTAGTAGTTATTATCGTTGTCTTTATTGGCGGTCCAGAACTATGAGTTATGATACAACCCTTAATATATGTACCAGAGTAAGATCTCTTACGTGTGTTTTCCTTTCGGCTTCATTTCATTAAAAAAAGTCGAAAAATAACCCTTCCGAGTTTTGCCAGTGATGACGTCAAAAGCTTCAATCATGATTTGAGAGTGTGCGTTTGAACAGCGGCCTCCTTCAGTGAATGCCGTCCCAAAATGACACACAGCTCATTCCCATACTGTGTGGGCTGAGACGCTGAAGAAGCCGTGTTCTCCTTTCCAACAACAACATAAGCACATGCTTAAAATCACATTAAAATATGCCATCATTATGATCACTGGATGGAGGAATAGTGGCCGAAGAATGAGCCAGAGGGACCACGTGTGGGCTTCTTCACAGACAGAGCTGTGGAGCATTGGCATGGTGGAGTAAAGCGTGTCTGTAGCCAGGAGACAGAAACACAAAACACTGCGTGTTAGAGCTCTCAGCGCTATGAACATCAGTTATGGTGACCGACCGACATCTCCTCCTGCGGTCCAGAACCGGGGCCCGCCTGCACGCCATCCTCTGTACGCATTAAGGACGGTCGAGGCACGAGCATCTCTCGTGGCGACCTACGGCGATACTCGTGTTTGTGTGTCTTGCGTGTCTTTCCGAGACGACAATACTTTCAAAAACAAAGTTATATTAAGGCAGTAAAACCACTTAGTTAGGTTTAGGAAAAACATAACAGTTGGGATAAAAATAACTACGGTTACAACAGTTTGCTGGACCCGTCCACCTCCCTCACACGCCCACCAGAAGTCATCTTTTTTTTAAAATTTGAAAGTACGTCACTTCAACACTGTGTACAATGTGTGTATTTGAAAAACACGTCATTGGATTTAATGGGCAATCCTGAATGTTTTGAGAGAAACGTTGGGTGGTGAGAAAAAAGGAGAAAAGTGGAAATGGCAGTCTGATGTAGTCGATATACATTAGACTCCGAGAGCTAAGATACTACTGCGAGTGTCTTCTGGCTTGGTCACTGCAACAGGGACACACACATCCCTTCACTAATGTGCAAAGTGCAATAACAGTTTGTTGAAACTTTTCTTGCTTTTCCTTTCAATCCATGTCATTGCCATCACATGCAGAACAAACAGCGGACATGACGGCATAACAACAAACAAAATAATTGTCTTCAAAATTTGCTTTCCTTTTTATGGATGGCGTCAGATGGAAAGGAAAAGAGTGAACCATGCACTCACTGGCTGAACTGACTTTCATAAAAAAAAACCTGTTATTCTTAAGAAAACTATGTGCCTTGTGTGTGGGAAATGTGATCTGAAGTTAGTTTTATGTTGTAGAGCCACTGTGACATTTCAGCTCCACGTCCATGACACTTACTGTGTAGTAACGTTGCTCCACTGCGCCACCCGGTGGTGGAACGGAGAACTGCAGAGAGAACTTCCACGTCAGTCAGGGGACGATTGTTGGATGATTGTTGGATGACACATGTAGTCTATTTATGCTTTGTGGAGATGAAATGAAAACATCTTGAGTAAACCTGGACATATTCTGGTGTACAGATGATTACTATTTCACTTTTAAACAAGTTTGCCAGGAGGACAGGAGGAAATCATGTTTTTTACAATTGTTGTAGACTCGTGGCGTCATGGGTTGATGGGTTGATTATGTGTGTGTTTGTGTGTCCAGGTGAGATAGCTACATTGTGTGGGCCTCAATACATCAGGGTTTTTTTTAACCACTGGGCTCTCTTTGGCCGTGTCTACTACCGAACACTTTACAAAGTACACTGCAATACAGTGCAGTATGACACAGTGCACTAAGATATGTAGTGCACTGTGTCGCTGATAAGCGCTGTGTGTGATCATTATTTCTAGAGATACATGTGATGAGACATTTAAACTATTTGCTGTAAAATGTCAATTAAAAAACAAAACTAGACATTAAACATTAAACATCAGACAGTGTCACAAAACACCACTATGTTTTAAAATGTTGATGGTTTGTTCAGTTGTAGGTTGAGAGAGATGCTGCTGGTGTCACCTCAAACACACAGAGGCGCCACAGCTCCACACTCTTCAGATCCTCACGGTCACATTTTCTGCAAACATAAAAGTACATCAATGCGTTCAGCTGAGTCTTTCCTCTCTGGTGATTATACTATGTTTGTGGCTTTTTGCCTTGCGAGCAATGGTTTAACAGATGCTTTAGTAGAAAATCCACTACCAACCACACCATCAAAATTACTTGTGGAATTTCCAATATTAATTTACCAGCCCGACTCCCCCGTGTGATCAGCTCGCAGCCCGTTTAGTCATCTGCGGTGCTCCACGCAATGCTGGACCAATTTCTAAAAAACATTGCCTTTCACACAAACAACTTGGAAAAATGGCAGCCAGGTTGATAAATATGGAAAAAAAAAATGCTTTTTTAAAGGCATATAACTGTGATTCTTTGTATAAGTATATCATTTTCAATTATTTTTCGTTTATTTGATTGTTCTCCAGAGCACTTTGAGCTTTATTCTCTACTAAGTGTGTGACGAAGAGAAACGATTGATGAGGCCTCGCCTCTCGCTTGCTTGACTAATGAATGAAAGAAGTATTTACAGTATTTCTTTGCGAGGTCCAAGTCTTTTCAAAAGAGATAAGAGAGGATCTGGCGGGGTTGCTGGGTTACTAATCTCTCGCAGTTTAATTGCGCGTGGAGAACATGCAGCCAAATGATGTTACCAGTCTAATTTGCTTGTTTACGATAATGGGGGCAAAGCATCGCTGCTATTTATCCCAGATGCGCTAATGTTGAAGGGCAGAACTGGAGTTTTGAATCCAACTCCGAAAGTAATTCCCATCCACGCCGCCGCTCCAGGATGTGGCCTTACCTCCCCAGAGGAAACTCAAATCAGTGGAAATGAAGACGAAGTCTACTTTCTGTTAATGACAAACCAGGAGTGTGGTTCACATCAGAGTCCCATTAGCGGTCGGCGGCCGCCCTCCGCTCGGTGCCGTGACCCTCGCCGCCGTTTACCAGCTTTTAATAGGTGGAGAGCCCTCACACACTGACTGCTCTTGAGATCCAAGCATAAATAATCCCCATTTATGACGTGTTGTTGGGAGTAAATTAGTCAATCAGTTTGTATTTTCCCCCGCTAATAAATCTACCACGACAACTTAATTGCCGTGTAATTGATAAATAACCAAGTACATGAGTCGATTCCTTCGTCTGAAGATGCTTTTTTATTTGTGCCTTCGGAAAAGCGACTGCTGTGAGACAAAGACTACAAATCGCTTTAGTTTACATCACCATGTTGCCGACTGAAATAGTGCCTTCACATCACTTTGAAGCAAAAACAAACAGATGTTGCAGCAAAGAGCTGCTTGTGATGCTAACGGCTAACGACTAACGGCTAACGGCTAACGGCTAACGGCTGTGTTGTGGCTCTGACTGGAAAAGAACAAAATAGCTCCGGGATTACGACACTTTTAAGGCCTTGCTGTTTATTCATTTTTTTTCCCTACAACAGCAAATTACAGAAGCAGTATTGAAAATAAAAGTCTTCTTTTCTTGTTCTCGTAAAAAAAAAAAAAAAAAAAAGGAATCTGCACAAAATTTGAATGACAGTACAAAACGAAGCGTTAATATGCCACGTAAATGGAGGGGGAGGGACATTTCTGTTGGAAAATCTTGTATGCCTTTTTCAATAATGAAAACATCTCAATATCTTTTACATTTCAGAATTATGTCACATAATCTGAAACTATATATTTATATTTATATAAAAGATGAAATAAATGAACATGTTTTTGACTTGTTTTTCTTTTTTTTTTTGCAAATGAACGCTATAAACACATAAACCTCTTAAATATATTTATCAGTGCAACATTGTTTGTTTTTGAGTCCACGCTACAGTATCCTTTTTCTCAAAGTCAGCAGACGTTGTGGGAGCTACAGTCCTCTGAAAGCTGCGATGAGAGGTGAGAGGAGAGTGGGGATGTGTTCACCACGGCACGACGAACAGAGCGCACGGATGTAAAAGACGTCACCCTCCGGGTCCACTTTTTGATTGTTTGATTGTGGCGCGGGAGAGAACCGCACAGTCGCGGTCCCGTGGGCCCCGTGGGCCCCGTGTCCTGGTACTGTCAATCTCACGGGGAGTTTCACATGGAGCTCTTTCTCCCTTTAGTGTCTAGCGGTGGGGATGGTCCCATCCATCCATCCATCCATCTGCAAACAAGAGTCTCAATGGAGATCTGAGGAGTTCACATCGAGGTGACATTTGCACTTGTTTGAAGCTTAAAAAGAGGGAGAAAGGAAGAAAAAAAAAACAGCTTTTCTCTTCAAGCATCCCATCATTCCCCCTCTGGATTAGCTCTCTGGTGGCTCCGACGGGGCAAAGCCAGGGCTCAGTTCTTTTGTGGGTGATGATGAAGGGAACCGAAGGTCTTGTAGTATTTAGTAAGTGAGAACACCCCCCAGTGAGTCTTGAAGGGGGGCACCGTTCCTTTGGTAAAGCCACAGAGGGGAGGCCAGGTGACCTGATTCAGGTGACGCCACTCAATCCCCTCCCCCGCTGTACCAGTGTCCCATCCTAATGACATCACGACGTTATGGCTGCTACACGTGGAACACGTAAAAAAAAAAAAAAGAAAGAAAAAGAAAGCCTCCGCTGTCCCGGAGGCCTTGAAGCTACAATACAGCGTGTGAACAGTTACAAGCTGGTTCATCGTGAGACAAACGTGTCCGGCTAAAGTAATGATAGCACCATTCTTCAGTTAGTGTGTTTCACCCCTCTTTTTATATATATATATATATATATATATATATATATATATATATATATATATATATATATATATATATATAGGTTCCTATCACGAGGGGATCGGAGACAAAGTGCATTCAAGCTGCATTGTCCGGAAAGCACTTCTTCAGTGAACAATCCACAGTGACGTTCGGAGGTGACGAGCTCGTCTCGGTCTGAGCGAAAGCAAAGCGAAGATGATTGTTGTTGGTTTTTTTTGTGGTTTTCTTTTGGTATGCTGGCAGAGGTTTAGTACATTTCACCTCCTCCTCTGCTGTCGACATGAGCGGGTTTGATGCGGAAATGTCCTGGTGACCGGTCAAACTCACAGCAGACATGTCGTCATGTCAGCTGTTTCTCGTTACCTTTTGATTCATTCTTCGGTGTTTTTTTTTTTTTTGTGAAGTGGGCGTTTTCGGTGATGCCTTGAATGCACATTGAAAATCGCTGTAAGACCACACAAATCTTACTTGTCTAAAATCCAAATAAAAAAACACATAACACTGCACCTTCCACTAAACAGTCAGAAGATTGTATTTACACACACACAAACCCGTGAAAAAAGGGATACTGCAGCTTTTTTTTTTTTTTTTTTACTTTTTACTTTCTTAGAAAGGGCAATAAAATATATTAAAACGTATTTACAGTGTGTGGTTTTTGGACAGAGAACAACAAGAAAACAAAACAAAGCGCTGTGATAGACTGTTATCCTTTTCTGCAGGTATTTATAAGATCATGTGCCCGTTTCCTGTGATCAAAAATTAAAACAGTAAAAAACACCCAGATCAACAAAGGAGGCCGAACCGAAATGTACTAAAGGCACTGTCAGAACCATACATTGCCGTGAGTGGGACCCTCACATTAGAGTGATAGAGGTCAAAGGGGAAAGGGTACATGTTTCAGGGCCATGGGTTATGGGCACACCCTGTATGCTAGGGCAAATCTACAGTTTTGCCGGATATGGTTCATTTAGGATTTTGATACGTCTCTTTCAAAACTTGAACAGCCTTCATGAACTGATAATAAAAACAAACATTTCTTTCCCAGAAAACGATAAATACTTTAAACATCATTAATAAATTGGTCTCAACACCAGCATCCGATTGTAAAAATGAATGAAAATCAAAATAGAAAATTAAAATATCATCTAAATCATCTGTACATAATTTTTTTTTCTGTATTTTATCTGTACACAGTGTCCCCTACTGGTAGGTTATTTTTACTGCAGCTCCTGAGAAAAGCGTGGATCAGTCCGACCCTCCCATTGGTTCCTGAACCTGTCCCTCATCCAGCGAGTTGAGGGCGACGGCAGTCCTTTGAGCCGGCCTACTCGTGGATATACGAGAGGATATGCCTACAGCCAGTCTATGTGCACGCTCTGCACGCCGTACAGCCACGCGAGTGCGCCCGGTCCCACCTCACGCCTCTGAGTATGAGCTCTGTACGTTGAGTTTGTCCTTCTTTAGCTTGACACCGTCCACCAGTTCAAAGTTATAGTTCTCCAGGGCGGATAAGTTCCTGTCCGACATGCCTCCATGCGAGCACGCGCAGTACAACACCACGCCACAGATGGCGCCCAGAAACACCCCCAGGGCGGACATGGCGATGATGGTGATGAGGATGGGGTCCAGCGTCTTCAGCATGTTGCCGGCTCCGCTGATCTGGTTGGTCTCCACAAAGTCTGGGTATTCGGTGATCTCCTCAACTAAAGGGAGGGAGAGAGAAGCTGAATGAGACGGGAGGTATCACGTATACTACGAAGGCTCTGGACGTCATCAAACAGTGCTCTAAAACATGATGCCGCTGCATGGATCCTGACTTACGGATTTCGTTGAAGCGGTCCTCTGGGAGCATCGGCTCAGTGGGGACGTCGGGATCTGTTCACGCAGAAATCAGAATGAAATCCAACAGCAGATAAAACCGCGTCGTCATACTTCAGATCAGGAAACTGAATGCGGGCATCGCGCGGATGAACTCGAGAAGCCTCACCTTTACAGTCCGCCACGCTGAGTCCATTGAGCACCTTAATGTCATCCACAGCGATGTCTCCCCAGCTCTTCCTCTCCACCAGACTTTCGATCACCACCTTGAGGGGAGTTGAAGAAGACATGGTTGTTTTTTCGGCAACCTTTCCTTGAATGGGAACAGCACTGGTATGCCGGTCAACGCCCAAACGAGTCCCAGACCACTCGTGATTTACCTGATAGGGTTTGTTGGTGCGGGGCACAGGGACGCGACCTTCCCTCCAGCGGTTGCCCTGGTGGCCGCTGACCGTCCACAGCAGGATGTCCGCCGGTCCCTCAACAGTCTGCTTGCGCTGCTTGATGTGCAGTGTGCCGATGTGCGGCCCGAACATGTGGTACCAAAAGGACACGCACAGGTCAGAGTCTGGAGAGCTGACCACTGGGCTCACCAGCCGAGCCACCTCAGTCTCCTGGGGACTTGTTGCCAAGGTGTAGATGAAGTTCCCCGATCCACCTGATGGAAAAAAAAACAACTTGCATCACTGTCAGACAACAAAAAAACAACAACCTCTGAGGCTGAAATGCACGTATACTGCGTCAGGTGCATCGGCCCAAATAGACGGTTTCCTGCAGGGCCCTCACCTGTGTGGTCCATGTTTGGTCCAGTGTTGAGGGTGGGGGTGCCGCTGGACTGGATCTGCCACCTGGAACCAGTGTCCTCTGACGTCCAGCTGCAGAAGGACGGGTCGTTGGCCCAGCCGAAGTCACAGGCGAACCACAGGAAAGCTGCGAATTCATAGAAGAGAGGTCAAGATCATGCGTCCGGAGGTCGCGTTTCATCGTCCCCAGCATCACTTGCTGAGAGCTTTCACCGAACAATGACCTGGGGGCCTGTCATGATATGACTGCAGGCGACACTTTGGGGCTGCGTTCACTCATCCTGCTCCGCTTCAAGCACTAGAGGGCAGCAGAGTACTGTGGGAGGTGAGCTTGGAGCGCCAAAAACAGCCAAGTCGGGAGGGAGAGACAGACTTCGGACAGTTATGGCTCGAAACATGAGAAAGGAGCGAGCCGACAGCAGAGACCTCATGTAGACCGTATTCTTTGGCGACGGTTAATGATCTCCTTTAATGAACGTAACAGGGTATATAAAAGAGCGATGGAGGGACACTGAGAACAGGGACAGGGGAAGAGGGAGATGGGGTCTGGACATGGCGTCCAGTTGAGAAAGCAACATTCAAAAGCGACCCGCAGAGAGCTCAGGATTTTAATGAGAGCAGAGACTTGAGGTTTGGAGACAGCTATGGTAACAGTGCCGAGGCCCCATTCCAACAATTCAATCCCCCATGGACACACGCCGCGCTAAAGAAACTGTGTGGGAGCTCGGGCTTTAGTGTTTTTCAAATTGGATAAAGAAGGACTTCCATGGAACGCAAGGGAGCGGGATGCTTGGGACGTTAGCCACGGCCTTAAACGCCAGCATGAGATGCCTTTGGAGATACAGAGAGGCGGCTCTCCGGATGACAACATATAAGCCAATATTCCCTTTAATAATGGGAAGGGTTTAACTAGCTTCCACAGGCAGCGGCTCTATTTACCCATTAAACACAAAGGATGGAATTCCCATGTGGAACCACATTTCAGACGCCAAGCCACTTTTTTTCGTCGAGACATCCCATTCCCAATTAAAATAACTTTGGCTTTTTTTTTCCATTCTTCGGAGGCTTTGACTGAGGCTACCAACAAGCTCTGGATAAGATGAGCGGCCACATGACTCACTTGGCCGTTTGATGAAGAGAGACTTTTTCTTGCCGAATGCCAACGGAAACTACATCCTCGGAGATCACCGCACACACCCGACGCAGACGCGGGCACACACTCGCATGCACGGAGCTGATTAGCGTGCACGGCTCGAGACTCTTGAAATCAAAAGTCGGGCGGATGAGTGTTTACCCACAGAAACCTAGTTGTGTTCATACACGCGTCAATATGCACACACACACCCCAGCTCTCATCTATCATAGCTGGTGCCCCAGCAGACTGCAGGCAGAGAGTGAAGGGGGCTCGGTGGAGCCTATGGCCCATTAGCCAAGGTCAGACTGGGGCACAGCCTCTCAGCTGGCTGCTGCCTCATCAACCTGCTATAGGAAACAGCACTGTGTGTGTGTGTGTGTGTGTGTGTGCAAGTGACCCTAAAGCACACCCAATTTCCTGCGGTCATTTGCATTGTGCTTCCCTGATTTTTGCGCCGTGTTGCGCACGCCTGCGTGTGTGTGTGTGTGTGTTAAGTGTGTGTCAGTGTCGGACCGGTGATTAGTGATTATGCTGAGGAGGCAGCAACAGAGCACCAGTGCTAATCATCAGCTAGCTCTGCATCACGCAACCTCCCTCACCCTGTCAGCAGGAGCCTCTCGGGGCCATATCATCAGCTTTAATAACAGACACGCAGCAGTAGGGAGGGGTGGGGGGGGGGAGGCCGCAGCGAGCTGGCATTCATTAGCTAAGGTACGCCTCGTGGAAAATGTATGGAAATTAATTTTGAACCAAAAAACGGAGAGAGGTTCTTGGTAAGATGTGGAATCATTGATGGGGAAAGAAAAACACAAGATCATATTCTCACCTGGGATGGTATCCACTTCAGCCGTGGTGGTCTCTGGCATCGGGGTGCCACCTGCCACAACACAACACATTAGCATGGTTAGCCCAGCAGTGGCAGGAGTTATGTTCCTATTTAAATAACTGCACACGTGCACCTAATGTATCCCTGCAAGATAAATCTCTCTAACCAACACATGCCTCGTCTTTCCCCTCAGTGGCACAGGGGCCCTGTCTCGGTGTGTCTACCGTGACACACTTAATGTAATACTTCCAAAACACATGACTGAAACGGTGCCACGCTCATCATGGGAGACTGCTGGTTAATGGGGAGTGCAGGCAGCAGTGCAGGCTCGGAGAGTTACTGGGTTAGTGGGAAACGAGGCCGAGAGGAGTGCGTGGAAAAGAGGAGGGGGCAGGCGGACAAGGCGGGCGAGAGATGAAAGCAGAGAGAGAAAGAGAGAGAGAGAGAGAGAGAGAGACAGAGAGAGAGAGAGAGAGAGGCAGAGCCGGCTGCCGGCAGGTTTCGAAGCAGGTGTGCAGATTTGGAGAACTCTGGAGCAAATGTGACAATCGTCTAATGTGACTTTGCGGAGGTAAAATGGGAAAGTGGGGAGCTACAGGTGCACAAAATTAGAGCGCCATGAACGCCGGCATGCCCGGGGATGCGTGCGAGCGAGTGGGCACAGTAGGTGGCAGATTAGCCGCAGTATCAAACCTAACCACAACAGAGAGCGGCGAAGCTGGCAAAGTGGAGCAGCAGATTGAGTGCAAGCCGTGGCAGACGGAAGGGTAAGAGGTGCGAGGGGAGGGGTCGGTGGGGAGGGGAGGCAGGGGGTTTGGTTGCAGTCTCATGAGGGCGATGTTAGCACCTGTCACGTCGTAGTCATCACCTGTGCCGCTGTGGCAGCTCGCCTGGTCGTCGTCACACTCGTCCGACGGCGTAGTGCTCGGGACGTGCGTGGTAGGCGGGACTGTAGGAGCTGTGAGGACGGAGACAGCAGACGTTATGGATTAGATTTCAAGGAAAATGTCTTTGTGATTTGGTTCACATAAGAAAATTAAAAAATTCAATCATTTCTATGTTTCTCTTCATTGCTCAGAGAGGTTGAGCTGATGTGGCCCGGTAGCCGATGCAGAACATCACATGTCTGTTGTTTGGTCTGATCACTATCCGCATGCTGCAGGGTTTGATGTCACAGCACATTTATTTGGCACTGTTGCCCAAAAACGGAAGTGAATCTCTCTCAGACAACCAAACACAGAAAAACAAGCGAGACGCAAGCAGCGTTAGCATGAGGTGGAGAAGTAGTCTGAAAGGCTGAAGTCTGCTTCATAGTTTGAATATCAAATATCCAAAACAAGAAAGAAACACTGAAATATGTATTCAAAAGCTCAGCGTGTTCTGCCCACAGTTACCCACTGGGCTCCAATCTCGGCCTGAGCTATTAACATTCCTCCTTTTATCACGCTGTGGAGGTGTGGGTGTATAAATAGAGTTGAAACCAAAGCATGTTCGCGTCGGGCTCGGGCGGCTGAAACCTTAAAAGATGCAGAAACCGGGCTCAGCATTGGCTATCGGCAGGGCCCCTTTTGGCAGGGCCCCTATAGGCAGGGCCCCTGGCCTATCATTATGGCCCCGCCCCAGTCACATGTGGGCATGGCCCTCGATCCACTGCACGCTCCACTGCCGCACAGCCGTCTGGCGGTTTGCGTGTGCACATTGGTGTGTGTTCACACTGACGGAGTAATGATCGAGAGAGAGAGGAGAGAGGTGGGAAGAGAGAGAGAGAGAGAGAGAGAGAGAGAGAGAATAGAGGCAGAGGTGGGGGGGAAACTGCCTGAAAAATGGATGTGTACCATATCTGTGTGTGTGTGTGTGTGTGTGTGTGTGTGTGTGTGTGTGTGAGAGCCAATGCTCTTGCTCTCGCTCTCTCCATGTGCTAGATGAAATATGAGGCAGATCAGCCCCTGTCAGATTCAGGGTGGGGAGGGTCAGGGATGGGGTCAGCACTGCGTCAGGGGAGCCTCTCACAGAGATGAGGATTTAGCCTTCCTCCTATGGCCTGCATCGCGCACACTCGCTTGTACACAACAGTACGAGCACCTGCGTACGCGCCTTGATTTTGTATTCACGCCGGTAACCACATATTTGGCAGCGTGATTGCGGTCGGTCGTTCTGTCTGTGTGTGTGTGTGCGTGTGTGTGTGTGTGTTTGGCATTAACACTGAAAACAAGCATTATCATCTGACTAAAGCTCCCGGTGGGAGTCCATGAGGCTTACAACGGAATGGGCCTCCCTGAAATCCAATATGTAAATCCACTTAGGGCCAGCGCGCTACACACTCTTATATCGCTGAGCGGTTTGTGTGCTACGTCAGCTTTCAGAAGAGACAGATAAAGAGCTGCGGGAGGAAAACAAAAATAGGGGTAATTTTTAAAGATAGCAAAGTGTGTGCGGCCCTTTTGAAAGGAGAACCACATGCTAGGGGTTGGGAAGAGAGTGATGGGGGCTGTGGTAATCCCACTGGGCCAGGTGGGCTTTCACATGTGAAGTGGCTATGGGGGCAGCTTTGATGTAACCGGGAGACAAGTGTCACTCGTAGGGATGAAGAAGAGAAGGACCTGGACAGCTGTGGGCTCAACAGAGGAAGCCCCCGCATCTTTAAATAACCCCGACCGTGGCAACGACATGGAGCGCAAGCTGCTTTCAGCCTTGTCACCAGCCGAGGTGATGGATGGCTCATCTTTGAGTGTGTCAGGACATGTCAGATGTTAACGCGTGTAAAAGCAGTCCGCGGACAAATGCACGGGGTCAAGGTGTGCCCAGTATGGAAGGCATTGTGGGTAGTAAATTAATGTTTTAAAATAAAAAAACACTGTCAACACCAGGAGGGAATTTTGTATTGCTGTTTGTTAAAACCAGCTGGAAATGTCATCACCTTTTGTCCAAAATGTTTCTACCTGGGTGGTCAACCCGACCAGGTCGAAAGGTCACCACAGGTAGACGAAGAACAAAGCCTCTTTTGTACATTTTGCACCAAATCCCAAGTGATATCTGAGACAGAGTGCACAAGATGCAATGGACTTTAATAGAAGTTCTAGTTTACCTTGGATCTCGCAGCCCAGGAGCTCCAGCCGCAGGCCCATACCAGCAGGAGTGGCCCTCTCTGGGTAAATTCGGATGTAGCGGGTCAGCAGGGGCTCCACCGTCCTCAGCTCAGGAGTGTCGTAGTTGCTATTCCCTTCGAATATCTGGCAGGGAAGGGAGAGAAAAGGTGGGAGGAAGAGGGACAAAGACAGAGAAGGAAGGAGTGTGTGAAAAGACCAATAATGGCAAGTCCAGGCGTTTGACTCCGACAGCTCTTCAAACGCAGATACCCAGAGGCAAACTCATCCCTGCCTGCCGAAAAACCAGAAGTGGGCTGGACGGGTGGCATGTGCTGGGTACGCGAGTAAGAAGAAAGAACAGAAGATGATCAGGTCTCTCTCATCTCGCCGACACCTGAAGCACAGCTTCGACGGCACGAGGCACAGCGCCGTCGAAGGCAACTTTCGGCTCCTTCAGATCCTCCTCGAGCAAAGGAATACACGAGGGAAAAGAGGAGGACGTGGGATGCAAGAGTAGCAGGCAAAGGAGGCGAAGCAGGAATGATGGAAGTGGATTAATGGGTGTGATCACGTGGGGGAGCCTGGTGCACCTTAGATGCTGGGAACCTCTCAGGCGAGGGGAGAGAGGCGGCTAACTAGGACAGAGGGGGGGTATGGATCCTCCTTACTCCCTTCATAAATCAACCATCAGCCCATCTGGATCAGATTTATGCCCTGTCAGGGACGCTTGTAATTGGGGACTGGCTGTTCCAGCTCCTGGAGGTGTGTGTAGTTGTGTATGTACGTGCTCATATATATATATATTTATATATGTGTGTGTGTGTGTGTAACTGTGTATGCATTGAGGAAAGTGTTGGCGTGTGTCTCCCGTGCTTGCGGCGACACCTGCAGATAAATCTCGGGTCACTTCGCTCTGTCGCGCGTTCCTTCCCTTCTCTTTCGCCCTCGTCCTTCCTCCCCTGTTTTCCCCCTGAGCTCCCCTCACCCCCTCCTTCCCCTCTGGAGAGGTTTCACTATCCACTGAAAGGGCTGAGCGGTGGGCCTCGTGCAGAATACAAAGCAGGACGAGAGAGAGAGCTGGGAGAAGGATCGGAGAGACTCGAGATGCTTATCCTAATGTGATTCAAAGCGCCGCTGAAATTGACTCGCAACGACTCCTGAATGATTCTCAACTGCCAGGCGCGACGCGCTGGTGAAAATTGACTAAAGGCGCCACAATCGGAATTGATGGCCCGATGTGTCCGAGGGACTTTTCGGAGTAGCAGGTCTACAAATCATTTCCACCAACCTTTTGGTGTTGGAAATCAAACCAATTACAACCCCCTTTTTTTCCTCAAAATAACCTTTGCCGGCAAGGGTTCTTCGGTCAGCGCTTTGCTTCTGATTTGTAAGAAAAGTCAATCAAATATACGGGAAAACTTCTCTCACCTTTGGCTTGTTCCCACTGGTGTCCAACACCATCCTCCAGTCGGAGCCATTGCTGGTGTAGCCCAGGCGGAACTTCTTCATGAAGACCTTGTTCTCCCGGTGCTTCCCTCCCTGGATGATCAACCCTTTCAACAGCTTGTCCACGCCGAGATCCACCTGCAGCCATTCGCTGGTGAAAGGCTGGGGCTGGGGCAGCAGGGTCCAGCCCATCCTGCTGGTCAGCAGGCGGGCGTTCTCCGGCACCCAACTGCGGTCCGTGTGGGAGGAGACGGTGATCTGGTTGTCGGTGATCAAGCCTGATACCATGCCCAGCATGCCCGAGCATGGGTACTCTGCAAGACATAAAGAGGCTTAGCGTTCTCATTCAAACTAATGAAGAACTTCATCTACATCCTGACACCCTTGATGCCCAACATCCTCGACCACGCCACGAGTCCGGTTGGCGAGTTAGAGGTTCACACGGAGGCAACGGGGATGCTGAAAGTCAAAGGGGAGGACAATTCCCCAAACTCGTTGTGATGTTGCTGTGATCTCTGCCTCCATTCTCTCTCCCTTTCTCTCTGCCTTCAGATCTCATGCATACTAATTCCTTTGCCTGAAGCGGTTGTCTCCAGGCAGCCAATTAAAACCCTCCTCTTGGTCGGTGCTTCCACGTCCTGCACGTTCTGGGAGTGCTATTTCTTTTCATCTCCCTCATCCACCCCCCTCCTCCCTCTGTCGACTCACATAGACCAACACACAAACACACATTCTCTTTGTGTTTTATCTGCTGCTGCACCTTCTGCTCCACAGCTGTCAGCATCTGTGGGACTGTGTCTTTTAACACCTCGTAGTTTCCTGTCCACATTTTCAGACTTTCTTCTCTTCCTTTATCCTACTCCTCTGATCTTACTCTATCCGGACTCTCTGTGGGTTGTTGTTGTTTTTTTTTTAGCTTCTTTGGATGCGTTTTCTCATTCGTTTCAAAGGAGAGACAGCTGTTTTCTCCTCTTCGATGCCACCCCTCCATATCAAAAGCCGAACAGGATAACAACCTGTTGCTGCGGCTCGGCGGCGTTTGCATGTTTGAACCTGAATTTCTTAACTTTCCACATGTTCTCCCCTTCGTACTCCTGCACGGACATCCCGCGCAGTGCTTTCTACGCTGTTGTTGGTGTCCTATCTTATGAAATGTTATTGATTGCTCATGACTGACAATCAGGGCGGATACAAGTTAACAACCCGACCAACAGGTCTAATAGCAAAGGACCCGATTTTGGCCACAAGAGCCAGTTTTTGCTGGTGGTCAATGCAACAAATACCCAAATGTACTATTTTTTATCTCAGACTTTTGCATTGAATTTTGACATGACATTTTCAAGTATTCATTACTATTTGGAAGTGAGGGAGACAAAATGACTAAAAAGATGCCAGTCCAATCTATAGATACATACATTATTTGTTCACATTCACACAACAGTTAGTAGTCGTAGCAATCTGTAGAACTTCATATTTATTGTGTCCCGTAAGAGAAAGTAGCCGAGTAGAAAACACTGGAGCTCAAATGAGTTCCTCCATGATGAAATTACCTCCAGAGTTATGACACTCAGCAGCTTGTATTCTTTCTGACTTAATCCCAAGACACTGAGTCAGGGACCTGTGGCAAGCAATAAAACGTTAACTATCGGGCTCCCACGAAGGGATAAATCTGGACAATATTACATCTTCTGTGTCTGTAAGAGACAAAGTGCGCACTGTATCGCTGCAGGACTCAACAGCCTGGCATCTGGGGACAAAACCAGGGAAGACTTTGGAGAACAAGGCCTCATTCAGACCTCTCTCTCTCTCTCCCTCTGCTTATCTGAACCAGCTCCTATGCGGACCCGTGAGACGACTCTGTGGTCCTGCAGTCTGCCGAATCGCAGCTCAAGGAACGAACGCGGGATCGACGCGGACGCCTCGAGAATGTTTTTGTGGGTTGTTCGTGCTTTTCGTCTTCGGCCAAAAACAGCGTGAGAGCGCTCGCAGCCTCGGGTCGAGCAAGGTCTTTGAAGTGTGAGAGAAAGGTATACGTGTGTTGGGATCGGAGTTCAGACTCCCTCGGGGTCATCTGGAGCTCTTAATCGACTTCAGCTGCGATCATTGAGGCTTCATAGATGATGGCTTGCACGCAATGACACACCCAGAGAAACAAACCCAAGTGTGTGTGTGTGGGTGTGTGTAGAGTTGGTGATGCATGGCGGTGTGAACCGCATTTAGGGTTTGGGTGGAGCATCAATGGTTCATACCAGATATTTATACACCATAGCGTATTTACAAACAACAAGGCTGGCGGATGTTTTTATTAATGAGTAGCTGTTTGCGGCAGCGGGGACACGCGACCATGGCGATCTCGGGAAAAACATCTTGCAACATTCTGGGGTGCAGCTCCTCCTCCACGCCGATGTCTGGTGTTTGTATCTTAAGGGGAAGTTGGGCGCTAACTTTGGATGCTTTTATCCAGCTGACATGTTCGGTGCACTGAGTACACCTTTTTTTTTTCGGGAAAAAGTCGAGAAAAAACTTCATATACTTTCAAGAAAAGTTTTTCAGGAAAGTTGTGTCATAGCTGGAGGTAGAGCGCAGTGAGTCACCGGGTTTATGCAGCCCTGGAGAGCCGCGCAATATTCTCTCTCTCTTTCCTCTCTCTCGCCCCCGACTGCGCTGCTATAGCATGCAGTTAAGCTGGCAGTGACTTCACAGCACCCAGGGGTGCTGACGTCCTTACGGAGGCCCTGTGGCGAACTCTGGCCCTGTGATGTGTTTAGGCTTTGTGCGGCGGTCTGGTCGCTCGCCCGAAACACACGCCCCAGTTGTAACTCTGCTCTATGCGCTGTGCCCTCAGCTATCGCACACACACACACACACACACACACACACACACACACACACACACACACACACACACACACACACACACACACACTCACAGAACACATATGAGCACATTTGGCTGGCTACAACTAATCCGGAGCCGTAACTGTAATCCAAAGCTTAATGCTGAACTAACAACACTGACAACAAAAGGCCGTCCTTGTGAGATATTCTCGCTATCCAAGTACAGAAGAAACAAAACACACGGGCGATCACTAATTAAGAGTCAATACACACGACCAGAAACCCATAGAGATGCAGACAGATGAGTTAAAACCATATGAAAGCGAGCCACACACACACACAGACACACACAGACACACACACACACGGCGCTCGTTAAAATAGCATTGACAAAATGCCATAGATGGGAGGAGCTTTGCCAAAATCAAAGCTGTGGCTAAAGAGGGGGCTGTGACCGGCTCATCCGGAGGGATGGGACCACGTCGGTCCCGCCCAGCTCCAGCTCGCTCTGCCCTCCAGATGGAGCCTCCATTCATATTGAATGAGCTACATCTAAACATGGGGTAACATAAATAGGTAATCTTCCCTCACGTGCCACTCCTCTATAATGCAGCAGCTGGCTTGAGCCTTCGAGCAGGACTCTCGCAGAAGCAGAGCTTCCCATGTCACACCTCGCAGAAGATGTTTGTGCAACTGGGGCCACAGTGGGAAACACCCGGCATGTTGCAACACGCAGGGCGCTGACGTCCAGAGTGGCATCGGCTGATTATTTCATTGGCGACTGTACGTGATCGGAGTATAAGCCGCGTGATTGTAGCGCTGTGAGCCGAGAGAGAGCCCGGACGTGTGCGTGGATGCAGATCGGCAGCGGTCTCGGCAGTACCAACCTGATATCTTACATCCATACACCTCGAAGCGCAGCGCGATGCCTGTTTCCCAGGTAACGGGACGGATCCGGACGAAGCGCGTCAGCGTGGGTTTGGGCAGCATCGTCTTGGCAACGTCCGTTGGGTTGGTGTTGCCTTGGAAAACCTGCGATGGGGGCAGAAGGAAGGTAAATTATTGACACGTGGAGTTGAGGCGCCGGGCGGCCGCTCGTCTGAGACCTCGTCTGCTTCGAAGCACGGAACGAGAGAGCGGAGGCGATGAGATTAGGATGCAGCTAGCATTGTCCAATCTGGAAAAGAAGCAGTAAAAACAGCTGGAATAAAGATGCTGACACGTGAACATCTAAATGACACATTCCCAAAAACTTTTTATGTGATTAAAATGTGACATCCGTCACAAATAGCACTTCCTTTTGTGCCAGATGAAGCAGTCCAGCCGGGCCGTGGCCTGTGACTGTGAAGCCCGAGGCAGCATGTGTAACACTGACAAGTCCAGATTGGCTCAAGATGCCCTTATTCCTGTCCTCTGGTAGCAGATTTGATGGAGGTTTTACTGCAGCGTCTTGTTTAGAGGTCAGGGATGCCACTGTTCCCCCCTGGGGGTTTGTTGACAGTTTACCAGCGGCCGTACGAAGAGGCCGGCCACCCGGCTAAAACAACTCCCCCCAGTCCGTCACAGTCCATTCCGGGTAATTGAATCACACCGGTGACCACGTGACCTCTTGACCTCCCCGACGGAGTAGCTGTGGGGCAGAGAGGAGTCCAGCAGAGAGGAGCGGGATGGACAGGCAGATAGAAAGCTAGCTCGTTCAGCTAATTTGGGGTGAACTAAAACAACACCTGGTGCGATCCATTAGTCAGCGCAGTCCCTCTTCAACGCCGGTCCCCGGGCAATACCCGTCAACAGCGTCACCGGAGGGGCCGCGACAAAGTCATCCACTCTCTCAAATGTCACGCCGAGTCTCCTCTCCGCTCGCCAACTGCAAAGTGGCTTTTTCCAGAGCTGCGCTAAGACTCCAAACTGCAGGCTCAGCATGTAGCAAATGTTTCTCCTCCGCACAAAAGCACTTTAGGGGCTGGAGAAAAAACACACAAGCCGGGCCTGCACGCCGGCAGCTCTGAGCCGCCACTTTACAGGAGGGACTGTGTACTTTGGAGGGACCGTGAAACAAGCAGCACCAGAGCTTTGTGCACACAGCAGCACAAACACGAGTGTTTGGACACTCTGTTGCTGTTGACGACTTTTTGTTGTTGCGGCCTTGCACTCTCTCACTCAAAAATGCCTTGTGGTATTTACATGTCACACACACACGCAGCTCTCTGACCTTCCGGCCACCCACAGTGGACGAGGTGTTTGCCTCAAGATGGACAAAACCTGGTCCGATCAGCAATCGATGGTTCCAGCCTGTGGCGCGGCGGTCAAGCGTGCGTTCCCTCCCTCTTCCCTTCCCTCCCTCCTGGACACTCCTCCAGCAGCTGCTCAAACATGACAGCCTCTCCTCGTTTCCTTGTCTCCTCGTCAACTGAAACTCTTGTTTGTCGAAGTCTTTTGTCATCCCCGGCTTCATTTACGACAAGTCGACGGGTGCCTGGCGTAAAACAGAGGCTACATTCCTCACATAATCCTCCCTATGGCTACTGCAGTGCTGCAATGGCACCGCGGTCTGTGCGCGCGCACACACACACACACACACATAGTGGGTATATTACCATGGAGAGGAAAGTGTATAATTGCACGTTGGGAGACAGAGACTCGAGTGCATATCGCTGGGTATTGCCCCTTTTGTCGAGCTCAAAGGCAACTTGGAATGGACCATAATTCAAGTCAGCTGGCTGCTTTACCGAGGCCGGGATCTTTCATGTGCAGCGGTGGCTTTCATGACGCCATCGCTGGTCAGGCAGAAGTAAAAATAAACAAGTTTCATTATCTGCTCTGCGAACTTGGGGCTTTTCAGTATTTTGTGGTTTCCCCCTCATATTCTGGAGCCTAAAGAGGACGCTGTTGGACCTCTGCAGGCCGATGCAGTTTTGATGGATGGAGTCCCCTACCTTTTGTTTGGAGCCTTCCTTCAAAGTGATCCAGTCCTCTCCGTTAGAGCTGACGTCCACTTTGTAGGACTTGATGAAGTAGATCTTCCGGGTCTCCTGGGAGACGGCGCCCTGGGTGCCGACGGCCGAGACGAACCGCAAGAAGCCGAGGTCCACCTGTGGAGGGAGAGAAGAGCGGTGTGAGACAATGCTGCTTTGCAACTTTCCCCCTCCGTGTTTAGTAGAGTGCTAATTTTCCTGCGCCAGACACGGCTGAAATACAGTGTGACGGTTGAAATATGTGTAAATCCTTTTTTGGAGTAAAGCCCTTCAAAGCAATGGCTGTGTTAACGAGGCTCTGACGAGCTCAGGGAGCTAAAAATATATAAGCCTCGCTATTAGAATCACCTCTGGCCATAGTCGGCTACCTGGGAATTTAATAAACAGCAATGACATGATAGTCACATTAATGAAAGAGGCACAGGATGACAACTTAATTTCCTGAGATGGGAGACAAGGGCTTATTGGATCCAAGTGAATGTTGAATAGAGCGAGCTCTGCAATCACATTATCAAAATTGGCCAGGAGGAAAGAGAGATACAGATTGAATATCAAATATTGTGCCTTTTAAAATATGCAGGGCTTTGTGAAGTAATCATGAAGTGGGGTACATTACTGCAGGGCTTTTACAATTTCACAAGGAGGAAGTCAGAGGCGGTGGGGTCAGCGCGGCACGTGAGCGAGAGTCTGGATGGATGTCTGTCCTGGATATAGTACATATGTGACTCTAGTAGGGGAAAAAAATCGATACAGCATAGTATCGCGATATTTTGTGTGGCGATAATGTCTCAATATACGAAAGCAGAGTATCAATCTTTTATTTAATCAATTCTAAACTTTTTGGTCCTGGAATAATAAAATCAATACATTTTGCGGTTGAAAAAAAAAAATCACAACACATCACAACACTCAGCGTATCGCAGCATCATGATAATATCGTATCGGGACTTAAGTATCGTGACAATATCGTATCGTGGGACCCCTGGTGATTCCCACCCTTAGACTCCAATGTGTGATGGATTCAGAGATGATGCTGGTTTCTGCCAGCCATCATGGCCGTTCACAACCATGAACCATCACTGCCAGGAAACGGCACACACAGCCCCTCTATATGTCGCCCTGGCTTCTGTTTCTGTGGTGAGAATAGCCTTCAAACGGGCCCTTGATGATGTAAACGCTGCCTCACTTCCCTACAAGCCCGGTGGTGAAGTCCGCTTTTGTTATCCCCGAAGACACACGAGGAATCATCTCATCCGCCGCAGATTACAAATCGTCCCCCTCTGACCTCCGCGGAGGCTACTTAACCCCGCCGCAACCATCCCTCCATCCATAACGGAGGGAAAAGGAAGGGAGCGCACGGTGAGAAACTGAGAGGCTTCAGAAAAGCGCCGCTACCTCGGCGAGCTCGAGTTGAACGAGCGTTAACGCCGTCTCTGACAGGCCGAGCTGACGTTAATGAGGAGTAATGGCGTTGCGTGCAGACGCCACCAACGCGAGGCGGCGAGGCAGCGAGGACGGAGGGAGGGGGGAGGGCTCCAGCGTCGACGTGAGACGGGTTCTCGCGCGGACTCCCGAGGTGCGTGCAGGCGGACGCAGGCGCGTGCACATATTTTAGAAAATCAAAGCCAGGGTGATCTGCCACCAACAATCTCCACGCGGAGCTCCTGAAACGCTAAGATGGCACAGTCGAAGCCTCGTCTGCCAGCCTCATATGCAGCGCCACGCCACACTTAATGACTCGGAGCAAAGAGCAGGGAAAGGAACATCTGTGTGCCACGGAACGCTGGCACGCTGGCACGCCTGAAAATCCACTTCCAGAAGCAAAAAGACAAACAGATGGGAGCAATAAATGAGGTTCCACCATGCTCTCTGTCTCTCTGTCTCTCTCTCTCTCTCTCTCTCTCTCTCTCTCTCTCTCCTGGCTACTCAAATGATTTGGATGGATGGAGACTAACAAAAAAGACAAGTCACATTCGGAGACGGAATACTTTTGTTCCTGTCTACACGCTCAAGGGGCTCATACAGTAAGTCCCAGATTTCATTTGGGTCCACCAATAGAGGCAGAATCAAATCCCTTCAGCTTCAGACGGTTCCCATTTAATAACGCGGGAGCTGTATTCTTGCCTTGCCGGCTAAGAGGCCGTCTCTGGCAGCGCCGGATGAGCAAAGCGGGGCGGGGCGGCGGAGCGGCCTGCGTCGGCGTGTGTTAGCCCGGGCAGGTCTTTAACGTCCGTCTAGAAAATGGCACAGCCTGAATCATTTCCCAATCTGGACCAATGGAAAAGCAGCTCATTGAACGGGTGTATGTGAAATAGAAAAGGAGCAAGAAGACTTGGCCGTGGGACGTTTCTCTGAAAAAGACCTCATTAGGTGTAATGGAGAGGAAGAGCCCCTGGGAATGAAATGAGTGGCGGGGCTAATTGGGAACACTCATGGGTGCTCAGACTCCGAACCTGAGCGTGCTGGATTATGAAGAGGGTCAGACGTATGATGTATGACTTTAATCAGCACTCCGGGCAAGCTGGGGAACGTTGTTGTTGTGAACTCATGTTTGTGTGAATTGGCTCGTTTTGAGGGGCTGAAAACGCGCTTTCATCATTTGCAGTTAAATAGCTTTTGGGATTTTTTGGCACAATTTCAATGATGTTGGAATATATATTTATATATATATGCAACTTGAGTCCAAAAGGGAGCTGGGACGTTGGGGTGACCAGATGAGAAGGGTTTGAATTTAAATTCGGGGGATGAGCGGTTGGCGGTGAACAGTTGGCGACTCACAGTAGTGATAATAATCACAAAACTTATCATAGTAGTATGTTTTCTTGCAGATGTTAGTGCAAACTGGTTTGTTTGGACCTCGTAAGGCAGCAAAAATTCAGGGGAATGTCCCTCCCCACTCTGAAACTATGTTTGAATTTTTCCGGCTGCATGTTCATGTCTGAAATGGAAGGTTCAATTCCCCTTCGTACGTACTTTTAATTCAACAACGTATATATATATATATATATATATATATATATATATATATATATATATATATATATATATATATATATATATCCAGATGTGTAGTTCGTTCATCCATTCGCTGCAATACACTACACAACAAGTCTTTTTGTATCTTTTACGAATCGGGTCAGATATGCGGGTCAGGATTTGGGATAAGGAAAATCCGCTCGGAATTCTGGGAAGTCTCGTCACCGTTCACAGACGTGACGATGCCAACAACAAACGGTGAAAGCGAGCGCGAGGGGAAAATGGAAAGAGGAAAGAGGGGAAAGCTAAACCAGAGAGAGAGAAGATGAGAAAGTCAGGAAGGAGAAAACGAGCCGATGACAGCGTTGCCGTGGAAGAAGCGTGGGGGTCTCCAGCGAAGGAGCGCACAGATTAGATCAATTTCACAGACGCGGGCTGATAACAGGGCCCGGGTAATGAGCAAAGCATGATTTATTAATGTCTGCTTGTTAGAAGCGGAGGAACGAGGCAGAGAGACCGGGGGCGGGGTCACGCGGGTCAGGGAGAGTCGACTGGCTGCCAGGACGTTTCTGGATGTAAAGCACGGTCCTTTCCCAGACCACAGAGACCGCAGTGAAAACAAACAGGCCCGGATAATGATGGCGAGTGGGACTCCTTTCAGCCCCCGAGCCACGGACAGCACTATGACCCAAATACAGAAACCAACATTGAGAACCCGCGAGCGGCGCGCAGTGGATCCGGCGCCGGTGTGTCACTCTCGGATGATAAACAATTTGTCATCGGGCCCTGAAAGGCAGAATCGTGCCTAATGGGTGATGTAATCACTGCGCGGAGAGGTGTGAATTATGACTCCTAATCGAGCATCTACGGGGATGTGCTGCTGCTGAGCCTTTGCTGATCCGACAGAACGGAGCCCGCGTCTGGTGCTCATTCACCATATTGTTATTTCTCCTATGAGAGTGCGTGTTTGGACTGGAGCCCACCTATAGACAAATGACACCGTGCATTCTGGGCAAGCTGGTGCACAGTAACTCATATCTGGAGGGACACACACACACACACACACGCTCTCTGAGTCATAAACATGCCAAGCTGGGGTAAGAAATCACCCAGACTTCTCAGAATCTTTCCATAAAGCGAAGGCAGGCTGATGTGTGGGCAGGACTTCTCCGCGTCTTTGTCTCCTGCAGACGTTGTTTTTCCTCAAACTGCGTTCGCCGCCGTGTGTTTTGGGTGTTCTCTACCGTCTTGTTGTGAGGCAAACAGATGACTCAAAGCCCCTTGCCACACAACAGGCAGAGTGATGCAAGCCGTCTCTCCCTCTCTCTCACACACACACACACACACACACACACACACACACACACACACACACTAATGAAACCAGAAGAAGCAGAAAAAGAATTAGTCGTGCTCGGGCATGTAACATCAACCCGTTAAAGCCTTGCCTGCAGATCGACTGTAATACGCATCAAGCATTTGATTGAGGTTCTTGTGTGTGTGTGTGTGTGTGTGTGTGTGTGTGTCTGTGTCTGTGTGTGTGCGGGTGAGTGGGTGTGGGAATTAATGTAGGGGACTGACAGGCAGTCAGTGTATTTATGTATTTGTGTGTGTTCCTACAAGTTTCAAGAGATCATTTTCCAATTATCCCTCAGCGGCGGAGGCAGCTGTGGGCGTGATCATTAGGTCTCTCCGTTGCTTCACTGCGTCGTCTCCGAGCCGACTGACTCAGGCGTGCCGGCAAAGCCACATGATACGTGGTTGAGGCCGGGCATTGTTGTGTGGGTGCAGTGAGGACACATGTGGTTTACAAGGCCGGGGGGCGGGGGGGAGGGTGGTGTGTCTGTGTGTGTGTGTGTGTGTGTGTGTGTGTGTGTGTGTGTGTGAGAGAGAAACAGCAAAGGCTCAAAAGCTTTATCTCTTCGCTGCTTGATTGGCCCATAATTGAGTTGCCAAGAAGTTGCATGCAGCAATCCGTATGCTGGGAGAAGTTTACCGAATACTTTCTTTTAAATCCAGTTCCAACTTCCAATCTGTCTGTGCATGTGTGTGTTTACGTGTGTGTGTGTGTGTGTGGGGGGGGGGGGGGGGGGCTGCTGACTGAATAGCCGAGGCCTCTGGGTAACGAGTTTGTTCGTTTTCCCTCACCAAAAACAACAACGAGGGAAAAGCCGAGGGTGAGGAAGGAGGGAGCCTCTGTGAGGCTGCTGGTACACATAGGGTGGTAGAGTTAGGAGAAAGACATTTTGGGCCATCAAGTTCCTGCAGAGCCTCGAGTCGCCTTGTTGTTTTGTTTTTCCTTGCATATAATCTCCGATTTTAATGTCCTGTGTGTGGTTATTTAGACAAATATGACAATTTTGCAGCCGAAAAGAGATGCTTCCCGGCCCCAGACGCAGTATTTCAGCAATCTGTTCCCTAATTTCACCTACAGGGCTTTGGTAGCGGAAGCTCTTCGGAACGGCTCCATTACCCTTAAAGAGTAATTAATTCCCCTTTCATGAAAATTGTATTACTCAAACGCTGCAGGACCTATGAGCTCCACTCACGACCTCCCATTCATCACGGTGTTCACCTGACAGTCTATTTTTAGCAGCCGACACCTCCGCGGCGGCATTAAATTATGCACGCCTTCCCAAGCGCCGACCGTCTGTTTTTTTTCCCCACGCTGACAGAGAGTACAGGCCGGGTGACCGCCGTCACAGATGGAAAAGCTCGTCCTGGTTCGCAGTGTGTGAAGTGGCGCTGATGAAGAGGAAGAGGAAGCGTTCATCAGCGAGCTTGTATTCCTTCCCTCTGCATCACCTTCAAGACTCACGGGTCATTCCCATCCTCGCCGACAGACACATGACTAACGCTCTGAGTCATGATTATGAAAGCAAGAAACAGTGATCAGGAAGGAAGAGAGGGCGACCAGCTGGTATGTCATGTCTGGAAGCTGCGCGATGATCCTTTTCCAGGATACGCAGCCGCTGATGACAACTAACTCCCTGGCTTTTTGTTTCCCTTCTTCGGTGCAGACGCTGAAACTCACACTGATTACCGCAGTTTTCTGTCTCGGGGTACTTATGGCGGCACCGTCTCGTCTCATTACATCATCCCATCCCTCATGTTTCGATCTTCCGGTCCCACTTTTTCAGGCTACACGCCACCCGAGCGTGGGTCTCTATCCTCCTCATGGATTTCTTTCCCCAACTGAGAGCCGAGGCCCCACCGAGGGGGAAGCGACGAGGGCCCCGGAGAGCGTCCATTGTTTTTTATCGCGACGGGTGATCTCACCGGCGGCCGCGCGCCGGCCTCGAAACCCTTCCGGCCCCCGGCCGGACGTCATCAGCCGAGAAAGCCGCATGTGAATTATCGCCCTGTATTCAAAATTTGCTCATCACTCGGCGCGCCAGTGAGGGGACAGAGCGAGAGAGAGAGAGAGAGAGAGAGAGAGAGAGAGAGAGAGAGAGAGAGAGAGACACAATGGCGATGAAGGGGCCATCTCTGCAACTCATTGACCTGGGGGTAATCGAGAGCACATTCATATCTGCAGGATGGAGCCGCGAGCGCAGGTTTAGCGTCTGGCGTCAGGCTCTGCACTCGGGGGGGGCTTGAGGGGCTGCGGAGAGGATCGGCGTTTTCGTGGAGGAAGTGAGCGATTAGTGGTCGTTTGGTTGGTCAGACGGCGGGACTCAACCTGTTTTCTTTGCTAAGTGCTGTTTGCCTCATGGATCCGCCCCTCCCCTCCTCCTCTCCCACCCTGCCCTCTTCCCTTCCCATGTAAACCCCGTGACCAGTTCCTCTGTAAATAGTTGAGATTAGCATCACATGCCGGGGATAAAGGAGCATATTGTGCAAACAAACACCGATATGCTTCTTATGCTCAGGGCCGTCAGCTGTCAGACGAAGCCAGATTAAAAGCATTTTGTCCGACGACAAAGGTGTACGGGACTCGCTATCGCCTCTTATCATTAAACAATTACGGCTATCATAATCATTTAAAGCCGGATAAATACCAGTGAGGTAATTAAGGCATTATGCATCCTGACAGGACGATAGTGGCAGGAGCCGCCGCCGCCGGCTGAATTATAGACATAGAGAGCGCAAAGTCAGCTCATGAGATAACCCACTGCATATTTCCATTATGAGATGCTCATTAAAGAGGCTTTCAGGTATTGACAGTTGGGTTCTCTCCAGTACAGTGTAAATTATTCATGTTGTGTGTGTGTGTGTGTGTGTGTGTGTGTGTGTGTATGTGTGTGTGTGTACACGCGATCAATGGCAGCTGCCCGGCAGGAGATCCAGTCTTGGGTTTTATCGCATCCTTCAGGTGCCGTGGTGGCTCTCGGTAGACCATCAGCTCATGGCTCCCACGTAGCTGACTGAGCCGTTCCAGACTATGTCCGCTTCCTCGCAACTTCACCCCGCTGTCACGCTCCCCGTCGCTTTTCGGGGCCGCGGCGAAGGCGAAAAGACGGACGTGTTGTGCAGACGGACGTGTTGTGCAGACGCAATGCTGCGTGTATTCAGGTTTGCTTTTGAGGAGAGTTCATGAAGCAAGGATCAGTCTATACGCTGGATGAAGTTGTGTGTGTGTGTGTGTGTGTGTGTGTGTGTGTGCACCCCTCATTTAGATATTTTTTTTTCGCGCAACCTGCTGCGCAGACTCCCGCTGTTCAGCCCCCTAATCTTCAAAGACGGCCATGACTCACACGGGCAGATAATATGCAGAAATCTCTACCTTGATAAAGATCTTCAAAGATTTTCAAGAGGAACGAGAGAGGGGGGGGGGTGAAAAAAAAAACAAAATGAAGGATTTTTGCCTCTTCCTTTGCTCCCTCCTCGAGCCACAGACCTCCTCAATAGGACATCTGTCCATCTCTGGGCTCACCAAAGGGCTGATTAATGGCCGGGCCTCGATGCTGAACCACACCAATCTAATTACTCAGAGAAGAGCATCTTGCCCTCCTCCTCCTCCTCTCCGAGCATCAGAATGAGGCGGCATTAAAATGGAGGACAAATCTGGATTATGTTCAGACAAAAATAAGAAGGAAAGCCGAGTGGAGAGAAAAAGATGAAGGAAAAAAAAAAGCCCAGGAATCAAACGGCCGACCGTCATGAATAATACAAACCGTCGGCCTCAAACTGCAGTCAGGGAATGATAATGAAATAAATAATGAATTGATTACTATGCTTCTGACGGCGCGGCGAGATGATTTGTACGTGCCGCGACGGGATCCCGAGCTCGTTGCGGCACCACGGACAGGCCTAATGAAAGAGGAGTGAAGAACCCCACTCTTTTGAATCCCACTTGTGATAATTGGGCCTCCGCTCGGGAACGCTCGGCACGAGGGCAACGCACTCCTTCGCGAGCATAAATCAGGTGGCGAGCGCGGGCCGCGGCTCTGAAATTAGAGGAGCCCCACTCAGTGTTTTGATGTGATTAGTATCGGGGAAATCAGCACACCCATTAGAGCAAAATCCAGATTTGACTGCCAAATCAAATCCTCAATAGGATCAATATACTGTAGCAGGGGGGCAGGCTGGAGTGGCAACAAATCATTGTGATCACTTGTAATTTCCGCTGACAAAGAGAGGTCCTGCAACCCTACGCCGCTACCCTTAATACACACATCTCACGGTGAACAATGCCGTCGCTTTCAGAGAGAAAAATGCTTCAATACGACAGACTGTCCAACCGCGTGAGGAAGTGGTGAGGGAGGCCGCGCCGCTTCCCGATCCACTCAGACGCACGCCGGGTTCCTATGGACCCTCCTGCGCACCCGCAAAGCCAGGAACGCACACACGGACCCACATGCATGAGAGAAAGAATGCACTCCAGACCCGGACACACACACACACACACTACATACACGAACACACAATACAACACTGATTCAATTAGTCCGGAGGAGCAGCAGGGGCCCTCAGGAAAATATTTTCATGGCAGTAATAAAGGAAAAGCTTGCGTACGGCCCTCCTCGAGCAAATATTTGG
The DNA here is from genome assembly GCF_023055335.1 of Clinocottus analis. Lineage (NCBI taxonomy): Eukaryota > Metazoa > Chordata > Actinopteri > Perciformes > Cottidae > Clinocottus > Clinocottus analis. The sequence continues at coordinate 3,667,574 of NW_027175909.1, forward strand.
CTTTGGGTCAGCTCTGTTATGTGGCGTCCCCCAAGGAATATATAGGGGCCCAAACTTTTTCAGCAATGAGGCGAAGACTGTCGAAAAACAGTCGAGAAAAGAAAAACAGTCTGGGCATTTACAAGGCCCGGAGGCTTTGGGTTCATAAATCAAACGTGCAGCAAATGCATTCAGGTAGTGCGGCTGTGTGTCGCAAAAAGAGGAGGGGGGGGGGGGGGGCTGTGAGTGGACTTGGGATATGTGACTTATCCCCATCTGGGGATAGAGGAACTAAATCCTTAATCTTTCCACATAAAGTTCCCCCGGTGGCTGATGATCGCTTTGTGCAGATAAGCCGACAGACAGAAACATATGACAGGGTTTTGGTGTGCTTGTGTGTGGTGTGTGTGTGGTGTGTGTGTGTGTGTGTGTGTGTGAGAGAGAGAGAGAGAGAGAGTGGGGCTGGGCAAGATGCCTGGACTAAATCCCAGCATCCCCGGAGGCGGCTGCTGTTATCACAGAATAGGGAGAAGTTATCAGGTAGGACAGGAAGAGAGAGGGAGAGAAAAGACACAGACAGATCAACAGAGAGAGAGAGAGAGAGAGAGAGAGAGAGAGAGAGAGAGAGAGAGAGGGTGGATGAGGGCAATTTCTTTGCGAGTGGCGTGGACTCGACCGCCCCGAGGTCCATCAGGACGGCTGGCATTCATCATCGAAATTGTTGGTTTCTCGTCAAAGCGTGACGGAGACGCCGCACCTCCAGAGACTGGAGGACAAACACAGAACACTCCTGCTGCGCTCAATCCGGCTGCAGTCACTTCCAATACCGCGAGCACCCTCCCGACTCTGACTCACCGCCAAAAAAACGTACCGCGGGGGCGGTCGGGGGATTGTTCTACGCTGCCGTGGTTTACTCTTCGCTTCACTGAAACTACCTTTGAATGCCTTCTGCTCTGTGATGTTTGAATCAACCCTTTTGAAAGTCACCTCTTTGCAACACGAGGAGACAAAGACACGGTACCTGGATCCACTCTTTGTTTGAGTCCTCGGCCGGCGTCCATGCGTTTTCGTAGTAGTTGAGTCGGGAGCGCTCTGGGGACCAGCTGGGGTTGTACTGGGACGAGGCCATGATCTGGTCCGACGTTATCTCTCCCGATTCCATTCCCAGGGGGTCGCTGCAGTCAAAGTCTGAGGGGAATGAAGAAGACGCGTTAGTCGAAATCCCCCGAGCACCCGAGTGTACCCGTACGCGCCGCTTTCAGCGTCCCCTGGAATCAGGGCTCGTCTCCGGGGAGGACGACACCACGCGACAGGCACTCAGCGCCGCCGGCCGGAAAAGAACAGCGCATCAGCGACGCCTCAGTAAATCCTCCCTGTTTCTCCCTCTTTAGTCTTCTAATGGAGGCCGGATGGAAGTGTTTCGCATTAGGGCGTAAAAATGTCCTCATAAAACATTCAGTGTGGGCTAAGATTACCCCAGTATTAGGCGTTAAAGTGACTTTCCCTCCAGTTGTTTCTTCCACCGACTGGATCTGTTTCCATCACCTCCCTGTGGGCAGTTCATCTGTTTTTGCACACAGGGAATATTTTTCCCCAACTTGGTCTCTTGGGGGGAGTTTAGGTGCGTCTGGCGGCTGTATTTTGGGGCCATACATCACACTCGATGGCCTCACCAGCCTTGGTAGGAGGCGGCTTCCCCTGTTTGTGTTGACACGGGGGCAGCCGGTTTGAGGCATCCCGGAAGACTCAGCCCGGGGTCGGCCTCTCCGACCCCTGGAGGTCAGACATGCCGACACCGCCGCGGACGCTGCCGCCGCAACATTTGGAACCAACGATATGACCTCTTGATCTGAGCGGGAGTCGTATAAGGCCACCACGACCGCACAGAGGGCACACTTTCACACATTCCTGTGGACCATTACTCTTTCCTATTGTTTATTTGCTACTTTCCTTCGCCTGATGGATGAAGTCCATCGCGAAGCACGTCGGCAGCGCTTCAGACCCGGCGGTTTGCGAGGCCTCCCGCTGCCACCGACACGCAGCGGCCAAAAAAAGCCCCCAAAAAAGGCGTGCGTGTGCTCCGTCAGAGGGCGCAGGACGGGGGAGCAGTGTGGCGCTGCTCTGTGGCTGCTGCCTACGAGCCGACACAGATGGTCTCCCCATCTGCCGCGCCGCCGAAACACCTCAGTCACTGGGTCAGCGTGCGCTTTCTGAGCCGCGCGCGCACGCCCGCGCGCCGGCGGGACGCCGTCTCGCGCCTCCGCGGCCTCGCCGGCGAGCGCTCTCCATGAGAGGACCGCCCGTTCCTGTCAAACTTTTGCACCCGGTCCCACAGCACGTAGATAACTGGATCGTGATCAGCGGAAACACAAAGGGGCGCTTGTTTGCCGCCGAGGACGGTATCTGATCATGCGGGTTACCGACCGGAGTCGAGCAGATAGCGAGGTTGGATGAAAGGCAGGGAAACGGGAGCGAGGACAAAAGACAAGGCCTCCTTTCATCACCTTATCACCTCGCATCAGTGGCTTTCAGCTGGAGTGGTACCCTTCCCTTTGCCATGCGGAGGCGAGAAAATCCACCGTGTATTATGCATAAGGGGATTATGAATGATTGAAGCGGTACAACACTGGAAGAGCGCAGGCTCCCCGAGTTTGGAGATTTTTCTCCGATCTGCGATGCGTCTCGGTCCGGTGATGTAAGACCAAGCAACTCGATGCAAAAGAAGGTATTTACTGATCAGGGGCCCAGGCGATTAACCATGCCTCTTAATGGGGGATGTGAAAAGCAGATTTGGCGTAATCTGATCTGAGATGTGTGACTAAAGCAACTCAAGTAACTCTGAAGGAAACTGAGGAGAAATGACATCAGCAGTCATCCTTGTGCTCATTACTGTGAGGCTGGGCTGTTTGTCTGTGTGTGTGTGTGTGTGTGTGTGTGTGTCTTTCTCTGGGCAAGAAAAAATCCTTTTTGGAGACGATTAGTAGGTTTGTTGAACGCCATCCATCTCCATCTCCATTCAAAGACCGACTGTGTTCGCTTGGGGTGGTCTAGCCCCTCGACAGATTTATGACTCCTACCAGCGCTCCTCTCTCTTAATGAAATGTTTAGCCGGAGCGTTTTGCAGAATGGGGTCGCGGGGGTCGAGCCCTCGCGATGACGGGGCTGCATGGAAAAGCCCTGGAGGGGTTGCCTCGTCCGGGGTGGTTACCGGCGGGGAGGCGGCCTTTTGGAGCCCGTCTGGGCTCACAGTGTGTAAACGTGTGGGTCTCGTAAACCACGGGAGGCCGACCCAAATGAAAAAGCAGTAGGTGTTTATTTAATAACTCTTAAGCTCTGTTAAACGTGTGGGAATCTGTCATAATGGGAGCGTTTGTGGCTTCAGTTGCAGACAACATCTGCTACTTATTCTTAGTAATATTCCTCCGGGGGTTACTTTATTGCCCTCAACTAACCGGCTTCAATTCAGGCTCATCGAATCCAGATTTTCTTCCTCTGAACAAACGTCAGGGGATTGTGATTTTCTCATCTTGATTACTGCCTCAATATTCCGATTTTTTTTTTTTTTGTGACATCCCCATCTGTCTGATTTTCTGTGTTGTTTTTTTTTCCACGCCGGCTCACCTTCCGGAACGGTCCTTTCGATCACGGTGAAGTTGGCGGAGAAGCCTTCCTTCGCGATGGCGCTGTCGGTGTCGATGGTCAGGGCCAGGATGCCCGTGTAGGAGATGATCCGGCCTGGCGTGTTCTGCCCACAGTACCTCCCGATGTACGGCCCGACTGGAGAGAGAAAGAGGAGAAGGAGCACAAACACGGTCACTCGGGTTGCACTTGGGTTAACTCAATATTAGTCTGTGTGCCACAGCCATGTCGCACAAGGGTTTAACTACCGACCCCCCCGAAGGAGGTGTGAAAACTAGTGTGTCAGTGAGGTATGGGACTCTTCTTCTTTTTTTACCAGACACCATAAAGACGCTCGAGAAAAGACATTCCTGCTCGGCCTGTCGGACACAAAAGGGGCAGAGCAGAGGAGGGAGCAGGTCACGGTCTCTGTCTATTTGCGGGCCGTAAATTCCTTTCTTGAGGCCGAGTGAGTTTTGGGTAGGAGACTGGGTCGGGACGGTAGGGTGGACATTAAGAGAGAGAGAGCAATAAAAGCGACATTTGAGGGACGTCTTCCAGTGAGCAGACTGGTGAGGGACATTAGGGGGAGACAGAGCGGCATGGGAGAAGCATGGGGTTGGGTAACAAGCGGGGGAGGGGAGGGGTGACCTTGCCCTGTGCCTCTGATGTGCGCTATGGTCCATGCACTTGTGTGAGTGTGTGTGTGTGTTCTTGCCAGTGCGTGTGTGGCTACCTGCAGCTTATCTGTGATTAGTAATGCTGTGATCAGCGGCGAGTGACAGTCCTGCCACCCCGTGGCCCCCTGTCATCCAAAAACATGCCACTCTCAGCCCAGCTCTTATACATGAAAGGCAAAGGCCGGGCCGTGGGTACTTATGAGGGCGGAGGGTGTGTGTGTGTGTGTGTGTGTGTGTTTGTGATGCCTCCGATTAATCTTTATAACCCAGGTGCCTGCGTGAGAATCTATGTGTGCTTTTAAACCCGCTAAGGCCCTGGCCCTAACATGAAAATGCCATCTCCCGGATTATCTGCATGACTCCCCCAGCGCTATGAAATTTTAAAGAGGCTCGCTAGGAAGTCTGCATCCTCCATTCCTCTGGGGAAGAGGGACGAGGGGGAGGAGGCCGTTCTCACGCAGCGGCTCGATTTACTCCAGTTCCTCCATCTGCCCGGACATCTCCCATCCCTGCATGCACCCCCCCCCCCCCCCCCCCCCCCGATGGCCAACATGCCTCCGTGCTAATGCACTATCGATCCAGCAGGCACCACAGGAGCCACCTGGCGAAAGTCGACACACAGTTTTCTTCCGATTCCTTATTTTTTCATGCAAGGCTGTCACGCACAACAAAGACTCGAAGCGCTGGTTGTCCAGTGAACAGGCTATTCTGCTCGTTTTGTGTCTTGCATGCTGAGAAATCGCTGAATTTGAATCAGCCGGAAGTAGGACGGGAAACTTTTTTTCCCTGAGGTACTTTTTTGTTCCGAAAAAAAAATATGCATTAAAAGGTGAGAAGAATGTGACATATTCTCAGCTCTCAGGTCTCGCTAATCAACACAAATCTTGAAAATGAAACCACCTCCCACCTCCAGGAGAGAACCGACAAATGAATTATGGAAATACTCGGTGGAATCAAAAGGTCAAGTCGACGGAGCTGCGAGCTCGGTGAATATTGAACTGGACGTAAACTCGCTTGAAAAGGCGCTCTGATTCACGCACTTCGACCTTATCACTCGCAGCGCCGCGGCAGCGAAGGCTGATGTTCTTTCAATTTTCCGCCGCCGATGGCCGAGAGCAGCTTTCATCTTGTCCGCGGCCCCGCGCTCGAAAAAGCCGGGAGAAAAACTGCAAAACTTCAAGGAGGTGATTTCGCTCGTTGAGTTCAAAGCCTCATCTCGAGGGCCGCGGCGCCGCTTTGAACACGCCCCTCCCTCTCTCACCCCGTGTCTCACCTGCAGATTCTTTTCAGATGGATGCGAGAAGGCTATTTTGTGGGGCAATGTTTTATTGCGAGCCCGAATCTGCGGCCCTTCGCTCTCATCAGGACCGAGCTGGTTCGGTTCACACTCTCTCCCCGTGGGGGGAACTTCAAGGAAACCAGTGAAGGAAACCTCCTTTTCGGAGTCATTCCTTCCACGGCTGATGTGTGTTTTCTATGCGTCAGAGAAGCGGAAATATCACAGCCTAGATTAGACCTTAAATTCCCAAATGATCAAATACTAACAAAGCAAAGCAGCCCGTGAGAGAACAAAAGAGGACAGGAGGCTCTCGTAACCAGGAAGTGTTTGGCGGCGTTGAGCGATGACTAAGCGTTACGCTCATGCCGACTGTTGGACCCCTGCCAAGTCTGGGTGAAGCAGTTAGCCCACTGGCTCGGGTAATGCCGTCATTTTGTGTAAAGCTGTTCATTTCCTCTGGAGAAAAAAAGCCAGCAGTGAGCAGAGAAGTATCTATCTATCTTTTTTTTTTTTTTTCCCCCCACAGGATAGCAGATTTCTAAGCAGTGGGATTTTAGCTATTATTTTTTTTTCTCACAGCATTGATTTTTTCTTCCTCTGGTCGTTTGAGAAATAAAAAGCACACGGTAGCACTACAGCCGATACCCGGCGCCGCTCGCTCACCTCCCGGGAAGCCGTCCCAGATCTCCAGTCTGTCGTAGCGGCAGAACACGCCGGTGGGGGGCGTCGGGTCGGGCTCCAGCTCGAAGCTCTCGAACTCCAAGATGATCTCGGACATCTTGGGGGCGAAGATCATGAAAGAGCAGTCCAGGTTGTTGGGGTACTTCTCTGGGAAACCGGGAGACTTTATGACACCGCTGTTGGAGGTGAAGTTCCTGGAGCATTCTGGACCTGAAGGGGGGGAAAAGGGAAAGGGGGGAAACAGAAGGTGAGAGGCGACAGGGACAAAGGAAAGAGGGCGGGGGCGATTCGTTTGAATGACTGTTGGTGAAGTGATGGTTACGATGAGGAGCTCTGCCTCCCAGCTGGTCCATTGAGTGGAGGACAGTTTACGGCCCCCAAGACCAGAGACCACCTTGATAGTGCTCCTCACTCGAGGCTCCATCTGGGTTTCTCAACCCTCCTTTACAAACCCCCCTTTTTCTTTTTTTTCTTCCTCGTTCCCTCACAGGCACAAACATCCAACACTGTGTTACATCTGTAACTCCTGGAACATCTGGACTGTGAGCGTAAACATCAGTGAAAGGCCTCAATCACCAGAATCAGGGAGCGATGAATAAACAGCTTGATTCACTGTGCAAAGAAACCTGTATTGCACGCACACACACACACACACACACACACACGGGGGAAACATGTGAGAGGTGCTCAGCCAGAATTACAGCGTCAGGGATGGATGGGCGAGGGCAATGGCTGCGCGTACGTCAACACGCAATTTTTACACGGGGGAAAGTCAAAATATTTATTCACAGCTTTCCCCGGGGGAGCTGCGTTTCAGCTGATGAGGAGCAATAACGTTTCCCGTGTTCGCCACTTCTCGGAGCATCGTGAGCTCAAGATTATGTTTTAAGAATGACTGACGTGTGATAAAAGAAAAATACAGCTGCAGGAGATTTTTTAAGAAGACTGATAGACACACACACACACACACACACACAAAGAGCACTACTGTCATCCAGGGCAATTATTTGGCGCCATTAGTGGCAGAAATGTGTGCAGGATGATGTCATTTTCATGCTCGTCTGACAGCCGGCGTGATGGGCGCAGATGGCACCGATCGAAAGCAAAATTGCAGGGAGTTATCGCTAGATAGAGCCCGCGTGCTCCAGTCATTGTAGCTTAAAAAAACGTGGCAAACCGCTTTTTTTCCACTGTCACTCACGCTCCTTGCCGGGCCCCTTAATTCAGGACCATCAGGCCCACTTCAGCCCGTCCCCCCCGGTGGAGTGAGCGAAGGCAGCGAGAGCCATGTTGATTTTCTCTTGCCCCAAGTTGAAAGCCGCGGCGTGCGCCGCTCAGACTCTAAAGAGAGCTGACATTTAGTGCCGCCGCCAAAGTGTGGCTTTTTCGAGAACACTGGGCGCCATTAATTTCACAGCTTCCCCTCGTATTTACCCCGGGAAAATGGAGGGGTTTTGTCGAGAGAGAGAGAGAGAGAGAGAGAGAGAGAGAGAGCCGAGATGAGAGGGCCGCCGCATGCTGCAGTTCTGCACTTTACCTCGCCGTATTTGTGGAGAAATGTCAGACTGTTTTTTGGTGGAGGGGGAGAAGAAAAAAAAAACTACAGATGGGGGCCACTTCTTTGAAAATGAAAGGCGCCCATGAGTCCCTGAGTGCCCGAGACAGCTGCAGTGTCCAAAGTGCAATTCAGGTCGGCGTGTGGAATTTCCTGTGGATATTGGCTCAGATCTCCACTCCCCGTCCGCTCCATCAGCCTCCACCATGACCCTTATCTCGGATCAGCAGTTGGCCAGAACAGATTTGGTCTTTGGGAAGGGTTCACGCTGAATCTGACTGATGCAAAAGGTTCCAAAAATATTTTGCCAAGATCGAGCTCAGTCTTACGACTTCAGCACTCTTTAATCAATAAATGCATTCGTGAAGTGAATGTAATGATTCTTAATTCAGCTGACTTTGCATATCTCACTGTCCCGGTTTCCTGATCATCACGACCGAGGCCGAGCCAAAGGGCGAGCCTCCCCTATCGTCCTCAAGAAGCAGGACAGAGCGAAGACATCACCAACAAAAGGGAGCGGTGAGAGGAGACGCTCCCACCGGCGTGACAATCCTCCACCGGATCTCTTTTATCTCGAGCCGCCACGCGGGAGCCCCCACCTCGCGACACCCAGGATGCATTGTGCTGATGTCCGCGCGAGAGACAATCGGTGATAGCGGTCGTGCTTTGTCCGTGGCAGCATCCGTACCGTGACCCAAACCCCCGGCACTTCTTCCCCCCTCGTCCTATCGCTTTGGTTGTCGCCGGTGCCGGCGCATTTAACAGGTAGTGGTGGGGGTGGAAACAGGAAACAAGTGTTTTGTAAATATGAAAGCTTTGACTCAAGTGAGACTCATAGGGATCACACACTTGGATTGTTCCCCTTTCATTCGAGATCATCGTTCGGTTGTCTGAGCCGCTGCTTTTAAACAAACAGCCCAGTTTACGACAGGAAGTCGGGCGAGAGAGAAACATAGGTAACCTTGAACGTTTACCGGCGACCTCGGACCAGGCGCTCAAACATTTACTGCCTGCAGTAATGGATTCTTTTGACTCTCGTTTACATCGACCCCCTCCGCCCCTCCCGTCACCCCCTCACCCTCCTCCCCGCTGGACGTAAACAGATGTCACTCCGACTCGCTCGCTGAGCGATCGGAGGCGGTTTAACACGACAAGCCGTATCCGCCCCGACGGCGTTTAAATGGGGATCTGATTCCAGCCTTTGCAAGTGTGAAGCGATCGATACAAATCTTGAATAAATACGGTTTCCACATGAAGGGAGCAGGGGCCGCCTTCCCACTGTTATTCTCCCTGATGACTTGTCCTCTATGTCTCTATTAGGCTGTTGCTTTAACGCGCTGAGAGCGGACCAGGGACCGGGCGTTAATCACTGCAACAACATTGCGCCAAGGAACCGGTGTTCAACGTGACAGCCTCTTGCCATTTTCATTTTTTAATCTGTCTCCCTCTCCCTCTCGCTCGCTCTCTCACTTTTCCTCTTTCTCCCCCCTCCCTCCCTCCATCCATCTCTCCGGGTTATTAGAGGCCGGAGCCAAAGGGGTTGAAGGTGTTGTTCTTGGAGCGCTAAGTAAATCACCAGTGTTTATGTTCCGTGTTGCTCTCCGGCTGATCATTTACCCAGACCGCAACCCTCCACCACCCTCCTTACCTTACCTCCCCTGTTCCCTCCACGCTGGCCTCATGCGGCGCGGACAGACGGGTTAATGGTCGGTAGAGAATTAACTCTCCCAACAATAAATCCAACATTAACCTAAAGCTTGCTCAGCGTCCGTCACTGTGACAGATGGAAAGGGAGCGCTACAGGTTTACCCTTACACACCCCCGAGGCCCTGAATTACTGACATGCTGTTTAGCGCTGACTGGGCCTGTGACGTTGCTGCTCGAGGGATGACACAGTGCTGATGGGATAGAGGAGGCGGGTCTGAGGGGGGAGGAGTCACAGTCGCCCTCTGGCTCCCTTTAAAGAGATTTGTTGTCTTAGGTTTCCATGAGGGCTGCGTGTGTGCGTGTGTGTGTGATGACAGTACGTCTTCATGCCAGATGTGACCTATGCCATCAGGGCTTGCCGTGCATGAAAGCAGAGCGTGCCCCCTATCAGGCCCCACCCAACACACACACACAACACACACACACACACCTTGAGAGTGTTTTCACAGGTGCGGGCTCCGGGTAAAAGCGCCCGCATCACAGTGACATGATAAACGGGGCCCGCGCGTGAAAAGACGGTGCTGTAAAGCGTTGTGTAGGCCACCGTCGAATCGACTTAGTCATCCTGCTGAGTAATCGGGAGGAGACGGGGATGAGCCTGTGTGTGTGTGTGTGTGTGTGTGTGTGAAGGAGGGAGGGCTGTGGCTCTATCTCCTCGCCCACTTCAATGGGCCCTCGGCCAGCATTGATGTGGCTTCAAGCTAACGCAGAGCCGTTAAGGGAAAACATATGTTGTGCATGTGTACTTAAGAGGACGGATCGTTCCAGAAACACTTGAGGATTTTCAGCGAGATACTGTCAGATGGCGGGATAAAAACAGCTCCCGGCCCTCTGCAAAAGCGCCAGGATCTCGTTGGAGGGTAACCCTCCGCCTCATCTCAGTTTACACTGCTGATTCTTCATCATACATCAAGCCAAGGCCATAGTTTGCCGAGCTGCTTTTTTGTTTCATGCACCATTTTATTAAGTCGAGCGCCTCCGCAGAGACACACTCACACACACACACACACACACAAGCAGCTTGCTAATCTTGGATCTCCCTTCAGCACAGATATTCCTCATCTCCTCTTCTCCATCTCCTCCTCCCCCACCATCCACTACGCTCTTCCCGTCTCTTGCCAGACTTCAGCCAGCGGAGCGCGGCTGCCAATTTGCAGGCTATAAAATAAATTGCCCGTGCTAATTAAGATGGTTGGATGGGACTGAGGAGCGGAGCGGGGTAGAGACGGATGCGGAAGCGGCCACAGAGCGCCGCAAAACAACCTTCTCTCTTCCAATTAGACACTTCGCGGGCTACTGTCGATGAAAGCCGGGGCTCCGGGCGCCAGCGTGCTGGAGTGTGTGTGAGAGTGTATTTACATAGTTTACAGTCTAAGTGGGTAAAACCTGCACATGTAAACATGCTTGCATAAGCTGGATCCCTAAGGGGAAGTGCGTGTTTGCATAGGTTTGCTATGCGGGTATGTTTATCTTGCACGTGACCTTTGCTCGCGCGTAACCCCAGATGAAAGGCGGGGCCATCCCCGAGGTGGAGTCCCCCTGATCTCCGCTCCTGTACTCGCGGTGCTGAGCCGCCTGCATTCTTTGCATCCCCCCCCTCCCTCATCCGCATTGGCATGCGCAAGCGCGATCCTCGCACTCCTCCAGTCGTTATCAGAGCATCTGTGCATCATCATTAACGTTACATGTGTTAGCCAACACCGTGTTTTTCCCCCCCCGCTAATACCCTGCTCGTTGATAAGCTGCGCTAATCAGCTAGCTTTGAATCTCCCTTTCTGCTTGGCTTCGCACTCACAAACAGGGCTGTTAATTGATCTCAGAGCTGTGTTTCTTTGGCGGCAGCCGGAGACGCAGTAGTCAAAACACGGAGTAAACTCCCAGCGTATCGAGGGGCCTGGATATCCACTGCAGGGAGCGACGGCACACCCACTGCGCTCTTCTCCGCGGGGGCGGGGGGAAAGGGCGGTGGCGCTAGGTGGAAAACACCCAGATGAAAAGCTTTGATTCACAAAGCAAAGGTCCTCACCGAGGTCCAGCTCTCCTCTCCTCACTCTATCGCCTAGCTACACTAACATCCGCATTCATTGCTTGATATGTACTCGCTCATATCTCAGAGCCCTATGAGTGTGCTCAGCAGTTCCTCTATCGCCACTGCGCCCCTCAAACTCATTTATAATCAGCCCTGGCTAACAGATGAGACTTGGAAACACCAAGCTAATCATGGGAGGAACGTGGTAGAAAGAGGGAGTGTGGGCCGGTGAGCTCGCGCATGTTGATGGGCGGAGCGCCGCTTTTGATCCCGTAAACGGAGGCGCACTCCGCCAGCTGCCCTGTCGCGCAGGCCCAGAGACACAAACACCAGCGCAAGCTGGCCCGGATTAAAAAGGGAGGCGGGACCTCGCGGAGACATTCATCATGTCTCCGAGGTCGCGAGGAGGGCCGTCCCATTGACTGCCGCAAAGGTTAATTAACGAAAGTGGAGTCTGTGGCACCTGTCTCTGCCTACTCGTCACTCTCCAGATATGAACTGTCTTCCTCCTCCTCCTCCTACTTCTTCCCGTCCAAGCAAAGGGCGGCAGCCACCCAACAGGAAATCCTGCCTCCAGGGGTGCTGTGTTCTGATAAGATAGACATCCCCTGAGGATATCTGCGGTCTCTCACACATGATTCCCGACTAAGAGGACTTATTTTTAGGTGGGAACCTCCAACTGGCGCGATACCAGTGCAGTGAAAGCACTTTCTCAACCCAGTTCAGAGACGTGAATTCACTTTCCCTCCACAACCAGCTAGCCGGCGGTTACAATGGCATGCTCATACCCATGCCGGGGATTGCCATCTGACGGTAAACCAACACTTGAAAAAACATTTGTCGAATCACTGCTCAGCAAATTATGCCCTTGCTTATTGTACAATCATTCACACCAGATA